>NC_063356.1:14181605-14197208 GCF_021869965.1 Rhincodon typus
TCCAGACCCGAAACATCAGCTTTCCTGCTCCTCTGATGCTGCTTGGCCTGCTGTGTTCATCCAGCTCTACACCTTGTTATCTCAGATTCTTCAGCATCGGCATTTCCCACTATCTCTGTAACAATATTACTGAAGACATGTGTTCTAGAGCTTGCCATTCCCATAGCCTAGCTTTTCCTGTACAGTTACAACATCTACCCAATGATGCAGAAAACTGCCCAAGTATGCCCTGTACCTAAAAAGCCAGACTTATCCAACCCAGCCAATTACTGCTTCATTGGTCTACTCCCAGTCGTCAATAAAGTGATGGAAAGTGTCATCAACAGTGCTATAAAGCAGCACCTGCTCAGCAATAACCTGCCAGTGACTCCCAGTTTTGGGTCTGCCAGAGCCACTCAGCTCCTGACCTCATTACAGCCTTTGTTCAAACATGGGCAAAGGAGCTGAGTTCCAGCGATGAGGTAAGAGTGACACCAAAGCTGTATTCGATCGAGTGTAGCATCAAGGAGTCCTAGCAAAACTGAAATCAATGGGTATAAGTGAAAATCGCACCACTGATTGGAGTCATATCTGCCACGTAGGAAGATAGTTGTGGTTGTTGGAGATCAGTCACCTCAACTCCAGGATACCTCTGCAAGAGTTCCTCAAAGTAGTTTCCTAGGCCCAACCATCTTTGGCTGCTTCATCAATGAGCTTCCCTCTATCACTAAGGTCAGAAGTGCACAGCTATAAACTCTTTTATAAGAGACAGTATCATTTTCCCTACTACCTAATGTCAGCTGCTCAGTCTATAATTTCCTGTTTTCTCTCTACCACCTTTTTCTAAATAGTGCAGGCAGATTAGCTACCCTCCAATCAACAGGAATTGTTCCAGACTCTATAGAATCTTGAAAGATGAGTATTTTTTTTCTTGGGCCACTTCATTAAGTACTCTGGGCCCTGGGGATTTATTGACCTTTAATCCGCAATACCATTTCCCTATAAATCCTGATTTCCTTTAGTTCCTCCCCAGACCCAGCATTCCCCAACATTCTGGGGGCATTATTTGTATCGTCCTTTGTGAAGACAGAAACAAAATATGTATTTAGTTGGTCTGGAACCTCTTTATTCCCCTTTATAACTTGCCCAATTTCTGATTGCAAGGTATCTACATTTATCTTCACTCACCTTTTTTCTCATCACATACTTGTAGAAACTTTTGCAATCATTTCTTATGTTCCAGGCAAGCATACTCTCATGTTTTATTTTTCCCTTCCTAATCAATCTCTTTGTCCTTCTTTACTGAATCCTAAACTGCTCCAATACTGAAGTCTGCAGCTTTTTGAGCTGATCTACATGCCTCTTCATTAAATCTAGAAGTATGCTTCATTTTGGTTGTTAGCCATGATCTGACTACTTTTCCTGTTAACTTTTATGCTCGACAGGAATGAATAATTGTTATTGCTCCTCGTTGCAGCCTTTAAATGTTTGTCACTGCATATCCAACATCATCCCTTGAAGTAAGGTTCCCCAATTTATCATAGCCAGCTTGTTCTTCATACCATCGGACATTATTTTATTTAGATTCGGGACCCCAGTCTCAGAATCAACAGTTTCATTCTCCAACTTAATGAGGAGTTTAGCCATATTTTGATCCCTTTTCCTTAAAGAGCCTTGCACTATTCAATTGCCAATTATTCCTTTCTCATTATGCAATGACCAGTGGGATGGACTATTCTCTAATTGTTTCCTCAATGCACTGATCCAGAAAACCTTCTTATACACACTCCAAGAATAACTCCTCTACAGCATTGGTACTGATTTGATTTGCCTGATCGATAAACAAATCAAAGTCACCTCTAATTACAACAATATCTTTACTGATTGCATCGCTAATTTGCTGTTCAGTACCTTCCCCAACATTGCCACTACAGTTTAGCGGTCAATATACAACCCCACTATCATTTTCTGTCTGTTGGTGCTTCGAAGTTCTATCCATAGGTGCTTCTAAGCTCTAACCACAAGGATTTCACTTTGCCTTCCTCAAGATTGTGTTAATATCCTCTTAACCGGCAATTCTATCCTACTTCCTTTTTCTCTTTGTCTGACCTTCCTAAAAAACTGAGAACCCCTGGATATTTAGTTCCCATACCTGGTCACCCTGTAGCCACATCTCCATAATCCAGTTGTCTCCTGATGATTGGTGAACCAACCCTCTTGTGTGACCACTTTCTGAATCTTGCATTACTATATCACAGATGCATAATCATGGTCAACCCCCTGGTATCAGAAGCTGCCTTTGAGTCATGGCGCTGGGAGCCTTTGACAAACAGGTGCCTCCATGGATTTCAAAGAGGACTGCTCCCCCAAGACTTTGCAACATGACAGCTTGTTTTCTGTGTGTAGCTTTCCCAATTAGTAGCTGTTACACAGTACATGTGTAAGGTTGACATAGCGCACTGCTGACCAGAAAGATGCGCACGCCCTTAACTGAGGATTGCTGACCAGCAAGACGTTGATAGCGATGCATACCAATGAATTGGGATACTCTTTAGCACATAATGTAACATTGAGGCATAGTATCTGGTTAATGGGACAATAGTGTGAGAAAGCCTGCTGGGTCTCATGGACAGAAATCCTCCATCAACCTCAGAGAAACTGACACTTAAGTTAATTTTCTGGTTGGATTTAGCATATTGAAACTTATAAGATTCTTAGGAGGCTTGGAAGGGCAGAAACAGAGTGTCTTTCCCCATTTGCAACACTCTAGGAGCAGATAGCTCAATCCCAGGTTTTTTTTCTATATTCATTCACAGGATGAGGGCGTCGCTGACCAGGCAGCATTTATTGCCCATCCTTAATTGCCCAGAGTTTACCACATTGCTGTGGGCCTGAAGTCAAATGTAGCCAGACCAGGTAAGGATGGCAGTTTCCTTCCCGAAAGGACATTAGTGAACCAGATGGGTTTTTCCTGACAATTGACAATTGACAATTGATTCACAGTCATCACTAGATTCTTAATCCCAGGTATTTATTGGATTCAAATTCCACCATCTGCTATGGCGGGATTCGAAGCCAGGTCTCCAGAACATTATTTGGGTCTCTGGATTAACAGTCCCGTGATAACGCCACTAGGCCATCGCCTCTCCATTACATTGCTGTTAAGGGGTTGTGCATTACAACAGGAATGAGGAGGAATATTATTATTTCATAGCATAGTGAATCTGTGCAACTCTTTACCACAGAGGGCTGTAGAGGTTGGGTTCTTAATGACATTCAAGGCTGAGATAGATTTTTAATCTATAAAGGAAACAAGGTTAATTGGGAAAAGGTAAGAAAGTGGAGTTGAAGATTATGACATCAACCGTGATTATTTTGAATAGTGCAGCTATCTCAATGGCCTGAGTGGAATACATTTGCTCCTTCATCCTATAGTCTTCTGCGAACTTTTACATTTAATATGCTGGGGATATTCGTAAGACTTTTTGCTAACCATCTTCCAAAATAAGGTGATGCTGGTGTCAGTGAATCAAAAGATTTGTAACGTGAAAATTTCTTACCTCTGATCTGATTGGCTTCCATGTGGAGATATTGAAGGTTTTCGTGAACTTGTGGAAAGAAGGTGAAGTTGTTATGAGACAAACCTAGTTCAAGCAGAGCGGACATGTTAAAACTATTTGGAGCCAGACCATCATTGGTAAGCAAGTTATGGCTCAAGTAAAGGAGTCAATGAAACTGTGCCAAACAATCTTCTGTAAGGATTTTGAAAAGATTGTTGGTGCAGCAAAATTGTTGGATTGTATTTGGAAGATTCTTGGGGAACACAGACAACCAATTATAACTCAAGGCTAGTTGAATAATAGACTTCAATCCTGTGAATGTAGAAAAAGAAACAATTTTATTACTTACAATTGAACATGTTGTATCATTTATCTTGCTTTAGTCATTGGATGGATTTGAAAATACAGTGGAATCCAAACAGAAGGCAACAATCATAATGGTTAAAAATACAGGTGAAGATTTCTGATGGAAAATCATGTAATTGTTATTGGGTAGGTTTTTTTAGATGATGCTGGGGTCAGGAGAAAAATGGACAGATATGAAATTTCAGTGGGAACTAAATAAGGCAGTTAAAGGACTGATATTTGACTATTGATTGGCCAATTTGAGGAAGATCGCTTTCTTGCCCACACAGTACGAGCTTCTGAGCCATGTTTGTGAATGACAGAGATTCAGAAACCCAAAGTAAAATCCTTCTCAATTATCACAACCTTGACCTTACTCCCATCAAGCGTTTGTCACCTATTCACCTTAACGAAAACTGAACATCTTGAAACTGAAGCATTTTTCAAATGTTTATTTGTTCTCATCTACTCCTGACCTGAAGATGTTGCTGCAATGTTGGATATAATCCAGTAGGTTCAGACACATGGTTGTACCCTCCTCAGACAGCTATTATCCATTTATAGATATCAATAATAAATGTTATTAGGTCATTTGAACATACAGGGCAACATAACTCCTGGTTGTCTTTGCTGTTGTTGATGCACATGCCTTTCCATCAGGTCTTGCCAGATAATTATATGAAATGGAAATCCTGCAAAATTCCCATTTCTAATCTAGTAGTTCAGAAGCCAATTGTAATGTCCTTACCATTGCCAGAGAGATGATCTAAATCAGCACAAACCCATAATTTAAATTGAGACCATTTTCATTTATAAGGCTCATTTATTCGATCAATAAACGCTGCGTGGAATGTTAATGAAATACCAGATAAACTACTTTTAAGAATTCTGCAGCTGAATGTAAGGTAAAAGTAAACTGAGTGAAACCATTGATAAATACCAAGTAACAATAAAATTTCCCTGTATAATTGTCCCCTGAAAATATGTGCTTTACTTTTAGAAATACTGTACAAATTAATCATTTCAATCCCTGTGGCTCAATGTGTGTATTGATTATAAAGTATGGCATCAAACCACATATACCAAAAATATAGATTCTACTCCTTGGTTAATCAGTATCTACAATTATATTTACCATGGAGTGGGAGCTGCAAAAGTTCATATAATGTTGGGATTGTTTTATGAAGAGAGTTTGAGGAGACTAGGTCTATATTCTTAGAATTTAGAAAAATGCAAGAGGACATCTTTGAAGCATTGAATGTTCTTACAGTCCTCAGCAAGGTAGATCCAGAAACGAAACTTCCCATCACTGAGAGAATCAGAAATAGGAGACACAATCTCAGAATAGGAAGAGGCCAATTAGGATGAGCTGAAGAGGAATTTCTTCAGCCAGAGTGTAGTGAATTTTAGGAATTCTCTACCTAAGAGGTCTGTTGAGTCTCACTCTTTGAGCATGTTCAAGGTGGAGATCAATAGATTTTTAAATATTGAAGATGTCAAGGATTTGGGTAATCTTATTAAGGTAAAAGATCAGTCATGATCTAGTTGAATGGAAGATTAAGCATGATAGGCCCAATGGTCTATTCCTTGTATTTCTTATGTTCCTATGTAGTTTGGTAGCAGCCAGAGAGCTACAAACCTCAGTGTCATTAGAATAGGGAGAAAGGATTACTGAACCAAGTCCCAGAGTCTTATTTGAGCTCTTAACTTTGTGACTCAGGAAAAAGTGCTATGGTAAAAATAGCCCTGCAATGTCAAAACAAAATCACCAATTGTTCCCACTCCTAATAGTATTTACCACAAATATGTGTGGAAACATGGTCATGATAAGGGCAGGTTCAAACAAATTTTATCCTTCAAGCTTGAGTAGTCAGCAGCCACTCAGTTTGTAGTCATCAATGTATAGTCATTTAAATAAGAACTGGAGAGCCAAAACTGTTGTTGGAATGATGTTTTAGTGCAGGACACTCAGTTCAGAAAGGGTGGGAAAGAAAATGAAAAGTGGAAAATGAATAGGAACCTAGCAGCAAATGAACAGATGTAATGAGATTTAACTCAGAGACACCATTCAGACAATGACCCAGATTTTCCAGTTGTATTAATGTACTTTAAAAAACATTTAATTCAAAACAGTAATGTAGTTCCTTTGTAGCTAATGTGGTTCCTTTCTTCAAGAAGGGAAGCAGGGATAGGCCAAGTAATAACAGAGCAGTTGGTCTGAGGTCAGGAAGTTCTGAAGAACAGGGTTAACCAACACTTGAAAAGGTAGGGATTGATCAGGGATAGTCAGCACAGATTTGTTAGAGTGAGATCCTGTCTGACTAAATTAATTGTGTTTTTTGAAAAGTTGTCTAAATATATTCATGAGAGTAGTGCAATTGATGTGGCTTACATGGACTTCTGTATGGCCTTTGACAAGGTCCTACATGGAACGTTGATAAACAATGGTAAGAGCCCATGGGATCCAAGGCAAGTTGGCAAACTGTATCCAAAAAAGTGGCTTGTAAGTACGAAGGAAAGGACAAAGGTGGTGATTGGAAGTCTGTAACCAGTGATGTACTACAGGGATCGGTGCTAGGACTCTTGCTGTTTGTTATGTACTTCAACAACTTAGATGTGAATGCAGAAGGTATAATTAGTAAGTTTGCAGATTACATGGAAATTGGTGTTGTTGATACTGGGAAGGATGGTCTCAAGCGACAGTCTGATATTGATCAGCTGGTAAATTGGGTAGAGCATTTTCAGATGGTTATAATCCCGCTTAGTGCAAGGTGATACATTTTGAGAGGTCTAATAAGGGAAGGATACAGCATTGAATGGTAAGTCATAAGGAGTACTGAGGAACAGAGGGATCTTGATGTACAAATTCATAGATCCATGTAAGTGTCAACACAGGAAGACAGGATGGTGAAGAAGACATGCAGGATGCTTGCCTTCATTAGCCAGTGCATAGAATATTGGTGCAATGAAGTCTTATTACAAATTTATGAAAAATTGGTAAAGACACAGTTCTAGTTGCCACATGATTGGAATGACAGGATTGCACAGGAGAGGGTATGAAGGAGTTTCACCAGGATGTTGCTTGGAATGAAAAGACTCAGTTAAAAGGAGATTCTAGATAGGCTGAGTTTATTTTCCTTGTAGCAGAGGAGGCTGAGGGGGCTCTTATTGAGGTTTATAAAATTATGAGAGGCATACACAGTGTAGATCATGAGAATTTCTTTCCCATGGCAGACATATCTAAGACCAAGTGGCATAGTTTAAAGTGAGGAGCAAGTGATTTAGAGGAGTTCTGAGAAAAAAATGTCTCCATCTAGAGTGTGTTAGAAATATGGAACGTGTTGCCTGAGAAGTTGGTGGAGGCAGATACAATCGTAACATCGAGTACTTAAAATGCCAGGGCATAGTAGGTTATGGATCAAGTGCAGGTAAATGATATTAGTGTAGTTTGATATTTGTTGGTCAGCATAGACATGGTAAGACTGAAGTAAATTCAGTGATAAATTAATGTCAAACAAATTAATTTCACCTTTCAATATCACCTCCATCGATTGTTGTCAGTCAATTGCCATGAAGAAGCAACATCACTAAATTCTCCAGGTTTTCAAATTGCTTTTGGGAGAGCTTTGTAATTCTGTTGTATGCTAGTCTTAGCTGTTTTAAGCTGCTAGGCAATGGTGTTGGTATCTCTATTAAGAAAACACAAGTATCAAGTTATTGTAATTCATGTACAGATTTTCAAGTTGTTTAAGATTACTGAACATGCCTTTTCCAATATTCTCAACTTGTAATTTTGTTTCTGTCCAAGATTGTCCATTTTAGCACAGTCATGTTCTTGGAAACCCCTTCAGAAAGGTACTTGATGCAATTGCCTTGAAGGTACAGACACTGGGTTCTAATGGCAACATCAGTGGCACATGCTCTGTTATCACAATACATTGCATTGGGCCAATGGATCAAACAGTCACATTCTAAAGGACAATCTTCAACACCAAAGTATCTAAAGTGGTCGGAAATGATTCTTCCATTGAGTGAAAATACTGTGGGCTCTCCTTTCTTATCGTTGTACTAAACTGGTATCCCACCATTATCAGCATAGCCACCTGCACAATGTACAATAGAGACTAAAGCTAGTAAGGTATGAACAAATCTGATGCCCGTTTCTATAACATGCATAAGTTCAACACGTCCTTGGAAAAGGCGCTCAAAGATATTATAATTCTGCAAAGGAGAAAAGCAGCTTACATTTCTGTGATTATTACAAAGCTATTATACCATATAGAAGCAAGAACGATCACAGAAGGAACTGAATGCAGTCTAGGGTAGATGTCAGCTTGTAGTCCTGCCTAAATGTCTCAGGAGAGACTGCTGGGTTCTGTCTCCAAGCTGTACTAGAAATGCAGGAAAAATGTATCCGTAAAAGATTCAAAGGACAGTTGATCATCATGCTGAAGATACAAGCTGCAGCACCCTCTGGGCTGGAGGACCTTCAATTGACACTCCACCATGAGGAGTCCATCAACCATCTTTAACTGAATGACAAGCCTACCTCTGGTCACAAAGTGTCCAATTTGGGAGAAGTAATTTCTGAGTGCCAGTTTACAACACAGTATAGAAACTGCCTGGTTCAAATTTTACCTAGGTTGAGGGAACCTGACCAAAGAAACTTGGCCCCAAGCTGAGATGATCTCCTGGCATCCACCAGTAGTGGTTGTTGTCATGCTTTGTTAGCAACCAGGCACATTGAAGCATTCTCACAAACAGCAAAGCAAGAAGTAAAAAGCATAGGATCCCGTCTCTTTGCATTTCAAATTTCACAGATAGTGAGCTTACAAGTTATTCATTTGATCATTCACGTGAGATTAAGTTAGAAACTAAAATATCATAAATTAACAATCAATTTTAAATAGGCTACTTGTAAAATGCAAATTTTATATTAATGGTGGAATTTGACATCTAAGAAATTATTTCATTCAGGGTCAGTGTGGCTGTTTAGCTGCAGTCAAGACCATGGTTCATTACTTGAAACCCAGACAAATCTCAAAGGGGCTTAACCTTTTCAATACTATTACAGCAGGACTAATATTGCAAGGTAGAAATTCTCATCAACTCAGTGAATTTGATGTCTCTACTACTTTCTTCCCATAGAATGGTTGCTACATAGAAGGAAAGTATCGTCCCATCATACTGATGTCAGCTTTTATAAGTATTTCCCTGCTCTTGTAACTCTGCAAGCTTCTCACCTTCAGATCATGACCTAATTCCCTTTATGAAAATTAATACTGAATCTGATTCCATCACCTTGCCGTCAGTGTATTCCAGATCCTAACAATTCACGGTGCAAATTCTTTCTTGCATCATGTCTCTCACTCTATTGCCAATTATTTTAAATTTGTCTCTTCTACTTACTGATCCTTTGCCACTCAAAGAAAAGTGTCTGCTAAATTACCATATCAAAATCCTGTGTGATTTTGAATACCTCAATAAAATCTCCCCTTAACCTTAAGTGCTGTAAGTAAATCTGCCCCAGTTTCCCCAGTCAGTTCACATAATTGAAATTTTTAAGCGATGAAAAATCATTCTAGTAATTCTCTTCTGAGCCTGCTCCAACATCGTGACATCCTTGCTAAAATGTGATTGTCAAAATTGAACTCAATACTCCAGCTGGGACCTAATCCATGTTTTATAACTATTTTGCATAACTTCTTTGCTTTTGTACTCTGTTTCTTTAATCATACAGCCAAGGTTACATCACAACTACATTTACTTTCCCCATTCCCTCCTGAGTTACAGATTCTGAGAGTGCTGCATGCACGGCAACAATCCTTTCAAGTCACTGTTATGCATTTATGAGCTTTTATTGGGATTGCCAGCAGGTTAATTTGGCCACTGGGGTCATCAGAGGCTGATATCCTCAACTGACATCCGCATAATTGTTTTCTAGAATGAACGACTATATATTAATCTGGGGTGATTTTTCTCTCCCTACTCCAAACCAATTGTCACGTTTCTGTCAATACTGTCAAAGCTCAATGCTGGCTTATGATTGTACTAATGGATAGTCTGTTTGTTTAAAGATCAGTTATTCACTGAAGAAACTGATTGAGCCATGAGGGGAATCTCCAGAAATATATCGATTATTGCAACGTAATGAAAGACTTGTTTTATGCAGTGAGTGATCTAGGATTTGGAATGCACTGCCTGAGAATGTGGTGGAGACAGGAAATTGAAGAGATGAATTTTGCAGGACTTTGGTAAAACTGGAAGAGTTGGTCTTGCTCTATTGCCCTTGCAGAGAGCTAGCACAGACTTGATAGGTCAAATGACCTCTGGATGTCCAGTAGTGGGATGAACTGAATGAGGGGATTCTAACACTATTTCACAGAATCCCTACAGGATGGAAGCAGCCAATTCGGCCCATTGTGTCCTCATTGACTCTCCAAAGAGCATTCTACCCACCCCCTTACCTTATCCCTGTGATCCTGCATTCCCCATGGCTAATCCCTGGATACTATGGACAATTTAGCATGAGCAGTCCCCCTAACTCTCACATCTTTGGTCTGTGGTTGGAAATCAGAGCGCCCAGTGGAAACTCACGCGGACATGCGAAGAATGTGCAAACTCCACAGAGACAGTTGCCCGAGGGTGGAATCAAACCCAGGTCCCTGGCACTGTGAGGCAGCAGTGCTAACCACTGTGCCACCATGCTATTGTAAGCATGAGAATAGCGGTAGCAGACATTTGAAGATTGTCTCAGAAAATATTTGTGATTTTTTTTACACCAGAGACACACATTGTTTGAAAAGCATTTAAGAGTCTGAAAAGGTTAATGCTGACGAGTCCCTTAAGTACTGTCCAATACGATGACATTGTATCAGTGTCGGGGAGAACAACTTAAGATCTCAATGGAGTAAGACCTATCATCTGGATCTTCCTCATTGTCTCTGTAACAATGTCTATCATATGCTTGTAACTTGTACATAGTTGTAATTATGCAGCAGACTACATCTTGTTACAGACAAGAGCCTCTTCTCATTAGACGACCAAGTAATTTTCCTCCAACAAACTAGGCCAAGCAGGTGCTGTGGGACCCTACCAGGAAAGGTAATGATCGAACCAAGCCCATCAAATAGCTCATACAACATGATGATCAGCGGTCAGGATTTATCTTACCACATGCATTAACTTTATGTCAAGGACCATAACCCCAATATTTATCTTGCCTGGTGTTTGCAATGATAGTGATGAGAAAACTGTCAGCATCCAGTTCCACTCACGTGCAGTTAATTGCTGAACTCTAGAAGCTGCTGTAAGTGATTCAGCTCTTATTCAGAAAGTGCTGTGCTGAGATCCAGAATTAGAAATCACTCAGTTTATGAGCATTTCCATTCTTACACTATAGGTCTTGCTGTAATTGTACTGGAAATATATTAAGACCAAATGAGGTTTGACTTGGTTTTAAGCATCAAACTAAACTTATGATTGTTGCTAAACACCCTCACTAACACTGAACAAGTGATTTAATATTTCCGGAATTTCAAAACCTCCTATTTTTAATAATTCTATTCTTCAAATGATTGTTTGATTGGTTGTTCTGACATTTTAGCTTCTACCTTAATTCCATGTGTATGTTTCAATTACTTCTTTGTAATACTGCTACCTGTAAAAATTGAATGGTAAAAAGAAGGGAATCCATACTGTTTACTTCTTAGTTTGCTTTCGGTGAAAATACCTCAATGTGATTGACTGTCAAAACTGCTTGATGACATCACCAGGAAACATCAGGAAATGCTCTGGAATTGGGCAAGTTTTTGGGTTTGGATCCAAATCCAAGGTCAATTATTGGTCAAGAGATCTTCATATTGTGTTGGAAACAGTCACTCAGTAGTGACAGTTCCTGAAAGCGGCAATTTCTAACCCAAAGATGGGTTCGTCATTCAGTTGAGGATGTTGTGAGGACTCCCACGCAAGAGTGCCAAGAGAAGACTATCTGGCTTGAATTAAGCTGCAGCTTATATTCAAGCAAAGTGATGAACTGTCTAAAACTTTAAGGAATTGCCTCTTCTCATACTTGTTTGTTCCAGATTTTGTCTTGTCGAGGATATCCTAGGGGAAACCGAGACAGGGGATCTCGATTCAGTGACTTGAGTGAGGCCACAATTCTATAAGTTTGCCAGCAAAGATATGATAATGTTGTGTTTACACAAAATACAAATCTTAGTTGTTAACTTACCCCTAACTATATATCCCAACTCTCACTCATCCATTCACCAAAACCCTCACCTGCTCCCCAATCTTTTTCAATTGGGCATGAGCAACACCGCTCTCCCTGCGTGACCCCACAATGCTCCTCATTTTACATTGTGGGAGTTGGTCACCCTGATCCTGAGGCTCTCAGGACCAACTTGACAACATTTTAAAGTTTGAGAATTCTAAAGAAACGGCATCAGCAGCTTGTGGGTGTCCCTTCTCAGAGCAGCCTGTGGCCGTAACTACAGCCAGAGAGGCAGGGAGAACTTTACAGCTTCCATGGAGTGCAGCCAACCTTATCTATGGCTGGGAAGCTATGTTCAGGCTTAGTTCCCATTGTCACAGGTGGCCAGTCCAAAATGACAATTGATGAAGTTACTCCAATTGGCTGGCCATCTCTTGTAGGGCAAGAAACCCTTTTGACCACCTCACCACCACATGCCATCCCACATCCAGGAAAATGGTCTGGGAGTGGAGCAGTATGGGGGTGTGCTGCCATACTGGCTGGAAGGGCAGACTTTCGGGACCTGCTGCCTTTTCTTTAAGGTAATGGCTCTGAACAGGTTAATATTAAAAACTACAATTATGCTACGCGCAATCTGAAAATGTAACATTGTCCTGGGTGGAGAATTGAGGAGTCCTGCTCGATATCAAAGGGTTCAGTTTGTCATATCTGGTCCCTGATAGATTTTGTAATTATGCCTCACTATGGGGACCATGCAATAAACTTCATCTTCTTGTTAAGAAAAGTGCCTCTTCTTGTTAAGACTCTTGTGGTTTGTCCTCTAAACAAACAAGCCCTTAGCTGTAGAGCAGGAAGGAAGATTTGTGCGTCTGCAAAACTACAATAAATGCTAAGTGGGTGCATCTCCAGTAGGAGAAGACTGCAGAAAATGCCACAGAATGCAGTGTGAAAAATTGTCTTTCTCTAAAGTTCTTCATCTCCTCGAAAATTCCTGCCGATTTTCTGCCAATCATCTTTATTTAAATTTAAGGGTCTTTATTGTTTTCAATTTCTATCTCAGTTAAGCCACTATTGGTACAACTCCAGTTACAAACTGCAATCAAAGTCTTTATTTTTACAGGACAAGATCAAGACCTATTTCATTTCACATTTTAGTGGGAAGTCTGTATTCTATTCATGGGGCTCGAAACTTGGAGTTCTGAACTTGGGAAATTTCATGGAAACATAGAAACAGAGAAACTAGGAGCAGGAGTAGACAATGCAGACCTTCAAATCTGCTCCACGATTCAGGATCACCGCTGATCATCTATCTCAATGCCATATTCCCACTTTTTCCCCATATCCCTTATTGCCTTTAAACTCTAGCTATATATCTTTTTCGTAAATGCATTCAGTGACTTGGCCACCACAGCCTCAGTGGTAGAAAACTCCACAGGTTCACTACCCTTTGAGTGAAGAAATATCGGCCAGTTTCAGTTTGATAGAATTGTCTAAGATAATTGAGCGTTGAGTAAAATCACATCCCAGGACTTGGCTACTGACTGAACTCTGGGTACAGTTTTAGGTTTCCTTCAAGAGCCAGAACTTCTGCAGTTACATCACCTTTTCACAAATAGCCACAATTAGAAACACTAACCTAATTGTTTCAAATTAGCATCACGGTAGATTTAATAGCAATGTTTTTGGGTTAAGTTTTTTTGCAAGTAATTTAAAAATAACCTTCAAAGTGTTTTGACTAATTCAAACCATGGCTATCTTCAAGATTTCACGTATGTTTTCAATAGTACATATGTGCGAGGATAGAGGTAGGATCTAACGTAATTTTTTTTTGTGTTTACAGTATTTGGAGTTACAGGTAATAATACTACTATTCATGGATTTGTCTTAATGACAACAATCATATTCACCCCAGTGTAAACTTTACAGAATAAATGTTAAACTAGGAGGGATTGACGGCATTCAGAGATCTTACTTTACTCATCAAAGATGAATTCTAACTGAATACTAACATCATTCCATGCAGGTGAAAAGGTGACACAAGCTATTTTAAACTGGAAGTTTTATTAGATTCCCGAGTGAACATGGGCTGCAATGTAGAATTGATGGATGTCAATGAAATTGCTTTGATGCCCTTCCTGAAGGTAAAAATGGATTGCAGGGTTTTGCTGTGGCATCCCTCAATCAACTAAATAATAAATCTATGCATTTATTTTTACAGCTTTCTTCCCACTTTTGTCTTCTACTCTTTTAAGATGATTCATCTCCAGATTCAATATTAAAGTGAGAAACTTTATTTAAAACAGGTTTTTCTCCAGTATACCGACATGCCGAGGGTTACAATCTACACATCAAAAGCTCTCCAGTGTGAGAGACCATAATTTGACTTACATTTTCCAACAAATTAATGAGGAGGTTTGGTAGAGATTTACTACATTTCTGAACAAAACAAAGCATTTTTGATCCCTGTGGTGTTCTCTGATCTTTGAATACAGACTACAAAATCAATCTGAACTCAATGGATTTTCATAATAGCAATGACTTTCGATTGCCTTCAATTTAATTGTTTGAAAGACACACTAGTTAAAAAATAAGCGTAGCCTTTCACTTTGAGTTGACTTAAGTTCAAAAATGCAACAACTGTCGGCAATAATTTTTAAACTGTTGACAATAAAGTAGACAAAAGATACTCACTTGCAAGCAAAGAAACACCTTGAATGAAATGTTATTAACGCTGTATTTCAATTCTTCTTTTATATTCGTTGGGAAAACATTTGTGGAGAATTTCTGAACAGTCGGCAAGTTTCAAAAACGTGTGTTTCAAAGCAAGCACAAGCTCTGACTTTAATCAAATTGCAATATAAAACTTCCTCACCAGGTTTCCATCTATAATCGGTAAAGCATGTGTCTTCAGAGATGGAACAAATGACAGTACTATGTTTAACCCCTCTGGCTACTTTTCTGTTTCTAGTTTAAGGGATGACCTTAAAAAGCTATTATTATAATAAAGGAAAAATGATGGTATAGTGATAATGTTACTCAGCTAATATTCTGGGTACATGGATTTAAATCCCAACACTCCAGCAGCTAGTGGAATTTACGTTCAATGAATAAATCTGGAAATGAAAGTAAGTTCCAATAATACTGTCCATGAATCAATTGTCACTAACAAAAACATCTGATTCACAAATGTTCTTTTAAGAAAAGAAGTCTTCTGTTCCGTATGGGAATGTAATTGACAGTTGGGAATGGGCAAGAAATGCTGTCCCTCATCAAAATACCTATTACAATAATATTTACATATCTAATTTCTAATATATCAGTATTCCTTTAAAGGTTTGTTTTGAACAAAACTATAATTCCTTCAAATTTCTCCCAGAAATATAACCCAAAATACTTTACTAGTATAGAGATAACAAGGTGTAGAGCTGGATGAACACAGCAGGCCAAGCAGCATCATAGGAACAGGAAGGCTGACGTTTCGGGCCTAGACCCTTCATCAGATGA
>NC_063356.1:14197608-14285861 GCF_021869965.1 Rhincodon typus
TGATGCTGCTTGGCCTGCTGTGTTCATCCAGCTCTACACCTTGTTATCTCAGATTTTCCAGCATCTGCAGTTCCTACTATCTCTGATACTTTACTAGTATCTGAACAGAGATATAAAACAGTTTTGTCAGATTATAAGCTGTCATTAATGGGCAGTGTGGTGCAATGATTTTATTTTAATGGGGGAATTTTGCTCATATAACCATAACTAATATCATTATAACTTTGATTTCAATAGATTAGGTTCCCAAAAGATATAATCAAACACTTGTTCCATGGCAGCAATGTGCCAAGGGTTCAGATGATCCAATGAACTGGAGCAATGCTTGAGCAGATTTCTTGATTTGGTTTACTTTGAAACTCATGAGATGTTGCTACTGCAAGGCATATGCTCCAGCTGAGATAATATACTGTCTGAACAACATGGAATGGTAGTGTGACAGAAGTAGAACATTGTTATTAATTTTGTTTATTTTTTTTAAAAAGATGGGCAAATTAATATGAATGAGAAAAGCTTTTATACCAATGGCTACGTCAACAACTGTCCAGGCCCCAGCCTCCTGAATTTCCTCCTGAAGCCTCCCTATTTATCTCTCCTTTTCAGCCGCTCCTTATCATCAATTATGTCAGCAAAACTAAAGGGCTGACCATCAACTTCAGGAAGCAAGGAGGAGGGCACGCTCGTATCTACATCAATGGAGCTGAGGTGGAGATGGTCGAGGGTGTCAAATTCCTAGGAACGACGATCAACAACAATCTGGCCTGGACCACCCATGTTGATGCGACGGTCAAAAAGGCACAGCAACATCTCTGTTTCCTCAGGAGGCTAAGGGAATTCGACATGTCCATAAGGACCCTCACTAACTCTTACAGGTACACCATAGAAAGGATTCTATTTAGGTGCATAGCGGCTTGGTACGGCAGCTGCTCTGCCCAGGACCGTAAGAAACTACAGAAAGTTGCAAAAACAGTCCAGACCATCACGCAAACCAACCTTCCATTTATTGACTCCATCTACACTTCTTTTTGGCATGGAAAGACAGCTAACATCGTCAAAGACCCATCCCACCTCATTTATAATCTCTTAAAATCTCTTCTGTCAGGCAGAAGATACAAAAGCTTAAACACACATATCAACATGTTCAAAAACAACTTCTTCCCCGCTGTTATTAGACTTCTGAATGGACCTCTCAAATTTCAAATCTCATATTGATCTTGCTTTTTGTGTACATTTTTTGCAGCCATTGCATTGTTTTCCTTGCTCTCTTCAATCTCTCAATGATCTTTGTGGTTTTGTATGTTATGATCTGCCTGTACTGCATGCGAAACAAAACTTTTCACTGTGCTTAGGTACATGTGGCATTAATAAATCAAATCAAATCAAATCTACCTGTTTGAGCAAGTGTTGTCTTCTTCTGTTTCCCAGTTTATTTATTTTTTTCATGGAATGTGAGCATTACCAGGAGGGCCATCATTTATTGCCCATCGATAATTGTTCTTGAACTGAGTGGCTTGCTCAACATTGCTGGAGTCACATGTAGGCCACACCAGGTAAGGACAACTGATTTTTTTCCTGACGGACATTTGTGTTAATTTCAGCCTAAGTGTCCTACTGTGAAGCAGCTTGGGATGTCTTACTATACTAAAGGCATCATATAACTGCAAGCATTGTTGTTTGGCTATATCTAGCTGAGACAAAAGGTTAGCATTTTCTGTGGTGCCATGCGGTTGACAAGGATATGTGCCTAACTGGAAGCTTGTCAGTAAATCTGTGAAACTGTAGAGATCACTTGTGTGACTGCTTCTGCTCAACTCCCTCTGTAGTAGTTCAAATAACTCAGAAAATCAGATAAGTTATGCTTAAACTTTTGTAAAGCTCTAGTTCAGCCACAATTGACAAATTCCACCCAACCATGGAACTTTAAGAAGATGTGAGCATCTGTGAGAGGTGATGCTGCCCTCACAACAAAGGAGATTGAGGAGAAATTTGATAGAGGTTTACAAGATTGTGACAAATTCGGATAAGATCGGCAATGAAATGACTGGTGGAGTTGGGGAACAGGGAATACACGTTTAAGCTTTTGGACAAGAGATATAGATAGGATACGAGGAAGAATATTTTACCACAGTGAGTGAAACTGTTTGCCTATGACAGCAGTGTAAGAAGAGACAATGATTTTAAAGCAAACTTGGATGGGCACTTGAGTGTATCAAAAACATAGGTCTGCAGAAATAGAACAGAGGAATGGGACTGACTGTATTTCTCTACAGAGAGCCAATGTGGACTTGATAAAGATAATGGCTTCCCCCTGAACTGTTATGACTCGAGGATTCTATGATCCCTCAGTCTGGAATTTTAAAACTTGAAACCTTACCTTTCTCGGCACCCGTTGGATTTCTGGGTTTCTCCTCACTGCCATGTACCTCTATTCTTCTGAGTAAATATTAGGCGATTATAATTTGGCATACTTTGGACTGTCATAATCATAGCTACATGACCCTTGACCCATGTGGATATGAAACAAGGCACAAACTCCAATCTCCTAAACTATTCTCACTGTGCTTGACAAATAACTTACTAAAGGACAACATAGGGGTCTCAAACCAGAAAAGCCCTTTCCACTGTTCAGTATTATTTGGACAGTTTGAACAGATGCTGAATGGTGAAGAAAAATAAACAATGATTCAAGTTGCACATGTTCAGTTGAGTATTATTGAAAGTATTTAAGTGTTTATGGTGTCTTCTCAATGCTGAGAGGATGTTTCCGCCAATAGGAGATTCTAGGATTGGAGACGCTTGTTTCAGAATGGAGATGTGTCAATTCAAGACTGAAATGAGGAGGAATTCCTTGCTATGATCCTGTTGAATGGTGGAGCAGGCCCGAGCGGCCGAACAGCCTATTTCTCAGACGTTACAGTTTTAGTTCATCGTGAAGAAGACTTTAAGACAAACTATTGAAAATCAAGAACTTGCAGCAAAGTTCACAAGTAATTATATCACTAATTTTACAATCACCATGATTGTTAACAAAATGCCAGGACTTCTTTAGAGTTAAAAATATCTCTTTGTGACTAATTACTCAGAAAAGTTAAGCAGGTTATTCGCTCTCCACATCTCTGTACCTCTCTACCTCACTTTCCTTCTTTAAGACACAGAATTTCCCTCAGTTTTTAGCCATCTGATCTGATATGGCTATATTATGTGGCTCAGCGTCATACAGGCTTTGTACTTTGTTTTACTGTACTGCTATGAAACGTGTTGGGACATTTCATTTCATCATGTGGTATACAAATATAAGTTGTTATTATAATCTACACACGAGGAGAAGAGCAGACATTCAACCATTTCTCATATTCCAACAGAAAAAGTCCAGTGTTACAGAGATAGTAGGAACTGCCGATGCTGGAGAATCTGAGATAACAAGGTGTCGAGCTAGATGTTATCTCAGAAAAAGTCCAGTGCTTTCTTTTACTGTACGGTCATGACTTTATCCTGTTTCCAGATGTCATGCTGATAGGTGATTTGGCAGAAACGAAGTGCAGTCCACACAAGAAAGCACTGACTAAAATTCATCTTTTGTTCATTTAGATAAGTATTCAACTTTCAAACAGCAAAAAAAGAATGTTGTCCTTGGTTCAAACAAGCTACCCTGAAAGGTCATTTTGTGCAGTTCAAAAAATGCCCCTTTTGAAGTGCAGCAAAGTAAATGAATGGTGATTCAGGGCAAAGTTGGCAATGTTATGCAGCTCATATATTCTCCTCTCAACGGAGACCAACCAAGGTATTTATAAAGCTCGTTGCCATTCAGTGGTCTTGCAGGCCAGTGTTAGTATCCCTGCTCCAGGTCAGAAAATCTGGGCTCGAGACCCTCCTGCCCCAGCATTGTTTCATGGGTTGATTAATATAATTGATGCTCATTGGGTACTTCCTGTAGGAGATGCTGGAATTTTGATGGAAAAGTGGGGGATTATCTACAGAAAGTTGGCCGTACAGGACATTGGTTAGGCCACTTTTGGAATACTGCATTCAATTCTGGTCTCCCTGGATGTTGTGAAACTTGAAAAAGTTCAGAAAAGATTTACAAGGATGTTGCTAGGTTGGAGGGGTTGAGCTATAGGGAGAAGCTGAATAGGCTAGAATTATTTTCCCTGGAGTGTCGAAGTCTGAGGGGTGACCTCATAGAAGTTTATAAAATCATGAGGGACATGGATAGGGTGAACAGCCAAGGGCTCTTCCCCAGGGTAGGGGAGTCTAAAACTAGACGGCATAAGATTAAGATGAGTGGGAATGATTGAAAAGGGACCTAAGAGGTAAATGTTTCATGCAGAGGGTGATGTGGGTATGGAATGATCTGCCAGAAGAAGTGATGGAAGCAGGTACAATTACAACATTTAAATGACATCTGGATGGCCACATGAATAGGAAGGGTTTAGAGGGATATGGGCAAAATACTGGCAAATGGGAATGGATTAATTTAGGATACCTGGTCAGCATGGACGAGTTGGACCGAAGGGTCTGTTTCCATGCTGTACAGCTCTATGACTCTATGGCTCTAAGGCAGGTGGGTACAGATTGGAGGACCTGTCATAGCTGGATCAGAGCATCACCTCTGACTTCAGAAGAGGGTCAACAGTGCAACTCACAGGGACTGAGAACACTTGATATTTTATTCATTGCCCATTCCATTAAGTGTACCATTTATTGCAGCCACATGCCCATCAAGAAGCTGGATGACTGGCCATCAAACTATGGATTTTCACTCTCTTACTGGTTAGCTGGTCTATAATGACAACAAGAGCTGCCTCCATGTGTGTGATTACCATGAATCCTTCATCTCCTGCCAGCCCAGGCTGCCTATGATGTTTAGTCCAATCCCTGTAACTTGTACGGATGGATTCTAGGGACAAAGGAATTTCTTTGAAAAGATGGTTACTTACCCCTTTAAGGGAATTCCAGTCAGTAGTAGTACAATCAATGCGTCTATTGAGACAGAGAACCAGTGAACAGAGAGTGGATTTCTGAAGATGTGATTCTGTGCCCAGACTGGTCAGATGGTGCCATCCAATTCACTCCTACTAGGTTTGCTGTGTAAAGAGGTGCAGACCTTGAAGACAGAGAGATGATGGAAGGGAACAGGTCATTGGGGAAGAATCAGGAGTGAAAGAGGAGTAGGATGAAGAGGTGGAAGATGGCACAGCAGTACCCCTGCTCCATAGGCACGTAATCTCCTTCTGCCACTTTCTTCCGCTCCTTGAAGTGAGGGGTAGCTCTGCCCAGATGCCAATCCACCAGTTCTGCTGTGAAATATTACTTCTCTTCAGAGTTGTGCAAGACTTTGGCATCACCATCAGAGAACAACCAGCAGCTTCAACCATGGGGAGTCTATAGCAGGACCACCTTTCACTCGATACCAGTCTGTTCTCACTCCCACTGGCTGTAAAAAGGAAACCCATCTGAATACCAATTAAGGCTTGCCCACACGGAAATCGTGATTTAAATCAGCTTTCCACCAGCAGCAAAGTTTCTGACCCGAAAGCAAGTCCAACTCCTGATTTCTGCCTCTGTGGCAAAAATAACTCAGCTCATCGAGGGAGAGCTAAGTGCTTTCCTACAGAGATCAAGGGAAGCTGGAAAAGCAGAACCTCATACCATACATCTACTAATAGCACTTTATTTTCCAGTATGCCATCTGGAGTGGGGAGAAATGTGCAATGGACTGAAACTCGCAAAGGTGAGAAGGATATCTTCAAAGAAAGAGGCTGAGTACATTTTGAATGAAACTGTGTTCAGAATTTCTTCCTCCTGAAGAAGTTAAGAAATCAAAGAATGCTAGAGATCACATGTTAGAGCTTGTGCACCATAGGTACAGACCAGTGATAAGGAAAAATTATTAACTCCTTAGACAAAATCGTCTCTTTTCCCTTTGAACAGATGTTTTCCATTATCTGATAAGGTTCTGCTTCGGTTCCTGCCGTAAAGGAGTCAAGCCTTGGATGTTGCCATTTTCCTTTGTAAGCATAAGGATACAAATGAACTATTTTTATTAGTGAAAATTAGCATTAATGAAACTTTGGACTGAAAACAAAAAGTACAGTGAAGGTGGGTGATGCATTATAAGCAGTTTCAGATATATACTTTCCAATGACTCAACCAAAGGCTATTTTGAGATTAAGCCCTGTGGACTTTACTGTTTGAAGATGCAGTCCTGTGGTGTTGATCTGCCTGCTACACTGACAACATCTGTGGAAAGAAATCAGAGTTAACCTTTCAGGTCCAGTGACCCTTCCTCAGTGTTCTGAAGGGTCACTGGATCCAAAACATTAACTCTGGTTTCTCTCCACAGATGCTGCTAGTCCTGATGACTGTTATAGAAGATCCTGAGTACAGAAATAAGAATTGCTCATATAGCCAAGGTTAATCTTACATTCACAAACTTTCTAATCTATGATGAAAATAATAGAATAGATTAAATTTAATTGCAAAAAATGCAATAAAATAACTCTATGTACAATTTGTGAGATTGTGTAAACTACCTTTGTTAGATGAATCCATTTAACAAAGGTTAATTGACCATATTTAATCAAAATTTTAAAAAAAGCTATTCACAATTTACAAGTTACTGACACAACATTGCAGGAAATGAGACATACTAACTTAAAAACAAAGCACCAGGAATTGGCCATTTGGCCCTTCAAAATGGTTCTAATATTCAATTATAGCATGGATGATTTGTATCTTAAGTTCATCTATTCTCTTTGTTCTCTTTTAATTAATTTGTTTGTGGGATTTGGGAATCGCTGGCTAGGCCAGCATTTATTGTCCATCTCTAATTACCCAGAGGGCAGTTGAGAATCAAAATTCATTTCTATAGGCACAGCAGATTTCCTTCTCTAAAGGACATTATTGAAGCAGATGTCTCTTCAATTAAAAAATCAAGACTGGCTTACAAACTCTATTAGGCAAACTCATGAAACCCCTCATTCCTGTTGAATACAAATTTCATCAGCTACAATGGTAGGGTCTGAACTCATGCCCAGAACATTAGCTTGAGGCTCTGGGTTGCGAGTCTAATGACATTTCCATAACATCACTGCCTCCACCTGCTACAGAACAATTAAAGTTGAAGAACAATTTGTGCATTTTACTTTGCTCTAAGTGAGAATTCTTCAATGTAATTGGTTGTTGAGATTGTTTAATTCTATCACTGCTGCTGAACACTGGGATTCTTCACTGTAGTTGGTAACAAATTCAAATGAATATCAGGAAAAGTGAAATCACACCACAGAAATTGTTGGATTTTATTGGATGGTTTCACTTGAAGTTAAAATGCAATCCTTCTATTGAATAAATGACTTGCCACCCATTATTGTATAATTTGTTCACAGGATTTTGGCATCAATGGCTAGGCTAGCATTTATTATCCATCCCTAATCACCAACCATTTACTGATAGAATCACAGAATCCCTACAGTATAGAAAAAGGCCATTTGGCCCATTAAGTCTACAATAACCCTCCAAAGACCAACCCATCCCTTTAACTCCAAATTTACATGACTAATCCACCTAGTCTGCACACCCCCTGGAAACTACAGGGCAATTTAATATGTTCAATCAACCTAACCTGCATATCTTTGGACTGTGGGAGGAAACCAGAGTACCCAGAGCAAGGTACAGGGAGAACAGGCAAACTCCACACAGAGAGTCAGCTGAAACTGGAATTGAACCTGGCTCCTTTGCGCCATGAGGAAGCAGTACTAACCACTCAGCCACAGAGCTACCCATACCGAGCCACCATGCAACCCATTTGAATTTTCTCCAATATTGAGGGTATCCTTAATCTCTTGATGGCAACACTAATTAAAAAAAAGATCCTCATCCGCTGAACTGATTCTTTTTAACACAATTCCGCAAGATTTAATGGTTTGGTTCCCATCATTGTCAGGGGCAACTAGGGATGGACAATTAGTCCTGGCTTTGTTGGTGTCGCTCACATCACAAAAACAAATATAGAAAAATAAATAGAAAGATTGTAACTTTTTGAATCCAATTTTTAATATTGTCTTTGATTGATTTCCTGCAGTCAGGCTGTAAGAGGGAGGGGAACTCCCATTTGGGGATAAATATATATTCCATCTTATCTTTGCTTAGTACGAGAGAAGAGCATGAACCAGCATTGATCTTTGAGGCTGCCCCATCCTCCCAGACTAGTCCAGCTGGTTCCCCATTTGAAGGAAGTAATTGGAGAATAAACAGCTGTAAAAACAAAAGAAATAATGTAGGGTAATTAAATAGAGATTATAACAGCAGGCTGCTGTATGTTACAATGTCCTGTATGATTCTTTGCTTGTTCTAAGGAATTCTACTATATCCCTCAGGAATTTTTATGATCTTACAGAATACTTCCAAATGTGTTCAGAACACATCAATCTGAACAAGTAAAGCATTTCAAAACGATATACTAGAAATTTTTGAAGACACCGAAGTAACTTTGTTAGCAATCTAAGCATTGTCAAGATGCTCGTAGATTGGAGAAAAGGTTAGCAATTGATCATCCCGAGTTGTCAACATTTGTTAAACTGGGAGATATTGTTAATGCAATTTGGGAAATTGTTAACACAACATCATATTGAATTACATGGAATAATTAAATGAATTTTTTTATATATTCAGCACACACTTGAAATATGCACGTACCTGTGATATCTATCAAAACATAGTTTATGTATAGATGCTATCATGGGTTTTGAATGTGTTCTTTCAATTACTGTATATAGTTTACTAGCCTTTAAGTAAAATTATATGACTAAATTTAGAATTAACAAGAAACTTAAATTTGCAGACTGTCAAGGGTATCTTTGTTAGGGGACATAAAATTGTTTGCTGTATTATAGACCTGTCACACATTTTTCTTTCATTTTGGACTAGATAATAGTTATGAATGTTATTACATACTGATTTGAGTCTTTTAACTATACTGCATCTAAGGTATTCATTGCATGTTATGCCATTTAAAGTTTCAAAAGAAAAGAACTTGCACATTGATCAAATTAACATTTGGTTTATGACCTTAACGAATCAATCACTTCCCCCTGGAGTAAAAAGGTGATAGCATGAATTAGACATAAATATGTGTCAGTGCCTGTCTTAGAACATCTGTATCACAACACAAGTCAAATTGCAGGAAGAATGTAGAGCTTTTTGCATATAATTTTTAAAAATAATGCTCATTGTCAAGAATTTTAAACATCATGATATGAATGTGTTAGATGATGCATTGACAAAGCTTTTAAACATCCATTTCTAGCACATAACTAAAGCGTTTTGCCAATTTGGGAATTCTAACTTTGTGTTTGGTTTCAAGGAATTGTCCAATGAAATTTATTTATCTGAACATGCTTGAATGAAATATTTCACCTTCACCATTTTGTCTTCTATATAATTGGTGAACAGGGTGGTCCTGTACGAAAACAGAAGTTGCTGGAAATGCTCAGCAGGTCTGGCAGCATCTGTGAAGAAAAGATCAGAGTTAACGTTTCGGGTCCGGTGACCCCTTTCCTCAGAATTGTTTTTGAGTTACGGCATCCTCAGTTCTTTCGGTTTTTATGGTGTCCCTGTGGTTATGCAAATCTAAATTTTCTGTGATCAATGTGATCCTGCTGTGTGAACTGCTATGATTGGCATTGTGAACGATGTGTTCTGTAAGTGTGATTTCATCACCCTGATTTGTCGTTATTTCATAATCTCTCTGTTAAGTGACACAGCCACAGAAAGAAGTTGAATACAACTGTTACTTTCAAGTCAAGCAGTTGCTGACAGAATGACAAGATGCAGTGAGTTGCTCGACAGTGGGATTGATTGACAGAGCTCCCCATGTCTCAACATGATCTAAGCAGCAAGAAAACAACTTTACATTGAAATGACAAAATGCAACAATGCAATTTCAGATAATAGCAAATTCCATAGATGGAAGTGGTTTGTGAGGTTTTGCTTCTATATTCCTTAATGGCTTTGTGAAGTGATATGGAATGGTGAGGTATAACATAGACAACTCTTGTATTAATAGAAGAGGAGTGAGGAGTGCTCAGGATAGTGTTGGAGGAGGGAGGAAGCCTGAACATGGAGATGGTCTTGTAGTGATTGTAACGAGGTAAGCCAGCTGGACAGCTCTGCAATCCTGCCACGCCTGATCACAAAAGGTGGTGGACAATTCAACAACTCACTGGAGGAGGGGGCTCCATAAATATCCCCATCCTCAATGCTGGGGGAGCTCAGGACATCAGTGTAAAAGATAAGGTTCAAGCATTCAAAATAATCTTCAGCCAGAAGTGCCATGTGAATGATCCATCTTGCCCTCCTTCAGTGATTTCCAGCATCACAAATACCAGTCTTCAGCCAATTTGATTCACTCTTGGTAACATTAACAAAAGTTTAGAGGCACTGGCCATTGCAAAGGTTGTGGACCCTGGCAACATTCCAGCAATAGAACTGAAAATTGTGCTCCAGAAATACCATTCCCATAACCAAGTTCCTCCAGTACAGTTACAACCCTGACATTTACCTGATAATGTGGAAAATTGCCCAGCTATGTTTTGTGCACAAAAAGCAGGACAAATCCAACCCAGCCAATTACTGCCCTATCAGTCAATTCCCAATCATCAGTAACTCAACCATTCAGCAGTGCTAACAAGCAGCACCTGCTCAGCAATAACCTGCTCAGTGACGCCCAGTTTGGGTTCCACAAGGACCACTCAGCTCCTGACCTCATTATACCCTTGGTTCAAACATGAACAAAGGAGCTGAATTCCCAAGAATCAAGCCCTTGACTGAGTGTGGCATCAAAGAGCTCCAGAAAACCTAGAATCAATGTAAATCAGGGGGCAAACTCTTCATTTGTTGGAGGCATGCGTGGTTGTTGGAGGTCAGTCATCTCCAGGATATCTCTGCAGGAGTTCCTCAAGGTAGTGTCCTAGGCCAAACTGTCTTCAGCTGCTTCATCAATGACCTTCCCTCCATCATAAGGTCAAAAGTGGGGATGTTCGTCGATGACTGCACAATGTTCAGCACCATTCATGACTCCTCGGATACTGGAGCAGTCCGTGTTCAAATGCAAGAAAAACTGGGCAATATCCAGGCTTGGGCTGTCAAGTGGCAAGTAACATTCATGCCACACAAATGTCAGGCTATGACCATCTCCAATAAGAGACAATCTAACAACCTCCTCTTGACATTTGATGGTGTTACCATCACTGAATCCCCAATATCAACATCCTGGGCTTACCATTCACCTGATACTCAACTGGACTCACCATATAAATGCAGTGTCTCCAAGACCAGGTCAGAGGGTAGGAATACTGTGGCAAGCAAATTTTCTCCTGACTCGCCGAAGCCTGTCCACCACCTACGAAGCACAGGTTAGGAGCTTGATGGACTAATCTTTACTTGTCTGGATGGGCGAAAATTCAACAACACTCTAAAAGTTTACACCATCCAGGACAAAGTAACCTGCTTGATTAGCACCACATCCAGAAGCATCCATTCTCTTCACCACTGACACTCAGTAGTAGCAATGTATATCACCTACAAGATGCATTGCAGAAATTCACTAAAGATCCATAGACAGGACTTTCCAAACCTATAACCTCTTCAGCAAGGACAAGGACAGCAGATACGGAGAAACTCCACCACATGCAAGTCCCCCTACAAGCACTCACCATCCTGACTTGGAAATATATCACCATTCCTTTACTGATGTTGGATCAAAATCTTGAAATTCCATCCTTAAAGGCATTGTGGGTCTACATACAGCAAATGAACTGCAGTGGTTTAAGAAGGCAGCTCACCCACCAGCTTCTCAAGGGCAACGAGGAACAGGCAATAAATGCTGGCAAGTCAGCAATGCTCACATCCCAGGAGTGAATAAAAAACAAACCTTATTTAAAGAAAGACCCTTGTTAGATTCTGCTCAGAACAGCACAATCAAATGTAAATTTGCATGAGTGCTGCAGGATTGATGGAGGCAAGTCCCATTGGCCATCGTTACTGGGAAGGGTTAAAATTGGCCTCTGCACAAATTAAATTATTCCTGCAGAAAAGGAAATGCGCAGTTAAGGACTCATCTTTCTGGATCTAATACCAGTACTTGAATAAGAAAAGCTTTAACCAAAAGCATTTCCTTGAAATATATTCTTTGGGCTCCTTCTGTGAGCAATTATGTATTTATTATACAGCTAGAAAGACCTAGGGAGCCAAGGAGACCCACAGCAGTTCAGAAAGTTTTGCGAGTAAATTCATTGTATGCTTGTAATGCTGTGTAAAATGATGTGTTTAAACTATAACTCTAAGTCTAAATTTACCCTAATTCCTTCTTTTTTTGGTTCACTTTTCATTTTACTGCAGAGTGGAGATAATATTTTCATTAAAATTCTGTATGTCTTTATTTCTTCTTTCACTCTTTGATAGAATTGCTTGGAGGATTGACTGAGAAACCTTTTTGGCATTTTGAAAAATAAAACTCCAACCGGAAGTTGGACAATATTTCTCTCACAAATTTGACTGTGCCCTTTTGCTTTGGTTTCATGTTCCATCCACAATTGACAAATTCAATATTTGAAATTTGTCAAACATTTTCAAAACTGTCTGATTTATACACTAGATCGAAAACACCAAATTATCATATGGATGGTTACAACTATGAGAACCTGTGTAAAACTCAATGCTATTGGTATTTTATAAAACATTAAAGTCAGAGAACTAACCAATTACTAATCAGACAATGTGGCGCACTATTCTTTAAAAAATCTCCAAATCTTAAACCAAAACCGGGAAAAAAATGAAACCAGAAATAAATCTTATGTTACCAAAATGTTCCATTATAAGTAGGTAATTGTAATACAGGAAGCTTAGTTGGACATACCATTTATTTCTAACTAACTTTGTTGCCAAATATCTCTATTTATTTCATTTTGAAATAAAGGAACATTCTAACCCGAGAAATTGATGTGTTTGGACTTCCTCTTGCTTCTCTGTTTCTGGAAACTACCTAACTGCCTCATTGATCATAAACAGTTGAAATGCGTGTATAACCAGATTGAAAATATGATAGGCTGAATTTTGGGACTTTAATTTTTAGAGGGGGAGCCTCTTCATTCCTGTGTCTGTAGCCAGAGCTGTGATTGGCATGCTTTCTGGAGCAATCTTCCAGAGGGTAGCCAGTTAAACACCCATCTCTGGAATTACTACCCATTAGAAATGGATAGCAGTCTGTGAAAATGAGCGGGTGAAGCATGTAAAGGATGGCTGACTGCTTTCGCCTGTGACAATTGTGACAGTCCTGTGGAAGTGAAAGATATGCCAGAGTAAGGAAATGAATGTGAGAGGAAGCTGGTGGTGACAGTAGACACATCGCCATCCTGAGTGCTATGTTTCACAGCAGTGCTTACTGTAATAGTAAGCTTCTGTCTACAGATAATGAAGACTTGCTGTTTTTACCAATTGAGTTCATTTACCAATTGTGTTACCATGCTAGATCTGTGAGCTGACGGGTTAAGGATACTGTGCAGATTCCTTTTGCAAAAATTTCATTTTCATCTGATAATTGCCTTATTTGCAAAATCAATTGCCATCATGCACTACTGTGTAGGTTACTGATATCACAGTCAGCCCTGGGACCCCAAATGAAGCAACTAGAGAGGTGGAATCATATAGACAAACTAGTACAATTTATTTCTCTCTCAAATTTTTGGAATGCACTCCCATTGCTGTACTCACCACCTTCAAATCTGCCTCAAGGGGCCTGGGAAAACACCGCTTGATAAAACTAGCCAAAATATATTAACATGTCAGAAGGCTGAAATCTCCCATAATTTGGCTTAGTGTAACTTTCCTTGATTTTCATAGAAAGTTTCATCTATTAGGCTTAGTGATTTTTCTCATATGTTTGTCCCGAAACTTGCCTTATTAAGTACTAACCACACCAATATTGCACTCCCTTCATTCATTGCACTCCCTGATTCTCCCACTTGCCATTGCAGAATGTACCTGCCCTTGCCAGGATATCCCAGGATTCCTGACACCGGTGCCTGCATTAATAGACTGTTGTGCTCTCGGTCAACCTTGGCAGCCTGGAGCTCTCCTACATGTCCTTGACACTTGTCTCAGGTGTAATGGACAAGAGGAAATTGGTACCTTACTTTGCAGACTGGCACCTAGAGGTACTGGTAAAAAAGGTGGTACAGAGTAGAGCTGCCATCTTCCCCAGGGCCAGCAGAGGAGCCACAGCACCAAAACCTACCAGGCAGGTCTGTGGTTGCCACCTGGACAACTCTCCAGGGAAATGTTCAGCAATACCACAGGCAGGTCAATGACTCTCTCTGTTTCCCCAGGTCCAGTACCTCACATTCACTCTACCGCTAATACTGCACCCATTAACCGCCTAGGCTCATACTCTACCACATGTAACTCAGTTTCACCCACCCAATGTTCTCAGAACCCTGCATACCCTGTACCTTCTACTCACTCACAAAGGACAACTCATTGCCTTTCACCCCACACAGTCACTAACAACTGTGCCAGCCACTTCCACCTCCCTCAATCCTTCCTGTTACCTCACTCAAGGAGAAATTGGCTCACAGTAGGGACAAAAGATAAGGTCGGTGGTGGGGTCTCCAATATTCAGCTCCTTACCACCCCGTCCCCCGAAAGAGGAGTCAATCCTGACTATGACTACCCAAGAAGCTGAATGACAGTGCGTGGCCCTGGACTGATGTCAGACTGATTACATTGGAACTGTCCCGGTGGACTTGACTGAGTACTACTCCCCTTTGACTTTGTGACAAGGGCAATTGGCTGATGTAGATGAGGTGTGTTTGCCACGTGGGATGCTAGTACATGCCTTAGGCGGCAGACTAAGGTAGAATGTTGCCATGTAGCAAGTTGTCCACTCCATTGGCAGATGTCTACTGGCAACCAGGATAATCTGCCAGGGTTTTATGTCTGCACTGAACAGCAAGGCAGGACAGAAGTACTGTTTGTCTTTAAGCTATGGCTAAGAGGGTAATTCCTTTTCCCTAAAACCCTTGATTCTCATGCTGATTAAACATCTATCTCAGCCTTGAATATGTCTAAAATTGGGTGTCAGTTAACTCAGTTAGCTGGATAACTGTTTGCAATGAAGAACGATGCCAGCAGGATGGTTATTGTCCCTATACTGGCTGAGGTTACCATGAAGGATTCTTCTTCTCATATGCTCCCCTTGCCTGAGATGTGGTGACCCTCTGGTTAAACTACCACCAGTCCTCTCTCCCTCTAATGAGAGAACAGCCCTATGGTCTGCTAAGACTATGCTGACTTTGTACCTAATAACCCAAGTTCAACAGCCCTCTGTGGTGAGGAATTCCAGATTCACCACACTGTGAAAGAAAAAGCCACCCGTGGCTGTGTCTTAAACGGGTGATTCATTACTCTTTGATAATGACGTCTCATCATAGGCTCTGCCAAAAGGGAAACAATCTCTCCACATCTACTCTGTCAAGCTCTCAGAGAATTTTATGTTTCAATAAGGTTTCCTCTCATTCTCCTAAACCTAATTAGTACAAACATAATTGATTCAATCTCTTTTCAAAAAAAAATTCTCCATTACTGGGATCAACCTCATGAAATGTCTCTGGATTGCCTCCAATGCCAATATGTCTTTCCAGTATATGAGGGGTCCAAAACTATTCTAGCGGTATCTAATTAGTGCCTTGAATAGCTTTAGCAAGAGTTCCTTATGTTCATACTCTGATCCCTTTGAAATTCAGATTAACATTCCACTTGCTTTTCCCATTATCTTTGGAACTTTTTTTTGCGATTCATGAAGTCGAACCCTCACGTGTCTCAGTCCTGCAGATTTCTGCAGTTGTTCTCCATTTAAATAACAGTCACCTCTTCTATACTTCCTGCCAAAGTGTCCCACATTTTCCCACATTGTCTTTCATTTGCCAATTTTTTGCCCCCTCACTTAACCTGTCTACCACTTTGAAGACTCCTTGTGTCATCCTCACTATTTTCCTTCCTATCTATGTTTGGGTCATCTGTAAACTTGTCGAAGGTACTTTCGTTTTCATCATCCAAGTCATGAATATATACTGTAAATAACTGTGGTCCCAGCATTGATTAATGGGCACTCCACTAGTTGCATATCACCATTCTCAAAATTCACCCTCCATCCAAATTCTCTGTCTTCTATTAGTTAGTCAATTCTCTATCCAAGCTAACATATGACCTCCAATGTTATGGCATCTTATCTTATTAAATAGCCTTATGTGTGGTACCTTATTAAATATCTTTTGGAAATCCGAATATAATACATCTACTGAGGGTCAGGCAGCATCAGAGGAGCAGGAGAGTTGACAGTTCAGGTCAGGACCCTTCTTCAGAAAAATTTTCTGAAGAAGAGTCCCGACCCGAAACGTCAACTCTCCTGCTCCTCCGATTGCTGCCTGGCCTGTTGTGTTCCTCCAGCTCCATACTGTGTTACCTCTGACTCCAGCATCTGCAGTTCTGAATATCTCTGAGTGAGTTATAATACATCTACTGTTTCTTTTCTATCTATCCTGCTAGGTAATTCCTCAAAGAATAGTAGTAAATTTGTCAGGCATGATTTCCCCTTCATGAAACCCTATGTTGACTGTGCTTGATTATATTCCGAGTTTCAAAATATTATGCTATTACATCATTTATAGCAGGTTGTAACATTTTTCTAATGACAAATATTAAGCTAACTGGCCAATAGTTGCTTATTTAATTGTCTCCCTCTCTTTTTGAAGAAGAGTGTTGCATTTCCAGTTTTCAAATTCTCTGGGCCTTTCTCAGAATCAAAGGATTCTTGGAAAATTATTATCATTGAATCTATTATGTCTGTAGCTACTTCCTTTAAGATCCAAAGATGCAACCCATCAGGTCCAGGGGATATATCAGACTTTAGCCTCATTACTTTCCCTAGTACCATTTCTCTAGTGACAGTTATTGTGTTTATTTTCTTCCTACCACCTGACCCCACCCTTGGCTGCTTGATTAGTTTGTAATTTTTAAATGCTATTAGTATTGTCTATCGTGAAGACTGATGGGAAGTATTATTCAACTTGTTTGCCATTTCCTGCTCCCTATTATTATTTCTCTATCCTCAGTCTCTAAGGGGTCTTTGTTCACTGCTGCCTCTAACTTCTTTTTTATATGTTTAAAGAAGCTCATACTTTCTATTTTTGTGCTATTCCTACTTTACCTCTTGGTTTTTTTTTTCTCTTTAGTTTTCTTGGTTATCTTTATTGGCTTTTAAAACTTTACTATTCCTCTGACTTCCAACTCATCTTTGCTACATTGTATGTGTGTTGTTTTTTCTTTCAATTTGATACTGTCCATAACTTCCTTGTTTAGCCATTGTCAATTGATCACCTTCCTAGAATCCTTCTTCCTCATTGGGTTATATCTTTGCTTTAAGCCATGAACTGTTTTGTTAGAAGTCTGCCATTAATCATCAACTTTCCCTATTGCTAAACTCATTTTCCAGTCCACCATAGCCAGCTTGGCCTTCATTCCTATGTAATTGCCTTTATTTCATTTCAGCACAGTTGTGTCCAACCCAGAGTTCTCACTCTCAAACTGAATGCTAAATTCTACCACATTACAGTCGCTATTCCTTAAGGGATCTTAAACGCAGGCAAATGGGACAAACTCATTTTAGGGAAAATGGTCAGCATGGTCCAGGTGGACCAAAGGATCTGTTTCTGTACTGTATGACTGTATGACTGTCCATGATGCTATAATTTATTAAATATGCCTCATTACACATTATCTGATCCAAAATAGCCTAATCACTGGTTGGCTCCACACATAATGTACTATGAAACTCTTTCAAATGCTCTCGAAGAATTTTTCCCTGCAGCTGTCTCAACTAATTTGATTTGCCCAAAATGCATGAAGATTGAAGTCATCCATAAATAATAAAACTGCCCTTTTTACGTGCCCTCATTATCTTCTGATTTATTCTTTATCCTACAGAACTGCACCATGATGGTGCAGGATAGGCTTTTACGTGTCAAATATCAGTGTCTGTGGGCAAGGGACTCCTCATGGTGCATACCCTAATTGTTGGCACCAGACATCCAAGATGGAGGTCCACATGAGCAATACATGAACTGGAGTTGTCAGGTAACACTCAGGCTTTTATATCAGGAATTCTCAGTGTCTGGCTTCTATTCAACAGGTGTAAGAATGGAGGTTTCCATCTTAATGAGGTGAGACTAGGTAGTAATGAGAGTGATAAAGATCAATAATCTCCATAGATGAGTCTCTCATCGCTCCACCCACATTTATTTTCTTTTCTGGCACATGATCTTGTATTTTGCCCTTCCTTAAAACTATATTCTGTTCTGTCATGAGGTCAGCCTTAAAACATTCACTGGCTGAGGGCACTTACAGAAAGTAAACTCCCCCTTTGCCTGGGGCTGTGGACAATGCTGTTCTGTGTTCAAGCAAAACGATTGGTGGTTCAGCCAAGACAGCTGGGGCCAACAAAGCTGGCTTTACCCTCTACTCCAAGATGGAATGCCATCTCTCTCGTCTTACTAAGAGCTGCAGGTTATCTTCCAACAAAGGGAAGAGTGTTGGGTGACCGCCAAATGGATAGCAATTGAATCCAAAATGACTACAGCTTTATGTGATTGTTTTTTATATAATTATGGTATTGAGCTGAATGCTAAAAATTGCCTGTATCATAAAATAGCCTGTTACAAATGCATTTAATTTTATAACTTTTCTTTTATTCAGGGTCCTAGATTATGTACCACATTGAGTTGGAATATGTCCCACAAAAGGGAGGAAGATATTAGCAGATAACTCACAACAAAGAACTTTAATTTATTCATGTTTTTTTCCACTTGTCCTGTTAATCCAAGAGACTAAATATATGATTCAAGAAGAGACTGATACAGATTAAAGCTACAATTACTATCTGTTTACAATTCTTTTTACAAATAATTTATGACAACAAATGAATTAATACATTGCAGCACTATGAAATTAGGCGAAAGGGATTATCAGTTATCAACATATATTCGCAAAATGTTTGTCTGGTCACAAAAATGTCATCTGCAAGCTTTCTTAACTTCACTCCTAACAACGATAAGAATGAAATAGACAAACAGTCTTTTGTGGTGTCTCTATTTGGCATCTCTGTGCCAATTAGAGTTTCCTTCATCCCCTAAAGTAATCTCCCCTTCCTGTATTTCTCCTCTTCCATTGCCTCATCTCAAATCATCCTCCTTGCACTGAATCCTGTTTCCCATTGCTAGTGGCACTGCCGGGAGTGAGAAGGCTGGCCAGCAGCTCTCTGAAGCAGAACATTCCACATCACCAGGCCACAAATCTTACCCCAAACCAATGTGTGGCCTGTCAGTTCATTGCAGGTCATGCCAGTCAAATGGGGGTAGATCCCTGCACACAGTATTCTCTTTAGTGTCTTAACTCTGTTACTTTGTTTAAAATGAGGTCAGTCCTGTTGAAATATTTCTTTTTGTCTAATGGATACCTCCCCAGAATTCAGATCATGAAAAATGCAAACCCATTGGGAGCTATAACAAATGGAAACTGCTTGTTTCAGAATAGCTTAGAATTGAAACATGAGCTGATTAATAACTCAATAGAAAAAAGCTCATGAAATATGCAGTCTTGCCTTTTTAGCTGTTTAAAAGTCTCTGAGCTGAATCTTGCTTTTTTTGGCTAAGTCCAAGTTGCATTCGGCTTTTGGAGGCCTAGTGAGTTTATTCACAGTATTTTATGCAACTCTCCTCATGAATTACCTATCACAATGCTGTTGCTCACATTCGATTTCCATTCCACCTTATTGCAAGTCGTTCACAAAGCACCTTTCATTCAGCTGATACTTGCCAAAATCCCTTGTATCTGCACCATCTTTAAAAGGCCACAATGTGCCTGGATGAGCGCTGGCATTCCAACTTGACCTGTGGATTGATGGGTGCAGTTGGAACATGGCAGAGAAGGGAACAATAGGACCATGATTTTCCAACAGAGATCTGGAGGTGCTGGTGGACAGAGTGCTCCAGAGGAGAGGCATCTTATTCCTGATGGTCCAGCAGAGGAAGACCTGACCATTAGATGCTGCTAGCATGGTCCCAGTTTGCCACCTGGGCCATTGCATGCTCCAGGGTGCAGAGAAACAGCCAGCCCTGGGGAGCAGTTTGCTTAGAGGCAAGATGGAAATGATTCAGAGAAAGTAGCAAGCTGAATCAGCTTGGTACACACTGGTTTCCAATGACATTAGTTTTTTTCCACAGTCCAAAGATGTGCAGTTAGGTGGATTGACCATGCTAAATTCCACATAGCATGCAGGGACATGCAGGCTAGTGGATTAACGGATGGGTAACAGGGATAGGATGGAGGGGTGGGTCTGGGTGGGATGCTTTTTGGAGGGTTGGTGTGGACTCAATGAGCAGAATGGCCTGTTTCCACACTGTAGGGATTCTATGCTCTTCAGTTGAGAAGCCACTCCAGATTCCTTGGCTCAGGGTGGATATGTATCATTGTGCCCAGTACGCTTCTTTCAAGATAGTGCGATGGCACTTCATTGCATGAGCACACCACAGGATTAATGTCCTACCAGCCACGAGCTACTTTTTTATTTGCAGAGGATAGTGCAACAAAGTAAAAATCAAAGGTTTGTCAAAGATCCATCAGAAGCTGGATACCAACTGTGATTCAAGCACTTGGCCCCCAGTGAAGCATTGGTATTCTGCCCTGCTTGTTATTTATATGCTTTGGTTTGCTGGGGTGGTTGGTATAACTTCTGGTTTTGTTTCTCAGTGGTTTGTATATCGCGTCCAGTTCAATGTATTTGTTGATGATATACAAACCACTGAAAAACAGAGCCAGAAGTAATACCAACTATCCCAGCAACCTGAGGCATATAAATAACAAGTGGGACAGAACACCAGTGCTTCACCGGAGGCGCACTGATGATGTTACCTTGCAGGGTGATGAAACGTCTGCAACCAAACACACCGGCTCAGTGACTAAGTTTGCAACTTGAACTTTGATGCTCCACCAAACCTCCCACAGATATTTTTAAGCATCTGCTTGGAGCTAGGAAACTTCAGTCGCCACTCCACATCCTCCGTTTGTGTTGCCTGGACATTTACTTTAAAGTAAGGATAGGCTTCAGATGTAAAAAGGAGACACAATAAATGTGGAGATGTCTTTTTAATGGTGAGCTGTAGAGCTTTAAAAGCAGCTGACATGTACAATTTTAGAATAAAATAAGCTTGCATACATTTTCCATATGTACGGAATGTGTGAAATTAAGGTTAGGGACTTGGAGCTGTTACCAGAGTCAACATAGATTGGTCTGTACCATACACCTACACAGCCTTGATTTGCTCCTCTCATATACTTGGGACTGATAAGTTGTTAGATGATATGCAATTGTTTGAACGTTCAAATCATATGATATCATCCAGATTTATGTAATTTGTTTTTTATGTGATTCGTGATGCCGAACTTGATTGGGGCTCGTCAGCTCAGTTGGCTGTTAGTGATGCAGACAGCATGGGGAGCAATTGGCTGAGGTTACCATGAAGGACTCTCCTTCTCAAACTCTCCCCTTGCCTGCGGTGTGGTGACAATCAGGTTAAGCCACCACCAGTCATTGCTCTCTCTCTCTCTCTTGAATGAAAGCCCTCTCATCTGGTAAGACAGTGGTGATTTCACCTTTCCCTGATTAGCAGATCAACTTTCACTACATGTCAGTTAAAAGTGATTTTTTAAAATCCATTGACAAAAGCAAAATACTAAAGATACTGGAAATGTGACCCATACCAACATTCCCAGTTTTTTTTCTTCCTGTCACTGAATCCCTTTCACTTGCTGAGAACCTATTATTTTTCTTATTTGTGATGAGAGGCTGTGGTCCTAAAATGGAAGCTTTGTTTCTCTCTGCGGTCTGCCAGAACTGCATGTTTTGCTTTCCTTTAAAATTGCATTCTTGTTTTAGCATTCCATCCATGCCCTCATGTCCTTTACTATCCCTGTAATCTCCTTCAGCCTGACCTTCTTCCAAAATCTCTGCTGTCCTCTAATTCTGGATAACACAGTGTGGAGCTGGAGGAACACAGCAGGTTTCTACTGAAGAAAGGTCCTGACCTGAAATGTCAACTTTCCTGCTCCTCTGATGCTGCCTGGCCTGCTGCGTTCCTCCAGCTCCACACTGTGTTATCTCTGACTCCAGCATCAGCAGTTCTTACTATCTCTAATTCTCAATGTTTGTTTATCCCCAACTTTAACAGCAACACTGTTTATACCATGTCTTCAGCTGTCAGGTCCCTAAGCTCTGAAGTTCCTTCTCTAAAACTTTTTCCCCCTCTCTATACCTATCTCAAAATCTGCTGCTTCCGCTCATCAGACTTCATGAGTTGAATTTTACATTTTATTGGCTAAGGGTTGGTTTCACTGAGTTTCACTGAGTGCTTTTCTCCATGAGGTCTGGCGGGTTTTACCAAATTGACCTTTCCCACCCCATGGCACCCATCTCACCTGATTCTAGACCCATTTTACCAATTGCCAGAAGGGATCGATAGTCCTGGTGCCTGTGCCATCTTTAAAAGGCTGTTGTGTAGCAGGTTAGTCTAAGCACTGTTAGTCCAGAGCTGTGTGGGGCACTTCTTCATATTTATCACTGACGTGACAGGAAGAGGGAAATTGATGTCCCACTGTGCAGGCAGGAACCTGAAGGTCCTAATGGGTAGATTGGTGTAGATGTGAGACATCCTCTTCCCCCAGCACCAGCAGAATATGCCATGATACCAGACCATGCTACTCTGGTCTGAGATTGCCACCCAGGTCATTGTAGTCTCTTTCGCTGGACGAAAGCACACTAGTGTAAGGAGGTGGTCAATGACCTTCTCCACTTCACCAGTGCAACCATCCAATCTCTGATACCTCACAATGACACTGCCTCTGCTATTGTACCCGCTTCCACCAAGGCCTGGACTCTGCCACTTGTGCTATTGCCTGAAACATCCTTCCTCACTTGGCTTCACATACGTCAATCCCTGAAACCATTAATCCTGCATGCTACCTGTGTTGCCTACTCACTGGCTTGGCACAGAGATGTAACAGCTGTGTCACCCACTTTCATACCTTTAAAGTCTGCCTCTGTCTCGTTCCAGAAGGAAAACAGCTCACAACAGGGCAGAGAGAGTCAGAGGTGGTGGGCTGCCTGACAACAGGCTCATCATTCCTGATGGATACGATCCTGACTCTGACTGCCCTGAGTGACTGATTGACTGTGTCCAAGCCCTTGGGTTGGGATCGGAGGATACCCTTGACTTACTTTGCCAACACCACCTGAATGAAGGCTATTTCTCTTGACTTGACTGAGGACAGCTGATAACCATGACAAGCTTCCTTGGCTTTGTGTCTGCAATGAACAGCATGGCAATACAGCGATAGTAAGAACTGCCGATGCTGGTGTCTGAGATAACACAGTGTGGAGCTGGAGGAACACAGCAGGCCAGGCAGCATCAGAGGAGCAGGAAAGCTGACGTTTCGAGTCGGGACCTTTCTTCAGAAATGCATTTCTGAAGAAGGGTCCCGGCCCGAAACGTTAGCTTTCCTGCTCCTCTGATGCTGCCTGGCCTGCTGTGTTCCTCCAGCTCCACACTCTGTTGTGGCAATACAGGCGTTCTTTGCATCTGGTATCTCTTGTTGAAGGGCAAAGTGTAAAAGGATAATGCAAGGCAGGAACACTGTGAGCATCAGGTAAATTTGATGTGAGTGAGAGATAAAGAGAGCAAGTGAACAGCCCAAAGTTGCAGCCTGTTCCAGTCCATGAGCTAGATATATTTCCCTAAGTGCAATGTATCCTCGCTGCAGCTTTACCATGAAAGTTGCTGTTGGTCTGAAGTTGCAGTATTAAAGCGCAGAAGCATTCCAAATGTTGTATTTGATAATGCTGGTAAATTACCTTGGGACATTTTTGATTATGTTAAGGCTGCCACATAACTACATGTTGTTGTTCTCCATGCAGTGAAACACATTGAATTTGCAGTATAAATTTAATGTCACACTCTTACAAACAAGCACAATTCAATTGATTAAATGAGTCTTCCAATCTGTCTCACTCATTGCCATCAAAATTTTAATCCCGAATATTTTTAGTATGTTCACAACCCGTTTTTATGGCTTTCCTTGTTCAGGCAATTATAACGTACTGTGGAAATCAGTCATTATTTTCATCTACATGACTGTTTATAATTAAATTTCACAGGAATGTTTCATAGAAACATTTTGAAACCTATTTGAAAGTCAATGTTTCGAATAAATCACGTTGGAATGGCATTGAATTTTTATCGGCATTCAATTAAGATCATGATGGTTATCTCAAAAATTTAAATGTTTCTAAGGAAGCAGTAATAATTGGCCAAATGACACCTTAAAAACATTCAAATGATGCATAAAAAAGAACAGAAAAGTTCCACCTCAGCACACCCTGGGGCTGGGCATTTTAAGTACCAGTTTAGGCCATAAAATTTACTCTTGGCCTTGATACAGCATTTATCACTTCCATATGATTACAGCCAGTGTTATTTAGTGGGCCAGCTCCACACAAATTAAGGTTGTGAGATAAAGCCCCTGTGAGCCTTTGTTTTGTTACCTTCGCTGAACTAAGAAGAACCTTGGTCCCTAAGCCACTACTTAATGGATTAAATCTGCAGCCTTGAACTAATCCATATTCTGACATTTTGAAGACCAAACTTCAGCACCATCAGGTATGGAACTTCATTTGTGTTTAATGAGTGATGAAGTTACCTTATTTATGTTACTAACTCAACAACTAGTTTATACCAGTCCATTAAAATCCGCACTGGTACTTCATGTTCAAAGAGAAAATATTTTTCTCAGCAATGAGATGCAATCTAATTTGTTCCTGTGTAAGTTGAGTACAATAGGTACTTGTACTCATGTTTACATCTCATTGATAAAGTTTTTCAACCAGGTAGAAATTATTTTCACCATGCAGGAGAATCAGTAAGCAGAGGACTTAAGTTGAAGATAATTTGTTAACAAAGCCAAGAGTGAGGCAGGGGAAGAGAGTGTCCTTATTTTGCAAGTTGTGGTGATCTGGAATACATATCCTGAGACTGGAAAAGAGTCTGTTCAATACTAACCTTCAAAAGGGAATTGGATATATACCTATATATTAGCAGGGTTATGAGGATAAAGCAGGGCTGTGGTACTAATTGGACAGCTCTTTAAAAGAGCTGGGACCAGTATTATCAGTCAATTTTTCAGTTACAACATTTAAAAGGCATCTGAATGGGTATATGAATAGGAAGCATTTAGAGGGACATGAGCCAAATGCTGGTAAATGGGACTAGATTAATATAGAATATCTGGTCAGCATGGATGAGTCGGACCAAAGAGTCTGTTGCTGTGTTGTACACTTCTATGACTCTTTAATTCCTGCATGATTCTATGAGCATGGAGTTGGTTAATTAATTGACTTTTGAGGGCATTTAGAATGTTTGGTTTCACGTGCACTATGCAAATGTATTGCAAGATACAGGCTGGAGCTCTTCATTCACAATCTGATCTCTGTGTATCTAGATAATTACACACTGGAAAATTTGTGGTGTTTTGGTCTTTGCTTTCTCTCTGGTTCAATGCAACATGGTCAAGGAGCTGCTTTGCAATTAATAATGGCAGATGAGGAATTAAGTGCCTCACAGTCAGGTCATAAGAAATACTGAAGTCTGACTTGGATCAAAAAAACTCCTCCATCCATTTAATTCATAAATCTGTTCCTTTTATGAACACATTTACGAGTTTGCTAGACAGTACACAGAAGAAATCTTAGTAGCTAAATACAAGGAGCATGCCTGGCTCTAGTTATGTTACTCTACTTGTTTTGATTTGCTTTTACTTATGTATACCAGAATGTACATATTTTTAAAGCTTAAAAATGAGTTTGGTCAAAAAATCAGGTCCAGCCTATTAATGCGTCTTTCCCTGGGAACAAAGCAATCAAATGGCTACTGGATCTACAAGACATGTTCAGGTGATACCTCTTCATTAGAAACCTAGGGTTTCCTCACAAAGTTTACTTCTGCTACTGAAAGTTGGAAGAAATAATATTTACATACCACTTGTCAATCTGTTTGTCTGTAAGTAATTTCTCAAAAACTAATGGCTAGATGCTAACAAAAACGTAATGTACAATTAGGGTGTAACCAGGCAAGAATTTGATTAGTTTTTTGGTGAGGATGCAGATGCACTTTCTGGAATTTTTTGTAACATCCAGCTTTTAACATTGCGAAATAAGGGAATCAGACTTTTAAAATAACATGTTGTGGATTGTTTTATTTGGATTTGTCATTGATTGTTTTAGAGTATCATGAATTGTCAAATCTTCTGTGGCATGACTTGTCATAGTTGTCAAAATGTAAGCCGTGTTTTCAGAGCAGGTTATTGGATGTGGCTTGGCCTGAAGTCTCCACTGAATTTTTGACTAAAATGGCTTTCTTTTTCAGCTTTATAATTATAGTGCATCCAACAGGCAGGGAAAAGTTCCAAGGAAAAACTGTGTCATTGAAATAATGTTTAATCAGCAGGGCAGAAGTACGCTCTCAACTGAGTATCCCAATAATGCAGCATGATGAGACAAAGAAATGTGTAGCACATTGATAAGACTGATTTTAGGGACTCCAGTTTACATCTGGAATCATATATTTTTGGTTAGCTTCAGATTCTCAAGACGTTCGGCTGACTCACAGGTAACGTTTGGTGTTAGTTTTTGGCTGTGACAAAAACAGCTGTAAACCAGCATCTGCACACCTATGAACACTGTGTGATGAAATAGTGTATGAACAAGAACATGTTGGTTTTGGAAAAATACTTCATTTCAATAATTAAAGAGGAACACATATCAAAAAGCTCGAATGAAGCAAGGGGCAATGAGCGCACATCTGATACTCGTGACACGAAATTGTGAGTCAAGCTGGGTCAGTCATAAGGTAAAGGTTAAGTCACATAGTCCCAGAGGACCATAGGGCTGCAGTCTCATTAAAGTGCGATGACTGATGAAGGTTTAAGCTGTGGGTCACCACACCTCAGGCAAGGGACGAGGTTGAGCAGGGAGGACCCTAATGGTGACATCAGCTGGTACAGGAATCGAGCCTGCACTTTTGCCTTCACTCTGCATACACACTTTCTAAAAGCCCAGTTAGCTGTAGCTCTGATTGGAATCTGCGAATTGACTATTCACCCACCTTCTCAACTTCAGTTTGTATCTTGCACAAAACAACAAAGAATCACTCAGGGACAAAGCAGTTGTCTGATTATATTTTACTGTATAAAGGATGGCAAAGAAGGAAACATCATCTGGTAGAGATACAGCTGAGTTAGGAAGTGAATTCCCATATTGGCTATCCTGCTGTAAGTGCAAAAATCCTGGGAAAATCATGTAAACGCAGACAATTGGATGAATCATGAATTGCAAGTCACCTTCCATAACTTTTCAGAAACGGCTAAAGATTCTAAAAATCGCCTTCTCAAAACAAATATCATTTTCAATCCAAGAATTGACTGTAATAGGGTTACGTTTAGTACATGCTCAAACTTACTGTTACCTTCTGATATTTTGTCTATATTTTCATCGTGTGTAGAAATCAAGATGAGAAAAATTCCTACATTGGAGGAAAATTTAATTTTAAAATCTTCATATAACATAATTTAAGTTTTAATAACTTTGAGAGTTCCATGAAGTTATTTTCATAACACCAATACACTGTCTGCACTGGTACATGTGCCAACCTCTTATTTATTTAAAAGTCAAACATGGGTTTAGTGGATAAGCATTAAGCTTCAGAAGAAGGTTAGAATGTTACAAAATGAGAACATGACCTAGGTAAGAGGCCTGCTATGAGTTCTTACCATGGGTGAGTGCTTTGTGACTAACACATACCATTGCTGTCTAGACAGTACACTTGAGTACTATTTGATATTTTGACTAAGAAAAATGTTATTTTTAGCGAATGATACAGAATGGAATAATTCACAACCAGGAAGTGGATGGACAAAGCAAACACTTTGTCAAGAAACTGAAGACTTTTGTTACCAGTTTAACAAAGGCTGTTAGGTTGCTGTTTTAACAATTACTGTTACAAAGTAATACACAATACGATGAACAATTGTTTCTGTGAGTTATTTTCCAAGTAGGGTTTATTGATGCACAGAGATCATTGAAATGAACAGTGAAGTGACTTAAGAACAGAAAATACTAGGAATAATCAGGCAGTTTCAGAACCTGAGGTCGCTGTAGAATTTTAGATTCAGCCACTCTGTGGACTAACTGTGCTGATGCACCAACATCTCACCCTGCACCATTTCCTTTCTTTGAATCAATCTGATAAAAGTTCAACATTAAAATTCTGTTCGCATTTTTGAACACAAAGTGAACCAAACCACATGAGGGCATGGTGGGAAAGTAGAGTTTCAGTTAAAAATCAGCTGTGGTCTTATTGAATGATGGAGCAGGCCAGCATCTCTTTCCAGCTGCACAAGACCCGAAGATCTGTGCTTGGCAGTGACTTCCAGAACTGGAAGCCAATGCTGCAATCAATGCTCTGATGCCAATTGCTGTGCACAGAGCCTTGGTGCACCCAGCCACCCAGTTTACTGGGAATGTTGGAGCAGGCTTTTGAGTCCACATGACCAAATCCTTATTACTGTAATTCAGTTCTGGCCTACAATGACAATGCAACATGTTTTTAAGAGTGCATTGTTGCCACAATTGCAAGACAGGTTCCTGAGATGCAGCACATGTTTCAACAGATCAAGAAAAAATGAATCAAATGCCATTGGATACGGCAGAAAGGACCTTGTACATCACTGAATTGCTTCTAGAAGCTTCTTATGCTCCCCTTTGTAATTGAGATAATTGTAGCAGCTGTCCTCTGACATGCAATACTTTAACAGTGTCCAAAGGCATCAATCAGTTAATGCTCTGCTTTCAGCAGTATGTCATTCCAGTTAATTTTCAAGGGACTTGCCCCACCAGTTGTTGTGCGGTTTATGCAGAATGAGGTTTCCAGTCTGTCTTGCAATTTCTAGGAGCAATTCTTAACAAAAACAAACCATGGCTCTCCTTTGAAAATGAACTTGATTTTCTTTTGACTGCTGACTTTCTTAAGTGCAAAGTTTTGAACTTCAGAATACTTCTAAAGACAATAATAACTCAAAATATAAAAGGATTATGAGTATTGCAAATAATCCATGATCATGCAGTTTTGGATACGGCTTACACATCCAACATATGGTTATAGAATTGTGCCTCACGCCTTCCAGCCACTGTTGATCATGAATTAGGTCAATATTTAATTAAGTTGCTCAAGGGAGCATCTTGCTGTCTAAATGTTTTCATTTCACTGCGAGGAAGAAAGAAAACTTAATTAGTGGTGCCTCATGGTCTGCCAACATTACAGCTAAGGATTTAATATATCTCTTCCTAGTGTTTTGCCAGCGAATTTGAAGGATACCGATAAACAGTGAAAATATCAATTTAACTGAGTTAAAACTACAACAATAATCCAAATAGTACAAACAAAAATTGTGTGGCCCTTCAATATCAACTGATCATGTGAGATATACAGCCTCCAAACAGGCTTTTTGGGCCATATTGGTATTTAGCCACGTTGCATTCATCTGAATTATCCATGCTGTAGGTCAATATTCAGTGAAGTCTTGATTTGGAAAGCGAGATCTCATCAGTGAAATGTCCCAGAGTTGTGGGAAAAGCTTAACTTGCTCTTGCAGGTTCATGTCATTTCTAAGTTACTGCATGACAGAGTAAAACTGCAAAATCATAATCATAAGAATTGAACTTAATCTGAAAGCAGGTGCAATCTCAATCTCAAAGTCTCATTTTGATTCCGCTGAGATTGATTTTCAATAAAATGAAGTTGCCTAAAATGATATAGTTCACTACATTCTATTTGTCCTGTAAGAGTCTGCTTTTCCTCCCGAGACTTTTCTTTTAGTACTTGCAAAGTTTTGATACTGTTTCTGCACAAACCTTTAAGATGACCTTAAAATAAGCAATCAAATCGAAATAATTTCTGTAAGGTACTCCTATGCCCCATTTCTTCTTCAGATGCAGCATCACATCAATATGAAGATTCATTATATAACAGACATATTGGCACCAGTATCCCATTCACAGTCAGGATGCCTACAGACAACAAAGGTAGTTTTAAAAACTACATTTCTCCAACTTGTACATATTTCTGTCCAAGATTATAAATTTAGCCTTTCCCAAATGCATTTGTTGGACATGTTCACTCAGGGGGAAATCCACTCAGTGCAGGAGAAGCTTCACTGACTGAGAAACATCCCTTTCTCATGATACTTGTTGCCAAATTTCAGGAGTTATAACGTCCCAAAGATATGTCAGGACTGGTGCAGGAAAGGTAACAGTGAAAGGTAAATAAAGGGCAAGGGTGCCTGCTGGGTAGCTAAGTAAGTAGTGTGCCAGGTGGGTAGGGTCCCAGAAAGCCATATTAATAATGAAGTGCTTTGAGTAGATCAGGATGGAAAGGTGGTGTTGTGTCCAGGGTGGGAGCCAGCCTGCTGGAGAAGGTAGTATCCAGCCCAGGAAGCTTAGGATGGTGGCTGAAGGTCTTTGGTCCAGTAGAGTGTGGGATGTTGGATCTTGGGATGGTCAGTCCAACAGAGGGGAGAGTGTCCAGGTGGAGGGGGCATGAACAGAAGAGGGGTAAGAGAAGTCTTAGCTCTGGGAGAATCATGCTGGTATCTTTGGGTGTTGGGTCTGAGGCCTTTGGTGTTGTCCAGTCCAGAGGTGTGTTAGCCTACCAGAGAGGAAGTGTCAGGTCTGCGGCAGTGAGTAGGGCTCTGCTTGGTGGCATGCACAGGACAGCTGGGGAGATTGAGTCCAGCACTGCTGGGTCGTGGGTGGGCATAGGTTTTGTTTGGGTCAGGGTGCTGTCTGGTTGGGAGGTGATTGTCTGAGATCCAAGCATCAAGTTTGAGGGGTGGGGGAAGTGAAGCTGGGGAGGAGGATGATGATCAGTGGTGAATCAAATGGCCAATTGAATCATTACCCAGATTTGGATCCTTTAAATTTCCTGGATAACTGTTAACTTAGTTGAGGTGAAACCCTCCAAATCCTCTTACTTTCGTGTGTTCCAGGTATCAGGCAATTGTCAATCAGAAACTTTAACTTTCTGTTGCATCATGGATCCTGCATAGTGTCGACACACAACTCCACTGCTCCAAAAACTCTCTGGCCATCGGAATATCTTTGTCATAGTCATGTTCGTATGTCTGCACTACTCAGATATAAAACCCTGTCAATCCAATGAACTGCCGCTCTCTTCTTTAGAAGTTAAGACAACCCAGTAATTTGATACCTGTATCTATTTATCAAGTGAAGACTAAAATTCATGACCAATATGAAAATATAACAGGCATAAGTGATTATGGAACTATAAACCCCATTGATCTGTGTCAATTACTTTTACAGAAGGAATTATTGAACATTTTACTTAAGCAAAGTAATAATTAATTGTCCAGAATTTGCTGGATAAGGATTTTACATTGCTGGCTCCCATCAGGTAGGTTTCCTCTGCATCTCTTGTTCGCAGATTCTTTATTCATAAACTTGTTGGAACTCAGAACTAATAATGGACTGTCGAGGTCAATGTGCACCTGGGAATGTGGGACTGATTGTATATTGCAAGAGATTAGGAGACTCAGAAACAAACAGAAAGAACTGAAGTGGGGTTGAAATGGATTCAAATCAGAGATAGAATGGGAAATAAAAAGAGAATTTGAGAGGAAGGGTGGGTTAGGCTACAATTGGACAGTTACACCTCTTACATCAGATTATGATCCCAATATCATCCCACACATTCCCAGGTTTCGGCAGGGCAGGATTGGAGGCAAGAGAGGAGTTGTCCTTCAGCAGTGCAGTAAAGTATTCAAGTATCGTATGAGGTACTTCTGTTTTGAGCTTGCATTCTGTATTTAAACATAAAGGATCCAAGTTCCCAAACAATCAAATACTTGCTACATTCTACAAAAATGAATTTCTGGTTGGAGCCTTCTTTGGTGAAATTGAAAGCCTTTGATCAGTGAAATGGAAGAGCTCCAGCCATAGCCAGATAAGAGGCAGCTACCCGTAGCATGCCTTCCCTGATAGAGTGCTCCAGTTAGCTGACAGGTGACTGCTACCTTCATTCTGTTTTGATTGGAGTTCACCAACACGTCCATGACAGGAGGGGCAGCTAATGCAGTTTTACCTTCCACATCTGACAAAAGACAAAAGGAGCAGTTCACACCAATGCCACAGGACCAGCAGCAGCAGAAGCTGTCTTTCCCTCAGCAACCTGCTTTGCCATTGGAAAAAGGCTGGGATGAGACAAGACCACTATATGGCTTACAGGCAGAAGAGCACATCTTTACACATGTTTGAGAATCAGTGCCTCAATCAGGGGATCAGGCTTGCACAACAGCTCTTTGCTGTTATCTTCAGCTTCTTTCCCAGTTGGACAAGTAAGCATGTATTGCCAGGGAATGATAAAGAACCCATTGCTCGAAGGCTATCTTAAAACCTACGCATGTTACACGATTCCTTTTCACATCTTGAATAGAGTAGACCACCACCTAGCCAGAAGCAGTAAAAACACCCCAAGTTCAGACTGTAATTTGTACCAAACAAAAGAAGTATGATATCATTCATGAGATTTGTTTTTCTATCTTGCTCCTTCTGGTTCCGCTTATCAGTCGTTGAATTTATTTTGTGAGAAACAGCCATTTGGAACAGGAAGAATCCCCCTTTTTGCCATGAAGTGAGTGTAGTTAGTCAGTTATGTCTGTATAATGTACAATAGTATCGATAAGCAGAGAACCCAGAGTATATGTGTAAGCCTGTGATTATGTAACCATTTAAGTAATCAGTGTTGTAAATAAACTTCAAGGTATTTGACTCAATAGAACCCAACTATCTGTGGTATACATTATGTGGGCTATCATATATAAAACCATGAATGGCATGACTTTTCAATATCTCTTGCCTACATTTTGTTGTCTTCATTCGCTCAGTTTTCCAATTATTCCTTCCTCATGATGTTGTGGGTGCCTTGTGGTTCAGTCTCAAACATTTTTACTGTCTCATACCCAAATAAAGTTGAATGGAAAATTTGGATAAATATGAATAAGTTGTTTCAAAGTGGAAGAAAGTTTGTATTATTTTAAAAAAATAGTTAGTTTCCTGGTAGTTTTGGATGGCCCAATGTTTCTGAGTAATAGGGTAAGGAAATCAAATAGAATTCTATTACATTCAACAAAGATCAAAAAGAGTTCCCTTAGTTTGTTAATTTAACATAAAGCCTGAGCACTCTGCTTTTATGTGGCTAGGAAACTTATGGTTTTCTTTGTGAGTAGTCATAGTGTCAATTGTGTTAAAATATTGACCAAAGTAGAAGTAAATCTGCAATTATATACACAAAATTGTATGGTTTCCATTTGGCATTTCTCTTGAACTATAATTTAAAAATCACAAATGTTAGTTTGAGGTTTAAATTCTCCAAACTATTCATGTTTCTCACAAAACAGAAACATTGTTTACTTGGAGGGACTAAATATTAATGTTTAGCTTGTTCATTCATAGAGGAATTTAGAAACATCTTATGTAATTTGCAGGATCTTCTTTATAATTTGAATAGTGCGCAACTTTTAATCCTTTACTTGATCTAAAACAATATCTCTACTGTATGAGGGCTCATGCCCTTTCTCCTCAATCCATTATGCTACAGGAGTTACAGGTCTACTTAGTCACAGTCTTTCAACCAATTTTATCTGAATGCAATTTTGTGACAGCTCTTCTATTTCTTCTGATTTAAACTTGAGCAACTTTATTGTATTATGCATTCTTTTGCAAATATTAGACATCAACGCTGAGTAAAAATTGAAAATCTAACATGGATAAGATTGTTAGACGTAAATTTGTTGGTTACTCCAAGAAAGGTACATGGAATTGTTCACTGTCTTAATTTATTTGTTGCCAAGCCAAGTTATGGCAACATATGTGGTCTCTCAGAGATTGGAAGTGACTTACTATTTGGAAGGCCAAAATAATCAGGACAACAACAGTTCCTAATTTGAAGTGTTTCCCTCTATGGATGTGAGAATTGGACCCTGAGGCAAGAGGATGATTGCAGAATATTCCGCTTCTGACATGTGGATCTGATGGAAGATGATTAGAATCAGCTAGATGAAAAGAAAGACATATGAGTGGATTAGATTAGAAATAGGAGTTTAGAAGCCAAAATGATTGCTAAGTTCATTTCAATATAAAAAGATAACTGAGTACTGACATTACAGAAGAAGATCTGATTGCCTTACCAGACAACATTTGAAGGTGACACTGAGAGCAAGAAACAGAAGAGGAAGAAGAAAGATCAGTTGGGTGAATAACATTGAGGTCTGAACTGAGGCAGACTTGAAGAACACCAGAGGAGCAGCAAGATATTATTAATGTCCCAACTTTAGATTCCATTTTGCTAGCACCTTCAACATAAGCATCCAAATATTCTTCACAGAAGTGTAATCAAATAAAAATTGATATCAAGCCATATTGGGCATTATTATAACAAGGCTTAATCAAAACGGAAGGTATTGCCCGGCATCTTAAAAGAAGAAAGATAGTGAGAGTTAGAAAGGTTTAAGGAGGGAATTACAGTGATTCTGGACTAGGCAACGAAACAAACAGCCAACAATGATGGAACAATTAAAATCAGATCCTCAAGAATGTTTGGAATGCAGAGATATTGGAGGTTTGTGGAGTTGGAGAAGATTATAGACAAGGTGGGGTGAGGGGTGGCTAGTGGTGGTGGGTAGTAGGAGTGAGTCTGTGGAGTGATTAGTAACTGAGGGTGAGAATGGTAAAATCAGGGCATTCCCTATCAATCAGCAACCAAGGTGATTTGGATGTGGGGATCAAGAATACTAGCATTCAAATGTACAGATAATCCAAAACTACATGAGTATGTATGTTATAGGAATAATAAGAAGGATGCAAAGAGATTTCAAGGGGATCTGGACAGTTTAAGTGAGTGGAAAAGGACATAATGTGGATAAATGGAGGTTATCCACTTTGGTAGAGGAACAGAGATGCAGAGTCTTTCTTAAATGGAGATAGTTTGGGAAGCATTGACGTCCAAAGGCATCTGGTGTCCTTGTTCATTAATCACTGAAAGCTTACATGCAAATGCAGCAAACGATCGGGACAGCAAATGGCATGTTGGCTTTTATCACGAGGATTTGAGTACAGAAACAAATATGTATTGTATCAATTGTATTGACTCTTGGTGAGACTGCCCCTAGAGTATTTGTGTGCCGGACTCCTTGCCTAAGAAAAAATGTACTTTCCAGAGAGGTACAGCAGCAGAGGCTTCCCAGACTTATCCTTGAGTTTATAGAATTATCTTATGAGGAGAAATTGAGAAGACAGGTCCTTATTTCCTGGAGTTTAGAAGATTTGGAGATGATCCCATGGAAATTTGCAAAATTCTTACGGGTGTTTTTTTAGGGTTGATGCAAGAAGGATGTTTCCGCTGTCTGGCAGGTCTAGAATGACAAGACACAGTCTTGGAATAAGGGGGAAGCCATTTGGGACTGAGATGGAGAGGAATTTCTTCACGCTTTGCAATTCCCCTCATAAGGGCAATATAAGCTTAGACATTAAGTACTTTCAAGGCAGAGGTTGATAGATTTCAAACTCTTAATAACATCAAGAGATATGGGGAAAATACAGAACACTAACATTGAAGTAAATCACTAGCCATAATTAGGAGTTGAAGAGCAGGCTTAAGGGGCTGAATGGCCAACTTCTACACTTATTTTAGCATGCACAATAGGATAGATGAATTGGACTCAGTGCAAGTTAATGTATCTGTAACAGACTGTTGGATGAACTCAATCTTACAGAGGGTAGAACACGGAAACCTGGTCAAGAACTCATCGGAACAGAGGTGACAAATGGATAGATGAGAATTTCAACACATGAACCAGGGATAAAGTCAGGTGATGTATTTGTGAAAATCAGTAGTCTCAGTGTTGGTATGAATATATGGTCAGAAGTTGACCGCAAGATCCAATATGACACTCAAAGAGTGAATGTTATGGGGGTGGAGGCTATATTGCTCACCTATCCCATTATAGGAGTTGTTTATTAATCAAGCAACTCAAAAATGATTGCCATGCAGCACCAATATGCTGAGAGTGGCCTGAACAAGTAGAGAGCAATATTTCAATCCCTGAGTGGAAGGAAGTCCTGCCCTCAACAGTTACACACCAATCTGATTGAACTGCATACAAACTCAAAAAGATGGTGTCTGGACTCTTATGAGTTCCGTTGTTCCTTGTGAGGATAGGGACCAAGAACCCTGGTGTAGAAGGGTGTGGAGTGCAGAAGATGGTAGTACAAGCTTTGGAGGACAGACAGGGAGATATAAGCTGAGGTATCATCTTGTGAGGGTGCCGCTGATGTACACAAAGAGTACTGAAGGATGCAATTCCTTCCTGAGTGCTTTTTCACCTTAGACAATGAAAAAAGAGAGCTGCCATTCTCGTCTGCCTGTATACACCAATGGCATCGTGACATGGGCAACTTAGTATATAGATCAACTGGCTTGTTAAGAAGCTCAATTGTCAGTTAATTTTTATATAAGTAGCAAGCAGCTGCCCATCCAGCTCCCAGATTATATGAAGCCGATTTGTTAATGTTGGTTTTTTTCTTTCATTCATTCATTCACGGGGTGAGGGCATTACTGGGTAGGCCAGCATTTATTTCCTTTAAACACCCAGAAGAAAGTTGAGAGTCAAACTCATTGCTGTGGGTCCTGAGTAATATGGAGGCCAGACCAGGTAAGGATCACATTTTCCTTCCCTGAAGGACATTAGTTAACACAACGGGTTTTTCCTGGCAATTAAGATGATGCTAAAATAGGTGGTACCATGGACAGTGAGGAAGGTTATCAGAAATTGCAGCAAGATCTTGATCAGCTGGGGAAGTGAGCCAAGAATTGGCAAATGGAGTTTAATATAGATAAGTGTGAGGTGTTGCATTTTGTAAAGTCAAATCAGGGTAGGAGTTTCATTGTGAATGATGGGGCCTTAAGGAGTGTAATGGAACAGAAAGACCTTAGAGTTCAGGTGCACAGTTCTCTGAAAGTAGACAGGGCAGTGCGGAAGGACATTGGCCTTTATCAGTCAATGCACTGAGTACAGAAGTTGGAAAGTTATATTACAGTTGTAAGAATGTGGGTGAGGCCGCACTTGGAGTATTAGGTTCAGTTTTGGTCATCTTGCTATAGGAACGATGTTATTAAACTGGAAAGAGTGCAGGAGAAATTGACAAGGATGTTGCCTGGACTCAAGGGACTGAGTTATAGGGAGAGGTTGGACAAGCTAGGAACTTTTTCTTTAGAGCATAGGAGACTGAGGGGGTATCTTATAGAGGTGTATAAGATCATGAGAGGCATGGATAGGGTGAATGCACTCAGTCTTTTTCCTAGGGTTGGGGAATCGAGGACTAGAAGGCATCAGTTTAAGGTAAGAGGGGAAAGAATACACGGGAACCTGAGGGGCAACTTTCTTACACCGGGGGTGGTATGCATATGGAATGAGCTGCCAGCGGAAGTGGTTGACGTGGGTACATTAACAACATTGGAAAGGCCCTTGGATGAATACATGAATAGGAAAGGTTTAGAAGGATATGGGCTAAGTGCAGGGAAATGGGTTTCGCTTGGATGGACATTTTGGTCAGCATCGATCAGTTTGGGCCGAAGGGCCTTTCTCCATGCTGTAGGACTCTATGACTCTATGGCTCTAATTGACAACGGATTCACAGTCATCATTAGACTCTTAATTCCAGATTTTCATTGAATTCAAATTCCACCATCTGCTGTGGCAGGATTCAAACACAGGTCCCTGCAACATTAGCTGGGTCTCTGGATTGACAGTTCAATGATAATGCTACTAGGCCATTGCCTCCCACTTGCCATGTACAGGACAGCAGCAATCCTGATTTGCTCATGTAATATCCCAATCTAAAGCTGGTCCAACCTCAAACAATTGCTAGGTTGATGCATGGCATCAATGGCTGGGAATGAAACTTATGACTGTGGCTGAAGACAATTCCCATATTCCCAATGTTTAGTTGGAACGAATCTTAGCTCATCCAACACTAGACATCAGGCATAGCAACCCTGATAATTTAATGGACAATTATGAATCAGGCAAGTCCAAAAGCAAAGAACATGGGAAACAGAATCAGGACTAGACCATACAGCCGATTGAGCCTGTTTCGCTATTCATGCCTGATCTTCGGCTTTAACTCCACCCTCCCACTTATTCCCATATGCGTGGGAATGCATCTATCTCAGCTTTATATATATACAATGATGGAGCACCCACAAGCTTCTGGGGAAGATAATTCCTAATATTAACAATTCTTTTTGTAAAAGAAATTTTCTGCACCTCAGTCTTAAATGGCTCTCTCCTTATCTTGACACCGTGTCCCTGTATTCTATATTCTCCAGCTCAAGGAAACTAAGTCTCAGTGTGTGCACCATCAATCCACTTCAGAACTGTATATATTTCAATGAGATCTCCTGTCATCTAAACTCAAGAAGGTATATGCCCACATATCTGGATGGCACGGTAGCACAGTGGATAGCATTGCTGCCTCACAGTGCCAGTGCCCAGGTTTGATTGCACCCTCAGGTGACTGTCTGTGTGGTACATTCTCATTGTGTCTGTGTGGGTTCCCTCTGGGTGCTCCGGTTTCCTCCCACAATCCAAAGATGCGCAGGTGGATTGGCCATGCTAAATTGCCCATTGTGCCCAAGGATGTGTAGATTAGGTAGATTAGCCATGGGAAACGCAGGGTTACAGCAAGAAGGTGGGGGTGGGTTTGGGTGGGTTGCTCTTTGCAGGGTCGGTGTAAACTCAATGGGCTGAATGACCTGCTTCCACATTGTAGGGGTTCTATGATATGCAGTCTGTCATCAGAGGACAACCTTCTCAACCCATGAGTGAACCTTTTCTGTACAGCCTTTCTTAAATATAGAAACCAAAACTGCACACAGCATACCAGCTGTAATCTTACCAAAGTCCTGTACAGCTGTAGAGACTTTCTTATGCATGCACTTCAATCCCTTTGCAACAAAGACCAAAATACCATCTATTGTCCTCATTAATACAGCATGGAATGCCAATCTGGTGTTCCTTGTAGGAGTTTGGATCCAGGCATACTCATACAGTGCCATCTTTCTTTAAGATACATATGATGGAGCTGCATCAGTCTGTCCATTGGCCAATGAAACAAGTTCCTTCTATCTTGTTCAGTTCAACTCAAATCTTCTCTTGAATGTGCATACTGCAATTCACTGGAGTTGATTCGCTATCAGGTTTTTGTCTCTAGCAAAGTATTTGTACCTGATATGTTACTCCTTATCTAGACTTGGGTCATGTAGTTTTGAATCAGGAGTACTAATTGGGAAAGTACTAATCTGGAAAGTTAATTGAATAGGGAGATAATGCTTGAGTTACACAGAAATTTGGTGAGACTGGATCTGGAGTACTGTGTACAGTACTGGCCATCATACTTAAGGAAGGATATTGATGCATTGGAAACAATTCAGAGAAGGTTTACTAGACTAATATCTGGAATGAGTGAGTTGCCTCACAAGGGAAAGCAAGGCAAGCAAGGCCTGTATCCTATCGAGTCAGAGATTACATATAAGGTCTTAATGGGTGGATGTTGAAAACATATTTCATCTTGGAATGGAATTTAGAACTAAGGGGTCATTGTTTAAATGTAAGGAGTTGCCCATTGAAAATTGAGAAGAAGAAAGATTTTTTTGTCTCAAGAGGTTTGTGAGTCTTTGGAAATCCCTTCCTCAAAGACAGTGGTTGCAGATGTTTAAGTAACTTTAAGGCAGATGTAGACAGATTCCAGATGGCCGAGAGGTTGAAAGATTATCGGGCATATGTAAGAATATACAGTCAATGATTAAATCAACTGGCCTACTCATGGTTCTTGTTCATATGTTACTATGAAATGTTCAGTAAAGTTTTATTATAGCTGCTGGTATATACATATGTTACAATCATAGACACTAATTCTAAGCAATTCTGTTACAAACAGCGGCTTGCTTCCAGCAGTTTGTTATGTTTCAAGTCACCCTTAAAGTTAGAAGCTGCAACATTTTTACCTTCAGGTCATGTGCAATGATACAGTAATGACAGCACGAGCATGTCTCCTATAGGTGTACTGCATAACACTATTTTGAGACATGACCCCACAGAGTATACTCAGATCCCTCATTTATAAGTTTTACACCCATTAAAATGTATTCTGACCTTTTAGTCTTACAACCAAGGTGAATAACTTCATGCATGTCCAAATTATACTCCATCTGCCACCTTGTTGTCAACTCACCTAAACTGCCTAAATCTTTTTGAAGCCTCTTTGTGTCCTCAAATCTTAAGTTCCAACTAGTTATACACCATCAGCAAGCTCAGGCACACAGCTCTCTGACTCTTCCTCTAAGTCATCAATATAGATTGTATGGAGCTGAGGCCCCAGCACTGATCCTTGCAAAACAACATTAGCCACAACCTGTCAACTATAACCAGACCTCTCCTCTTTTCTTCCCATCCATTAACTGTTCCTTTATCCATGCTAACACATCAGCACCAAAGCCAATATTTTGCTCTCAACACAAAATGAGTTTCAATCCGACGTGGCAATGTTAAAGTAGAAACATTAGACAAGTGCCAGGAAATAAATAATATAACCATTTTATTATGTGCGACCTTGGCTAAAGGAGGGAATAACTTCAATAAATTGTTGGCTTTAGAAGTTCCAACTTTATTTGTATTGTTCACATTTGCATAGTTTCAAAATAAGCATAATCTGATTTGTGTACACAGGGTATTTTACAGGAAGAAGATAATGGCTAGAGCTGTGGGAGCTAGAATGTTGAAATTTGCTTTGTTATTGGTTTCAATTAATTGACACCCTCAGCATTATTAACATCTGTATATCAACTGGCACAGTAGTGGAGTAAAAAAATGGACTTCTCTTTTAAAAAAAATGGTCTACATTTCAGAAAATTCTACACAATCCACCTAGAACAGCATTACCTGGCTCAAAAACCAAATTAATAAGCATCTTGTTTATACTTCCTCTCCCTGTTTCTTTTCCCATTCGCCCACTCATTCTGTATTTTTCACTGCAGCTCTTGTTTCTAGGTCCCTTCAGTTACATTTTCACACTTTCTTGTGGTAATACTTCAACCACGCTTTCGTTCTCCAGCTCTACTTTCACAATGTCAGATGAGTAATGACAACAGCATGTATTACAGCACTTTTAATTCAATAAACATTCAAAAGCGCTTCACAGACAAACTGCCAGCTGGCAAACTCTGGTGAAAATGTGGGTGAGTTGATGTGACAAAGACCAGAACACTCCGGTATACTTCTAAGGATGGAGAGAGAAGTCGAAAGATGGTGGAACTGAGAGCTCAAGGAGAAAAGTGCAAAAAGTACTTGTAGAATTGCTAAGGCTTCTGTTAACCAGATGTTACCATTCTTTAGTAAATAGAATGCACATGTTAATATAATGAAGATGTGTAACGTGATGAAACATTAACATCAATGGTCATATGCTATCAAGACCTTGACAAGAGAGGATAGGCAGCTGTATTATACAAATCGCAATTATGTAGAATATCATGTAAATAAAATTATTTACTTCTGAGAATCTGAATTTTTAGCTTTTTTCTTGATTTCTCTATCTTTACACCTAATCTACTTTAGTACCTAAGATTCGTAACTGGGTACTTTTGTACCGAAGAAGGTACTGTGTATGGTGACATTGTACACTTTTCACTGTACTCCTATACTTGTGTACATGTGAGAATAAAACTTAATTCTAATTCTAATAGTCGTTCTTTGATAAGGCAGAAGCAGAAATGGAGCAGACTAAAAGTGGAGTCAATCTAAGGGAGCAGTCTTTCTGCAGTATGCCTTGAACCAAGAGTTCCAAATCTCATGGGGATAAGGACTGAGCAACCAGAAGATTGTATCACTAAACAGACAGATCAAACCAAGACAGATGGACCAGAAGGATGGACAATGCATAAGCTATGAAGCTGGGAGAAAATGCAGAGGGATTTGAAAAAAAAAGTGGTTAATTTATTTGGAGTTGAGGAGCCAGTAAAAATCTGGATAGGGAAAGCTACATTGAGTTAGTAGCGATTAATTGGAATTTTAAAACAATTTTCTGTTTGTACTAGGGCAAGTTTCAGAGGTGGGAAATTACTGAGGAAGTCAGGCCTAAGGTGGGTATACCTGGAGACGAAATCCAAATGTGGACTTTGACGTTAATATGTAATTGTTGCCGTGTCCAGCAGAGGGAAGCCTAGTCATAAGTGCATATTAGTCTTCATTGCAAAAGGTCCTGGCCGATATATAGAGAGACAAGTGCTTCTCATGGAATAACATGAAAACAGGTCCTATTAGTCATTCTCTCTCTATAATCTGTGTGGTAACAACTGTGTGAGTTTGGTACTGATCAGCTTTATAATTTCCAGATTCCTCAATACATCTCTCCTCACCTCTTCTGGAATTATCAGGAATTTTTCATCCAGTTTTTTTTTTCATATTTCTGTTTACGATTGGCATATTCAGCTTTCCACTTCCATTGTTAACGATCAATGAGTAAATATCATCATGAGACTGCAGACTAATATTTCCTTTGTTCAGCTTGGCATATTAAGGGAATGAGAGCATTTGAAGGACTGGAGGAGGCCATTCAGCCCCTTATCTATTCCACTATTCAATAAATAAATAAATTACCTGTACCTAACTCCATCCACCTGTCTTTGCTCCATAACCCTTAGTAACTTTGTCCAGCAAAACACCATCAGTCACAAATATAAAATTGCAGCTAGCATTTAAAGCTTTTCTTGGGAGAGTGCTCCACACTGGTGTCTCCTTTTGTGTAAAGAAGCATTTGCTGGCAGTGCCCTGAATGGCCTGTCTCTGACATTAAGGTCCCTTTTTCTAGATTCCTCCAGCAGCAGAGTATGTTTTTCTTTATCTTCCCTAGCATTTTGTTTCAAAATCCTAAAAGAACTCAATGGATCACCACTTAATTCACTTTATTCTTGGAAATCCAAACTGAGTTGATATGATCTCCCATAGGCTAATCATTGGAGCCCTAAGAACACTCTGATGAATCTTTGCTATGCTCTTTCCAATTCTGATGCATCCTTTCCAAGGTGTGAGGCTCAGAATTGTGTTTCTTATTTCAAATGCGGTCTAAATCAAGGATTTATTTTTGTAGAAACCGAAAGGACTGTGGATCTTGTAAATCAGAAACAAAAACAGAAGTTGCTGGAAAAGCTCAGCAGGTCTAGCAGTACATCTGAAGAGAAATCAGAGTTCTGAGGAAGGCTCACCGGACTTGAAACATCAACTCTGATTTCTCTTCACACATGCTGCCAGACCCACTGAGCTTTTCCAGCAACTTCTGTTTTTGTTGTATTTATTTTTGTAGAACTGATGCAAACTTCCCTCCCTCTATATGTTAGTTCTAAAGACCAACTTTCTGCCATTCTATTTGTGCTTGCTTACTTCATGACTCTAATGCCTTGTTTTATCCTTTCCTCTGCAAAAAGTGCTGGGTTTTCTGGCTGCAATCCCATCCATCCCTCTCTGATAACTTGCTTATCTGACATATTACTCTGTATGTCAATATCTTCTCTTAAGAAAACCCACTCATTCCAAGTTTCAATTGTAAACCTGGTTTTGAAGTGTAGTCACTGTTATAACGTATGGAACACAGCAGCCATTATGCACAAACTTTCGAAAACAACATGACAAAAGCCTAATAATATGTTGTGTTTTGCAATGTTGATTGAGGATTTAGTACTGACCTTGTTGCAGGATAGCTCCCCTGGTCTTCTTTGAAATTGGATCATTTACCTCAGAGGGCAGGCTGGGGTTTAGTTTCAAATTTCTTTCAAAAAAGACAGAAGTTCAAACAAACTTCATGATCATTGAATCCCTACAGTGGGGATACTGGGCCCTTTGGCCTGACAAGTCCATACTGACCCTTGGAGCATCCTGCCCAGACTGATCCCCCTATAAGCCACCTAATCTACACATCCCCGAACACTACAGGCAATTTAGCATGGCCAATCCACCTAGCCTGCACATCTTTGGATTGTGGGAGCAAACCCATGCAGACGCAGGGAGAATGTGCAAACTCCACACAAGCAGTCACCCAAGGGTGGAATTGAACCCGGGTCCCTAGCGCTGTGAAGTAGCAGTACTAACCACTGAGCCACCATGTCACCCCAGGGCAGCATGCTCTCAGTACTGCATATTGGGATGTCTGCCTTGATTCTGTGCTCCACTTTTGGAAATGGATTTCAAGTAAGTATCCTGTCAACTGAGTTACAGTCATTTATGTAACTGTATGGTTATTTAGCTTACTATCTTTGGGGGTTATTTGTAAATTACATGGCTTTGAATGGGTGAGTAGTGTCTGTACTATGATACACAGAACCCCATAACTGTGACAGACTACTTGAATGTATCAGTTCTCCTGTTCTCACAATGTCATTTGCTTTTTTTTCTGACTGAGAAGAACATAGAACATAGAACATTACAGCGCAGTACAGGCCCTTTGGCCCTCGATGTTGCGCCGACCTGTGAAACCAATCTGAAGCCCATCTAACCTAAACTATTCCATTATCATCCATATGTTATTATATTTAATAATAACGCAATTTAGCATGGCCAATCCACCTAGCCTGCACATCTTTGGACTGTAAGAGGAAACTGGAGCAAACCCACTCAGACACAGGGAGAATGTGCAAGCTCCACACAGACACCCAAGGCTGGAATTGACCCCAGGTCCTGGTGCTGTGAGGCAGCAGTGCTAACCACTGTGCCACTGAGATGTTGGAGGGTAGTAGGGCTGGTGGAGGCTAAAGAATGGGATGGGCAATGCATGATGATGTTATGAAGGTAGCTATCTGCATCTCCCAAGTGTGTGCTGTGAAGCAGCACTGTGATATGCATGAATACTGGCAACAGTTCTGTTCTCCAAATTGTGGTAGGTAGAGGTAAAGTCACTACAGTCCTATGGGACTATGGGGTTACTGTCAGATTAGAGAGAGATGATTACTGTTGGTTTAATTTGTCAGTCACCATACCTCAGGCAAGGCAGAATGTTGAGAAGATAGGCCTTTCATGGTAACCTCAACCTGTCCAGGAATTGAACTTGCACTGTTAGCATGAGTCTGCATCACAAAACAGTTGTCCAGCCAATTGAACTAACCTACAATGGAAGGCAGTGGCATACTGATAATGACAGGGCTAATAATCCAAGGTCCAAACTCATTCAGCTGCTATGCATTCAAATCCAACCAAAGTAGCTACTGGAATTTAAATGCAATCAATAATTCTCCAATTGAAATCACATCTCAAAAATAACAGTCAGGGCCTGATGCTCCGTATCCCAGAGTACTTTTGGAATTGGCCCTAGAAATAGCAGACACATTGATAATCATTTTCCAGCATCCTGTAGACTGTCAAAGAGTACCAATGGACTGGAAGGTAGCTAATGTAACCCTACTCTTTAAAAAGGGACGGAGAGAGAAAATGGAGAATTATAGGGTGGTTAGCCTGACATTGTTGGTGGGGAAAATGCTGGAGTCAATTACTAAGGCTATAATAACTGAGCATTTGGAAAGCAGTGACAGAATTGGCCCTAGTCAGCATGGATTCACTAAAGGGAAAACATGCTCGACAAATCTTCAAGAATTTTGTGAGGATGTGACCAGCAGAGTGGACAAGGGTGAATCAGCAGATGTTGTGTATTTGGACTTTCAAAAGGCTTTTAACAAGGTTCCACACAAGAGATTAGTAAGGAAAATTAAAGCTCATGGTATCGGAGGTAATGTATTGACGTGGATAGAGAACTGGTTGGCAGGTAGGAAGCCAAGAGCTAGTATAAACAAGTCCTTTTCAGATTGGCAGGCAGTGACGAGTGGGTTACTGCAAGGTTCAGTGCTGGGACCTCAGTTGTTCACAATATACATTAACGATCTGAATGAAGGAATTGAATGCCATATCTCCAAATTTGCAGATGACACTAAACTAGGTGGCAGTGTGCACTACAAGGGGGATGCCAAGAGGCTGCAGGGTGACTAGGACAGACTGGCTAGTTGAGCAAATGCTTGGAAAATGGAATATAATGTAGATAAATATGAGGTTATCCACTTTGGTCACAAAAACAGGAAGGCAGATTGTTATCTGAATGGCGGTAGTTTAGGAAAAGGTGGGGTGCAACGAGACCTGGGTCCCATGGTGGAATAGTCGCCGAATGTTGGCATTGAGGTGCAGCAGGCAGTGAGGAAATCTAATGGCATACTGGACTTTACAATGCGATAGGGTTATGATTACAATGAGAGGGTTTGAGAATTGAGTAAGGGTGTCTTGCTGCAGTTATCCAGGGCCTTGGTGAGGCTTCACCTTCAGTATTGTGTGCAGTTTTGGTCTCTTAGTCTGAGGAGGGGCATTCTTGCTATTGAGGAAGTCCAGTGAAGGTTCACCAGACTGATTCCCGGGATGGCAGGACTGACATACGAGGAAAGACTAGATTGACTGGGCTTGTACTCACTGGAATTTAGAAGAATGAAGGGGGATCTCATAAAAACATATAAAATCCTGATGGGACTGATAGGCTAGATGCAAGAAGAATATTCCTGATGTTGGGGAAGTCCAGAACTAGGGGTTGCAGTCTAAGACTAGGGGGAAAGGATTCAGGACTGAGATGAGGAAGAATTTCATCATTCAGAGAATTGTCTCCTACAGAAAGCTGTTGGGGCCTGTTCACTAGACGTATTCAGAAGGGAGCTGGATGTGGCCTTTGTGCCTAAAGGGATCAAGGAGTATGGAGACAAAGCAGGAATTGGATACTGAGATTGCATGATCAGCCATGATCATATTGAATGGTGGCACAGGCTCGAAGGACCAGACAGCCTACTCCTGCAACTATTTTCAATGTTTCTATGAAACTATCATCAATTGTCATAAAAATCCACCTGGTTCACTCATGCCTTTTAGGGAAAGTAAACTGTTGTCCTTACATGGTCTGACCTACATTGACTCCAGATTCACAACAATGTGATTGACTTCCAACTGTCCTCTCAGTGACCATTCAGTACAAGGCAGCTCAGATGAAGAGTCATCTAGTCTTGAAATGTAAGCTTGCTTTCTCTCCATGGGTGCTGTCTGATCTGCGTTTTTTTGTTTCAGTACAGGGGCATTTAGGGTTGAACAACAATGCCAGTCTTGCTAGTAATGCCCACATCCTGTGAAAGCATCAATTTAAACAAAGGATGAGAGAGAAGTGTATAAGTGTGGGCATAAAATTACATCAAGTAAATGATATACAATCATGTTTTGTGCAGCAATGTATGTTTAAGATATCTGAAGTGTTGTTGCAGGGGTTTATATGGGATATTAGACTTGTACGAGCAGAAACAACTCAGATGCTGAAATCCTGACATTCGCTTCTTTACAGTTACCATGAGTGGAGCTATTCAGGTCTTCATATCCTGTCTCGTGGCTTTCATGCTCTGCCAGGCAAAACCCTTCAAACAGTCCAGTTTCTTTGACTTCGTTGGAGAGGAACAAGGATCTGCAGTTGGACCAACTCCTGAGATCCCTGTCATCTATCAATACAAATGTCCGCCCAGGTGTCGCTGTCACATGAGCGTGGTGCAGTGTTCTAATTTAGGTAAGGAAAGCATACACCATCTGTATGAAGACAGAGTAGATGTGAAAGTGGACAAGGCCGGTATTGTGTTTATTTCATGTCCAACATAAATGAAGCCAATTCAGAAAAGATCTCCGGCTTTGAGAACAGGAGGATATTGAGGACAAAAATACTTCTGTTGGATATCACTGGGAACAAAGATTCATTTATTACTGTAGAAATCTCATATCTAACTCTTCGAATCTCCCTACTTTTTCTTTTGTCTCTCATTGTCTTATGTTGTGGTAAATTCAGTATCAATCAGTATCTTGCTCAAGCACTTCTTTTTTTGCTCTGAGACTAAGCAATGAGAAAAGTTCAATAGGCATCATAACTTAGCGCTTAATTGATTAAGGGCTGTTGTTGTGCAGTGGTAATGTCCCTACCCTTGAACCAGGAGGCCTGAGTTCAAGTCTTACCTACTCCAGAGATATATAATAACATGTTGATTATGGAAATACCTAGACCTTACCTTTTTTCTAATTTAGTAAAACACACACTGTTTGCTAAGTGGTGACTAAAGGCAGTGATCCTGTTTCTGAGCTAAGTTGAATTTTGGCCTATCTCCTCTCAGAATTTCAGAAAATGCCACCTCAGCACAATACTAAACCTTCACATTAGTAGCACAGTTGCAGAACAACCTGTACATCTTATTAAAAACCAAAAGAACTGCGGTTGCTGCAAATCAGGAACAAAAACAAAGTTGCTGGAAAAGCTCAGCAGGTCTGGCAGCATCTGCGAAGGTAAAAACAGAGTTAACGTTTCAGGTCCGGTGACCCTTCCTCAGAACGGACCCGCAACGTTAACACTGCTTTTTCCTTCACAGATGCTGCCAGAGCTGCTGAGCTTTTCCAGCAAATTTATTTTTGTTTATACATCTTATTAATTCACTATTCGACTAAAAATCAACTTTATTCTTTAGCACGAATAATGTACCGATGTCTTCTAGTTTTATCGTTAAATTGTCACTGAGTGATGTGAATACTATGACACGTGATTGTCAAAGGTATCCTCACTAGTTCCACGATCCATCACAAGTATGTGGTGGTTAGCAAGTTGTGAAAATCACGAGATACTGATCCTCATGCCCATCATCTGCCAGAACTGAACTCCATTTTGGTGTTTCTAATTGTATTTTCACAGGCTTTCGATTCTTGATTCAGCAGGACAAGGGGTCATTTTAACATGCTTGGTAAAATGCACTGTCTCTGCAGATCTGATTTTTAGCTTTGTGTCACATGACCACAGTGGAAAGAGTCATAGAGTCGTGGAGCTGTACAGCATGGAAATAGACCCTTCAGTCCAACTTGTCCACGCTGACCAGATATGCTAAATTAATCTAGTCCCATTTGCCAGCATTTGGTCCATCCCTCTAAGCCCTTCAATTCATATATCCATCCAGATGCCTTTTAAATATTGTAATTGTACCTGCCTCCGTGACATCATCTGGCAGCTCATTCCATACATACACCATCCTCTGTGTGAAAAGTTGCCCTTTAGGTCCCTTCTCACCTCAAACCTATGCCTTTTAGTTCTGGGCTCCCCAACCCTTGGGAAAAGACCTTGGCTATCCACCGTATCTATGCCCCTCATGATTTCATAAAACTCTATATTAGCTATCAGCTATCAATCTATCAGCTGTGGGCTGATGTAGAATAGAGGACTGAGACTGTCTGCATGCTTTTCCAAGAATACTCTATATTTAGAATGGAAAAATGTGATTGTTACCAGCACATGCTGGCATTTGGGACTATTTAAACAACAACTTGTATTCATACAACACGATAGAGAGGTGGAGAAGTTTAGGGAGGGTATTCCTGAGGTTAAAGTCCAGACAACTGAAGGGATACCCATAAACGGCAGAGCAATTTAAAATGGACCATTCAGAAATTAGTGACCTTTCTATGTTACATTAAATACAAGATTGATGACCTGCAAGAGGATTGAACTATGAAAAGATGGCACTTGTAAAACACAACCATTAAATTCTATTGCATTTCTACAGGCTCCTCCCTTCCGTTAATCAGCAACAGATTTTTAGAAAACATAAACTCTGAGGATGTTATAGCTGGAAAAAATGAACAAAGTACCAATATTGTAACAGTAGTTAATATGATCTGGGAGAAACTTGACAGTAGCTGTACTGGGCAATTTCCTTTTAAAACCAAAAACAGTCATGTTGCACAGTGAATTAAATTACTATTCTAACTATTACCATACTCAGACAGTGTCAACTCCATGCTGTTTTGAAGAAAATATGGAAAGTGACTAATTGTGGGAGAACACATAACTTCAAAAATATGTTGACTATCATCTTAGCGCTGCCTAAAATCCTGTTTACACAGAAAGCAGAATTACTTTCTAATGGACATGATTCAAATTAGACTTTATTACTTCACCCTAGTGTCTGCCGTACAATGAGTCTGTGTTGCCCTGATGAAAATTCATAAAGCTACTTTGTATACAGTTAGGCAAGTAAACTGAATATTAAAAGGTTACTTTCCTGTCTAGTTCATAAAGCATTTCTTGCCCCCAGCTTGTTCTAACTTGTTTAGCTGAGGCAATGACAGTTTATGTATCCCAGGATTAAAATTTCAAATGTCAGTTGAAATCTAACACTAAGTTAATGCTCACTACCCTCTTTTGAGAACAAAGCACTAAAACGTTAATTTAAACTCTCATCAACACTTTCCCCATGTTCCTTTCTTCCCCATATGTTTCTGTCATCATCCAGTGTAGCCTGACTAGACTGTAAACCTCAATAGGACTACAGTCAACTTTGATTGACAGATATTACTTTTTTGTGGCACGCAGTTTTAATAAACTTTAAAAGTGGTTTTACTGCTTTCTCTCTTCCTGTTTGAATCAACCAAAAGTCACATTTGTAAAAGAGAAATAAACACAAACTGAGCATTCCTATTTTAATCAAAGTGAAATGTTACGGATGCAGGAAGTCTGAAATGAAATGAGAAAATGCTGGAGAAACTTGCCAGGTCTGGCAGCATTTGTAGAGAGAGAAAAACAGTTAGTGTTTTTGAGTCTAAGAGTTATAAGAGACTTGAAACATTCACCAGTTGTTTTGAGTTTAAGATAGAAAACTGTTCAATCAGTGGTACAGCGTCAATGGACATTTAAGAACCTATAAAATATTTAATAAACTAAACTTTATCATATTATTGTAATTTTCAATAAAACATCAAAGAGTTTAAATTATACCCCTTCATTGCAATAATTTTATGGAGTAATATTCTGTGCAATCTGGGTGAACCAAAGGGCTGATTTGAATTTAATTAGTTAATTATGACAATTAACAGTACCTTGCTGTATCTCCATGCCAACTAAAATCCAAGAGATCAACATCCTCTTCTCATAATGTATTAATTGTTGCTTCTTCTCTAAATTAGTTTTCTTGCATTTCAGTCAGGATGAGAGCAGGCAAATGGCTTTCTGTCTTTTTTTACCAATGTTTAAGAAATTGAGTTTCAGAGGACCATTGGCCCATATTTAAAAGATAATTGAAAGACATCTTGTTGATTCATAGAACCATGGAATGGTTACAGCACAGAGGGACACATTTGACACCATCTCTACTGCACCAGTCTCTATAGATTCCTAAATTAGTCCCAGTCTCTGTCTTTCCCCATAGCACTAGAAAATCTTTCTCAGATAATTATATCCAGATCCTTTTCGAAAGCAATGATTGAAGCTTTCTTCATTTCATTGTCAGGCAGTGCACTCCAGATCCTAACCACTTGCTATGTGATAAAGTTTCTTCTCATGTTTATGTTGGTTCTTTTATCTTCAACTTAAATTGTTGTCCCCTGGTTCTCAATCCTTCTACTAATAGAAATGGTTTCTCTATCTACTCTGTCCAGATCTTTCCTGATTTTGAAGACCTCCATCAAATTTCCTCTCAGCCTTCTTTTCTCTGAAGCAAACAACTTCAGCTTTGATAATCATTATTACTGAACCCAATATTGGCAGAAGCCAGAATTTATCCGCCTGTGATATTATAATGAATATATTTTCCAAAATGTTTTGTGCGCATGTATGCGCATGTATATCTAGAATTATCCACTACCAAAATATTAGAATAATGTTCCACAACACATGGTAAATCTGGAAAAACACTCCAGGATTTGTGTCGAGAAGTAAGATTAATTCAACTTTCTGGGACTCTCAGTAGATAATAGCAGCAGAAGGTGTTTCTGAGCAAAACCCCGAATTAACCTCTGAATTAAATTAAGGAAAAATCAAACAGAATTACTGCCAGAGAGATTAAAAAAACTAAGTTAATTGTGCAAGAATAAAATCACTGTCGACATGGAAATAAATGGAAAGCTTCACTCTGCCAGAGCTTGACAGATTGATGATGTCATGGAGGCATTTAAAAAGTTAAAACAAGCCAACAGATTTCTAAAAGACATGAATAAAGAGAAAAGAATCAGCTACATTTTTTTGTAGTCAGGACAGAAAGGTTTAGGTCATTTCAACAGCTGGTAAAATGGATGAGGATGACAGTAAAAACCCAGGCTTTTGAGAAATTCAACAGTCATTTACAAATCATCCACTGATAAGAATTTTAGAACTTTAGGGAGTAGCCAGGTGAACCTGTTGACAATTCTTACGATGAGATTGAAAAACATAACCAAAAAATATAAATTCAATGGAAGGATAGCTGACAGTGCTGACAGATCAACTCTTTTAGCACTCTGCAAGCCCTAATGTAAAAAAGAAATCAGATTGGAAAAGACAAGCACACAATATTGCAGATAACAAGGTGTAGAGCTGGATGAACACAGCAGGCCAAGCAGCATCATAGGAACAGGAAGGCTGACGTTTCGGGCCTAGACCCTTCAGGCTGCTCGCACTGCCAGACAACATGAAGTCACAAACAGACAGGTGATGATGCTAACCATGTAAACAGCTAGCCTAAGAGAAAGGCAACAAAGATGAATACAGAAACAGCAACGTAAGAATGCATCTCAGATTAAAAGAAAGATGTGTAGAAGATTTGGACAACCACATAAATTCAATGACAGGAGGAAATGTCTCACATACGGATCAAATTAGAGACCCTGTGAAAAGCCCAATCATTGAGAAAGGATGTGCAATCAAAGAATAAAGATGATAAAAAAAGTTATCAAAGGCCAAGCAACAGAATGATAAACAGGAAAGAAATCAAAACATCTGTACCCTTGAGGATATTGTTATGCTTGAGAAAACAATAGACATTGGAACCATTCAATTGCATGGAATGTCTGGATGCAACAGTTCCCAAAGAAAAGAAATTCATCCAATCACTCAGATCAGGATGAGGGCGAAAACTAATCCCATCACAACAATTCTGAAGCTGAAGATTGATATTGAAACAAACTTAATATCATCTCATCCAAGCTGTACCAAAGGATTTAGCCTGAAAGTTTGAAAGAAAATGGTTACCCAAACCAATATTCTCTGAAAATGAGTAATAATTTGCTGCCAGCATAGTGTGGACCTGAAATTTGACACCAGGGATCTTACAAAGCGAGAGACTTTAGCTATACGTTCCACATTACAGACGGTCATGCTGTTCTATGGTGAAGAAGATGTGGAGAGTTGTATTTGATCTCAGTAAGCCATGAGGTGAACAAAGCACCACTAAGGGTTGAAGGTAGTATATCCACTGAAATTCACCACCCAATCAAAAACCTGGTGCAAAAGTACACAATGCATTTTGATGAAATGATTGGATACTTTGAAGATTTTGGATATCACATCATTGTTGATCTATTGATGAAAATAATTATTCAATCCGGAGAATGGCGGGTGCCTTTTCCTTATGGTGGGAATTTCAAGGCTAGGGTCATATTTTTAAGGGGAGAGGAGAAAGATTTAAAAAGAACATGAGCGACAACTCTTCTGCACAGAGAATGGTTTCCGTGTGGAATGAACTTGCAGAGGAAGTGGTGGATGTGGGTATAGTTATAACATTTAAATGATATTTGGATAAGTACATGAGTAAGAAATGTTTGGAGGGATATGGGCCAAGCTTGGGCAGGTGGGACTAGTTTAGTTTGGGACTATAGTCAGCATGGATTGGTTGGACCAAAGGATCTATCTCTGTGCTGTATGACTCTATAAACCCTAATAAAGTATCAATAAAATTAAAAGTAATGTCTGATAAAAATTTCAAAGGATGGAAAAATGTGGGAGTGTTTGCCAGATTGACAGTGGATCTAAAGTTATTAAGGTCCATTATTGTGAGAAGGAAGACAAATGTGAAACTACAAAATCTCTTGGATTCCAGTGACCTTATTGAAAAATAAAGAAGAATCTCTGCTCTATTTCAAATCCAGAAGAAATCACACCAACACTGCCAGGGCTAAAAGCAAGCTTAGTGTCAGAAATAGCTGCTAGCACATAAAGCTTGCCAAACAATCTTCACAGTTGATAACATTCAAGGTATCCATTTGGCAGTCCAAATTCCTGTGTCTATCTTTTGAATTTATGTTTAGTCAAGATATGTTCCAGAGGAAATAAGATGACACATAGAAAGAGTACAATGTCGGGCTGAGCTTAGATAATGATATCCAGGGCTGTGGCATGATTGAAAAATATCATGGTTGCCATCTGTGCAGGCAAGAGAGAATCAGAAAAGCTGGTGTCAAGCTAAACACAGAAAATTGCATTGTGAAGTTGACACGGTGGTTGGTGTACACATTTACAGAATCATAGCCTCATAGAGTCATACTGCACAGAAACAGACTCTTCAGCCCAACTTGTCCAAGCTGACCAGATATCCTAAATTAATCTAGCCCCATTTGCCAGTATTTGGGCCATATCCCTGTAACCCCTTCTTATTCATTAACCATCCAGATGTCTTTTAAATGTTGTAATTGTACCAGCCTCCACCACTTTCTCTGGCAGTTCATTCCATACATATACCACTCTCTTCATGAAAATGTTGCTCCTTAGGTCTCTTTTAAATCTTTCCCCATCTCACCTTAAATCTATGCCATCTAGTTTTGGGGTAAAGACCTCGTCTGTTCACCATATTCATGCCCCTCATGATTTTATGAACATCTGTAAGGTGACCCCTCAGCCTCCAAATAGTCATGAGAACTTCATAGTTATCTCTGAGATGGAAGCTCCAAGAGACAAGATAGAGCTGAGAAATTCCCTTGGGGTTTGATCTAATACTTAGTTCTTTCATACTTCACGTGCTAGAACATGCAGCAAATGCACAAGAACCAAAGAGAAAAGATGCTGAGCACTAGTGATCAAAGCGACGTGAGAGGAGATTCAGCAAATTCAAAGAAGTAGTGGACAGTAGTAGCTCTATTGTATCATAACAGAAAGAAGCTTGTCACTCTGCAGATACATAGCTTCACAAAGAACTGAGCATCATGAATACCAAATCCAGAGGACAGGGTTGGGTGTACACAACACCTATCACCTAAGCAGTACCATGAATAATTTATTTTATGAGAAAAGAACACACACTATAAAAGCCTGCTAAGGTATTAAATTTAAGGATAAAATTCAATTGTAAAGTTTCTTTCATTGTAAAAATAATGATTGAAAGGTTATATAAAAATAGAGGTGCTGATGGTAGGTTTTCATGAAGCCAGGGAGACTCTAGGATTCTAGGATTCCCAAGTTCTCCAATTCTCACCAGGGCCTGTTAATGGTGCTGGTTGAGTCAGGTTGTGAACCCACACCATGGACTCCTGACCTGGCCTGGGACAGAGCTGACATAGGCATGTCTTAATTCTCCACAATTTCAACCCAGTCAGACCAGCATTTAAAGTCGTTGTGGCTCACCGAACCTCAGAAGTGTCACGAACCATAGCCCGCATGAGGGAAACCTTAGTAAAGTAAACTCAGAACTTACTTCACATTCCTTCCAGGCTGAGTTGTGCCATCCTGCCAATCTCCTATACCCTTTCGAACTCTTAATGCCAATGTGTACAGTCAGTTAACTCTCAAGTGACTAAAAGTGGATTTTAAAAAATGCATTTAATGAATAGCCATTTATTCAATTCCCCCATCTTCCTCAAAAATACCCTACTTTTACTACAGGTTAATAAAATTATCAATTATCTCGCTCATTTGAATTATCTATAACAGAAACTACAAATGCTTAAAATCTCTTTATTTTGTGTAAATAATCATTGCACAATTGACAGAGGAGATCAGAGAGCCAGAGTTCATAATTAAACAATGTTTTTTTTTCCTGCTGTTCATTTTGTTTCAACAATCTCATGGATAGCTGTGCTTTTAGTCAAGCATCATGATGCATTCATGGATGAGTGGCCAATGGTTAACTGAGAGTTTTATGCCAATAATATGCAGTGCATTTTTCAATTGTTCACAGTGGCCATACAATTCAGACACACATACACAGAGACAGAACGCAGTAAGTGTGCAACTCCAAGTGTTTCTGGATTTTCTTTTTGAGGCAAAGTGCAGAAAAGCTGATCAAATACATGGAAGTGAGCAAGCCATGGACACACTTTCTAATCTAGTGATTGTACTCTTCAATCGATTATGAAAATCTTTACCATCCCAAATTTTCATCTGCACCTGCTAGATCTATGACAATAATTTGAATGCATTAGCTCCATTGGCAAAAGAAAACCTGCAGTAGGATTTAGAGAAGTGTTTGTTTGTCATACTTACTGTGGGTGTCTCAAACAAAAAAGTCCATAAGCTATTCCCTGATTTCATGAACTATTTTCTTCAGTGACCTTGAAGCTAGTTTGAACATTTATACTGAATGGTTTTGATCAGTTACCGTTGGACTTGTTTCTGTGTAAGTAATTTCACCCAGTAGGTTCCCCCATTCAGAATAGGAAAATCTGGTCACCCTCCATCACTGTGATTTGTGAAGTGAAATATAATGAGAAGGTGAGATGTGAAGGCAGCTCCATAGTCAAATGGTATTTTCTATTCCAAATGCAAACATAAGTTCAGTCAGAAGTTAATGCTACACTTTAAGTTCATAAATGCATTTACATTTTGTGCTATAAACTAACATGCTTCTAGTAAGGAAAATAGAGAAAAAAGATTAAAATTGTTTAAGATAGTCTTTTCCTGCTGTAGGTCTTGCCAAAGTACCTGCATATATCCTACCTGAGACTACTGTGCTGGATCTTCAGAATAACAAGATCAGGGAGCTAAAGGAAAATGACTTCAAATATCTGAAGAACCTTCAGGTGAGTAAACTGACTAAAATAATCCCATTGACTGCAATGAACCTGGTATTTTGCAGTCTCTTGTCCGTTGTGATGACTGTGACTTCTTGGAACTGACAGGAAGATCACTGGAAGGTGTGAGCAGGATTGAAAAGTGCAGTTATTGGAGAAGAGAGCCCAGGGATAATGGAGGCCAGTGAATCCTGCACCTCTACAGCCCACAGTCTTTCTCTGCAGGAAATGTGGCAGACTTCCATATGCCAAAGTGGAGCTCCTGAGCAGCCATGTTAGGCAATGATTAGTATAGAGCTGAGCACCATGAGATAATCCATTGATTTATGACACAGGATTTTGCCACTAATCCTCCCACTTAAATAAATAGCAGGGAACGATCTTAATATTCATTTAGGAGTTTTCTTTCTATTCAATGATATACAGCTTCTAGTTCATCAAATATTCTAATTTAGCAAATATAGAGATTGAAATAAACAATCCTAAACTGTATGTCCAAATGGGTGTTATGCAGCATTACCTACCACTTTAGGTGTTTACTGCACATAAAGAGGACATATGGTCTATTGTTTCTGTGCTGGCTCACAGTTCCCAATTTATCTCTTTGCTCTGCTCTTTCTCCATATCTTTTCCTTTTCACTGCTTCAAATGTTTATCCAATTTTTCATTAAAAGGTGCAATCATCTCTGCCTTAGCCACTCTCTGTGGCAAAGATATTTCATCCTGCAACAGCATTTTTCCTAATTATTTCTCTATGTTCTCAGTGACTTTTTTCAAAAATTGCTGGCCAGCCACCATTAACTGCACAATCAATCAGAAGGAAGCCTTATTTATTTTTGCAAATTTTAATGTCTTTCCTCTGAGCCCTTCACTGTTCCACTGGGATGGTCCCAGTCTCTCATGTTTCCCCTCAGAATTATGGGACTGAATTTTTACAGCCCAATAATAATAGCCTGAGAGATTTGGAGGCCTGCTAATGGTAGAGCAGTGAGGAACCCAATGCCTTGCCACCACCATGGCATATTATAAGCAGCAGAAACCTCCACAACACCACCTGTGTTTCAGTTTAGCCACTTAAGTGCTCCATTAAGTCAAAACATCAGCCGCTGTAGCATTTTGGCTGTGTTGGGAGGACTCACTTGTATGTGAGGAGACTACCAGTTGCATCATGGTGATATCACAGCAAGTTCCTAGTGAAGGGGGTGGGTGTCCTCTCCCAACTATCGGGGTCATAAATAAATTCAGCCTTCCTTCGAGGGCACATTAGCGCAGAGACACCCTCTCTTAAATCTTCATCCTCAGCAGCGGCTACCCACAACAGAGGTGCTGCCGAGACTATAGTAATGCAAGGTCTCTTATTGGGCCTGCACCTTTACAGTTGGATGGCAGTCTATAGGCAGTGGCCTCTTAACTGGTCACTGTTGAAATGCCACACCAGCATCCTGGCCCAGCATCCTACCAGGCCTCCCAGGTAGGTTCCCACTTTCATCTCAAGCACTATGACTTCTCAAATTATGAACAACTGTAACTCATGATTACCCAATCCTGGTATTATCTTAATCAATCAAGGCTGGAAAATTTCTGAGCCTGTAATATCTTATCTATGATTGAGAGACAATCGCTTCCCTTCAGTTCCATTTTGACTTTTTTTTTATTTAATTACACCAAGCTCTATTTGTAATATCCTGTATTATATTAACCCTTATCTTTTACGTTCTTTACATTTATAAATTTTTATGTATGTGAGTACACTTTATTCTACATCATACTCCTGAACTTTGAAAAATGATCATTTTTGTGAGCTAGACCATTGGACACCTTCTGAAAGTCAAAATAAACTACATCCACAGAATGCCTTTGATGATGCAGTCAATCATGTTGCTTTGAATTTGGAGTCACAAGTAGGCCAGACCAGGCAAGGAGAGCAAATTTTCTTCCCTGAAGGACATTAGTGAACTAATCTTTTTATATGACAATTAATGCCTTTTATTCATGATTTATTAATTGAATTTGAATTCCACCAACTGCCTTGGCATGATTTGAATATGTGAAATTTCCACTACACCACCGTCATGCTCTATATTTGAATAGATTATCTGCTAAATTCTGTTGTATGTGCAAATTTAATAACACATGAGGAGCAGAGGCTGTGCTTTCAATGGGTCCTTTTACTATCACGTAGCTGTGAGACATGGTACGTTGGTATACTCTCAAAGAAGGCTGTGATCTCAAGGTACTCTCTGGAGATTTGAGCACATAGTCTAGGCTGACAGTTCATTGCAGTACTCGTGACTCACTGCACTATCAGGGATGCCATCTTTCACATAAAATGCCTCATCTGCCCCCTGAGTTTGATGTAAAAGATCTCACGGCACTATTTCAGAAAAGGACGGAGGAGTCTTGGCCCATGTCTGTCCCTCAGCTAAACTTACTAAAACAAATTAACTTGCCATTGTTACATGTGTGGGCTGTTTGCAAATGAGCTGTCATATTTCCAACATTATAACAGAGACTACACTTATTGGCAGTAAAGCACTTTGAGGTGTCTTGAGACTGCATAGAACATAATATCAACTTCTTTCTTTTAGGGTGATTTTGTAAGTATACTCTGAAGGAAAGCCCCAAATTTTCTGATATTCACTGGCAGTGAATGAGGTCCTTTCTGCCACTACACACTCAGAAAATTACATACTTGTTTGTTCATGAATTCTCAATTCATTTTCTGTTTGTTTGTTTCTAATTTAATTTAGATTTTAATTCTTGTGAACAACAGGCTGCAGAGGATCCATCCCAAGGCCTTTTCCTCACTTCACAGTCTTAGAAGGCTATATCTTTCCAAGAATCTAATCAGTAGCGTTCCAGAGAACATGCCAAAGAGCCTCCTTGAACTCCACATATGTGACAACAAAATAAACTTTGTGAAAAAGAAACCTTTTGATGGAATGTCCAACATGTTCGCCCTCGGTATGTCTCAATCGTGCAAATACTCGCTTTGTGTGAATATATTTGAGCAAGCATAATCAATAGTAGCATATTATGACAATTTCATTGTTAGACTACCCCACAAATTCATGATAACTGAAAGTGTCAATGAATTACATTAGATTTGAACGTGGATGAAAATGCCTGGAGTCTTGTGTTACTGCCATGCAAGATCTTTCTAGACTCAATCCGCGACATCATTGATTAGATACTTGTTGAAGAATATTGAACATTATTTTCAGGTTAATGTCATTAGTCATTTCACCAGTGATGACAGTATAAGGTAGGGGTGGAGGTTAGATAGACCTTAGATTTAGTGTAAAAGTTCGGCACAACATCGTGGGCTGAAGGGCCTGTACTGTGCTGTGCTGTTCAATGTTCAGTGGAACCTACTTAGGAGATTAAATGGTTCAGATATTTGGTTTGGGGCATTTTAATAATTTATTGCTATTGATCATCTCATAGAAATTGATCATTCCTAACAGCCTGTCTTTAGGCTTCATAGAAATTGAAGCATTGGTGATTTCTAAAAATTATGATTCACTGATAAGTTTGGGAGAAGTCCTTCATTTATCTCCTTTCCTTCAAAACCATGGTGTGATAATTGCTTTACCAATAATTAACTTTACACTCAATTTTACAGGTTTCCATTACATATCTTATAAACAGCTCTCACCTCCTTCTTTATACTGCCTTTACGGAATGGGAAGATTTGTACGTTGGTCAGTCATTCTTATGACCATAACTGAATTTTGATTAAATATTCTTTTTTTCTTCAATCAAGATATTTTTCTTGCCTGGAGAAATACAGCAAGCCAGGCAGCATAAGAGGAGCAGGAAAGTTGACGTTTCAGTTCGGGACCCTTCTTCAGAAAGACACTTCTTCTGAAGAAGGGTCCCGACCCGAAACGTCAGCTTTCCTGCTCCTCTGGTGCTGCCTAGCCTGTTGTGTTCCTCTAGCTTCACACTGTATTATCTCTGACTCCAGCATCGGCAGTTCTTACTATCTCTGATTTTTCTTGCCTGGCTTTGATTTGGCAAGAAGAATTTCTCCCCTAAGATGCCTTTCCATTTGCAACTTTAGAAATATGCTGCAAAAACATTTTTCTTCGGCCAGTCCACTTTGTCGTTCATAATCTCTGTTCTAGCTGATGGATATCAGAATCAGAGACCAATGAACAGGTAGATCTAATTAGGTCATAGAGTTGTGGAGACATATGGTATGGAACAGACCTTTCAGTCCAACTAGTCTATGCTGACCAAGTTTCCCAAACTAAACTAGTCCCACTTGCCTGCATTTGGCCCATATCCCTCTAAATCTTTCCTATTCCAAATGTCTTTTAAATGTCATAACTGTAACTGCATCTACCACTTCCTCTTGCAGTTCACCATACAAACTACCCTCACGTTAAATGGAGATCCCATCTTCTCTCTCAGGTGAACATAAGAGAACTGACAATTGCAATTCAAAGAAAAGCAATTGGTCTAGGGTTAACGTAGCGCAGGGAGTCCTACTGGGTGTACTGGGCAATAGCAATCCCACAATTGTCATGATTATCAGAAATTAAAAGATTGGGTAATGATGCAATCCTGTGGGTCCAGTCCTAGTAGAAACACGGAGCAGTCATCAATGATATACAGGCTAACCAAATCATTGTGTAATGTTAATTGTATAATGGTATCAGTTGTACGTGATTAGACTTCTGGATATAGAAGAAAATTGTAATATTAGGGCATTTAAATGGTCATTGGATAAACATATGGATGATAATGGAATAGTTTAGGTTAGATGGGCTTCAGATTGGTTTCACAGGTCGGCGCAACATCGAGGGCCGAAGGGCCTGTACTGCGCTGTAATGTTCTATGTTCTATGTTCTATGTTCTATGGTTTCAACTTCCTGGAAAATTCCCTTGTCAGCTGTATTGGGATTTCCAGATGGATGCTGTAGAAATGACTATTGGGCCATTGGAGAACCTGGGCTGTTAGTTTAGTAATTCTGCACAGTTATCTTTATGACAACCAGCGACATCTACAGAAAGGAAATGATTTTAAATGAATCCGTGGTTATTTGAATTGCAGATATTCTGTTGGAAGAAAGCAGTCCATGCATGCTGCATTAAATCTTCTCAAAAGACATATGGCAGCCTATTTTGCATGTCCTGTTCTGGAACAAATGTTAAAGTCCCTGGAGAGCATATACAGCAAGGCTGAGAGGCCTTCATTATGAAGAAAGATTTAAACACCTTCTCTTTCCCCTTGAAACAGTGATTATCATGAGGAAATCTTTTTTGGAATGTTCAATGTAAAGTTAAATAGGGAAGAATTATTTCCATTGGCTGCTAAATCAGTAACTACAGAAAATAAACTTGGAATTATTCCCAAAAGAATGATTGAGAGGATGAAGGAGACTTCCAGAAGTAATAATGGAAAGAGAACCCACAATAGATTTTAAAATTTTAATAGGTATTTGAGACATGTTCTAAGTGATGTTAATAGTACTTTCAGAGCTTGAAAAATAACCATACCCAGTGAAAGATTTAACTTCCTTAACAAATGTCTCTCATCTCTATAGAATTGAGTAGAAATCCACTCATGCCAAAAGGAATTGCGAAAGGAGCCTTTCAAGGGTTGAAAACTTTGTCATATCTCCGGATTACTGAGACAGGGCTTTCTGAAATTCCAAAAGGTGAGGGCTGTTGGATATTTTGCTGTTCAGGGTACTTCTTAATAATTTAAGACTAAATTGGTTATGAGTTAACCATTACCAATGACACTGCTGAATTAAATATTTGGTATCAAACTAGAGTAAGCAAAGAGTCCCGTGTAAGTCATTTATTAACCGTCAGTATGTTCATGCTCTTTATTTGATTTGTTTTCAAGACCTGCCAAGTTCAATATCTGAGATGCATCTTGACCGCAATAGAATTCTCAAAGTGGAAGTGGATGATTTCACAAACCTCAGCACTTTGGTCAGGTACAGTGTTTAAAATCAACTCTGAAATGCAACATTTGAAAGTTCGCTCAAAAATGCTGCACAGCACTCAGCAGGTCAGACAACACTGTTGGGGAGAACACATAAGAACCTAAGAAATAAGAGCGGAAGTAGGCCATCTGACCCATCAAGCCTGCTCTGCCATTCAATAAGGTCATGGCTGACCTTCTCACATACTCAGCTCCATTTGCCCGCCCACTCACCATCATCCTTAATTCCATTACTATTTGAAAATCTATCTACCTTTGCCTTAAAAACATTCAACAAGGTAGACTGAACTGCTTCACTGGGCAGGGTATTCCATAGATTCACGACCCTTTGGGTGAAGAAGTTCCTCCTCAACTCAGTTGCAAAACACAGTAGAACATTTCATCTTGATAACTTTTCATCAGAGCCCAATCGGGGCATTCCAGCTCTGTTGTGTGAATTTAAACACGAGACAGCTATTTCAAAATCAAAATTCACATACTTCTTCCAAGGATCTTTAAAATATTGAGAAAGAAAACTGAAATGCATAGAGTTAGTCCCCCACAAATGGATCATACCTTAAATAAGAAGCCATTAGGGTGGATATAAAAGGATACACACTTGATTTCAAGTTCTAACTTACAACCTGGATTGCAATTACACTCTATTGACCAAAATGGAAAGTGGATATGATATCATTTTCGGCCAGACTGTAATATTGAAAATTTTGTTAGTGGCCATTGGTTATAAACATATAGAATTACTATAGTTAAAGGGCTCCTGGTGTCCAGCCTGTCCCAATTAATTATAGTGCCATATGTATCACAATTGGAATCATATAATCTCCTAAGAGATTAAGCAAACCAGATAGAAAGGATGAAAGGAGTCTCCAAGAAATGAAGGAAAACCAAGATCAGAACGTTCATCTCCAACGCCTGTAAACATTCTTAAAAGGTTCAGGGGATGGCACGGTGGCTCAGTGTTAACACTGCTGCCTCACAGGGCCAGGGACCCAGGTTTGATTCCATCCTCAGCTGACTCTGTTTGGAGTTTGTACATTGTCCTTGTGTCTGTGTGGGTTTCCTCCAGGTACTCTGGTTTCCTCCCACAGCCCAAAGATGTGTAGATTAGGTGGTTTGGCCATGATAAATTGCCCCATAGTATGTAAGCTAGGCAGGTTAGCCATGAGAAATGCAGAGATTGGGTAGGTGTATCTGGTTAGGATGCTCTTCAGTGTGGACTCAATAGACTGAATAGCCTTCTTCCACACTGTAGGGATTCTATGATTACATTGGCTCTGATTAATTGAAGTAGATATCTACTTGTTACAATTTCCATAGAAACTATTTTTGAAACAAGATTTAAGTTTCTTAAAAGACATATGGCAGCCTACTTTGCATGTCCTATTCTGGGACAAATGTTAAAGTCATCAGCTGAAAAATTATTCAACAAGATTTCATATTTTAAAACATTTGCTGCAACAAAATATGACAAAGAACACAACTGGCTTTTTTTTCACTCTTTTGTATTGATGCGTATACTAAATTACAGAAAGGTATGTACTACTTTATTACTATCATACATCATTGTCTTCACACAATTACAACCTTTATAGTAAACAGTCCACTGTTTCTCCCAACTTCCAGTGGACTGCTTCCTTTTTACTTTCCCAGCCACACAGCGTCTAATCCCAGAACAGACAATCATTGTGAAGGTTAACCTGCAGATCCCTTCTCATTCATCTAAGGTAGGTGAATTTTCCAATCTTGTTTAAATCCACAAAAGCTCAGAGACATCAATCAGAGGCAAGCTCCCACTTGTATTCTAAATGATGAACAGTAGAGTCCACGTTTCTCTGCTTCAGATGCAGGACTGGCTGTCTCTAACTTCTGCATTCCGCCTCTCAGATAGCTACAGACCACACCAAACAAACTGCTGTCGGTATGTGGTATTTATGGACTTGAAGCTTATAACTGATTACAAGAATGGTCCCTATGCCTTCTTCCCCAAGGCAATCTCAAATACTTTAGTCTTATATCTAAGTAGAAATTCTAATTAGTTAAATTGGATCTCAACTCCCTATTAATCCTAGAAGTAAATGGATAGTTTACAGCACAATTGTATATAATCCTATACTAATAACACCTTTTTGACACTTTGGGAGACTCAGGGACTCTCATGCTATAGTCAGAGGTTGTTACTACCATCTCCACGTGTATTTTTCTCAGACATCTCCTGTAAAACAATCTGATACTATCATTGATCTCCTACAATGAAACCATCCAGGCTTACTTTTTAGCAGACTTTAGCAGGCAGGTTACATAACCCCTTGGTTCATTCTAAATTAGAAGGTACAGTCCCAAAATGTAATAATCTCTTAAACCAAAGCATTCTAACAAGATTTTTTACAAGACCTACACCCCAGCCAAATACACGCTCAGCTCTAACTTGAAGAAATTGAGAAAAACGGGGCTTGGCACACAAGCAGGCACCTCTTCTGCAGATTCCCGCATTCCCTGGAAAAAAGTGGAACATCTTAGCATCCAACCTAGTTCTGCCTTTACCTGATATATCTTGTTGCAGGTGCAGAATATCTGATCGGTACAATACCATCTTAATATTAAAAACCGTAAGAACTACGGATACTGGAAATTAGGAACAAAAACAGAAATTGATTTAAAAGCTCAGCAGGTCCAGCAGCATCTGTGGAGGGAAATCAGAGTTAACATTTCGGTTTGAGTGACCCTTCCTCAGACTTTGTTTTGAGAAAGGGTCATTGAGCTCGAAATGTTAGCTCTGACTTCTCTCCATAGATGCTGCCAGACCTGTTGAGGTTTTCCAGCAATTTATGTTTATGTACCATCTTAACATTGTTATGTTGTTTTCAATCACAGAAGATGTTAACAAAAATTAGAGTGATATGGCTTAAGGCAGATGCTGGCATCCATTCATTTTTGACATGTGAAGTTGTGATTTTTCTGAGCCAAGATTGATGGAATTTTTAAAAAAAAGCACAGATGTTAAACCCTGCAGAAAATCACAATTGTGTATCTGGGAAGTTCAGTGTACGCACAACTGTTATCGAGAAAATTCTTCAAAGTTCACAAGGTAATGCAATCGGCAGCAGCTGAGCATGCAGGAAGCTCTAAGTAAAAACAAATGCAATTTTACTGGAACTTAGCTGCTCATAATTTGGCTTGACTCCAGAGCTATTGAGACTATTTAGGGTCAAAATTCCTCAAATTATCTCTGCTGTTGTAAATCTAACAGAGTGGAATACCAAGCCACTCCCAGACATCTTGTGAGATCTCAGAGACTGGGTTAGCTTAAGGGAGAGTTAATACAGTGTGGAACTGTAGGAACACAGCAGGTCAAGACCTGATGAAGGGTGTAAACCTGAAACATCAACTTTCCTGCTCCTCGGATGCTGGCTGCCCTGCTGTATTCCTCCAGCTCCACACTGTATTGGCTCTGACTCCAGCATCTGCAGTTCTTGCTATCTTCCAGCTTAAGGGGAGCCCACTACTGCTCGGAGGCACATCAAAAGTCCTGACCCTAAATGAAGCCTGGTAAACTGGAGTGACTCAATGCCATTTTCAAGGGTTGAAATGCATCCTGAAAAAAAAATTGAAATGAAATGTCCTTTGCTTTTCTTCCACTCCCCATGGAGCTAATGAGGTTCCTTTGAAGATAATCAATACTCTTCAGGATCAAGTAATTTTTCTTGGAAATCCTTCAGGACCCTTTCAACAAGTTTTTCAGCAAATGACAAGGCTTTAGCAGCTAACATAACTAACCAATGAGACCTTAAAGTTGCCTGGGTGGAATTGTTTAAGGTCATCCAGGATCTCCCTTAGACTTGGCTCTCTTTGCATAGGAGATGCCTTAAGTGTACCTGGGCAACTCCCCACCAGAATTTAAAAGGGTACTGAATTTCAGGTTCCACAATAAATTTTTCACCCCTCCAAGCGCAAGTCTTGCTTTCTATTTTTCTCCAATCAAGGAATTGCAGGTTGTACATTGCCACCCAGATCAGTTGAACGTTCCAGTTGAAGTTATCTTGCCTTAGGGGAATTGTTTCCACTCAAAGTGAAGAGGATTCTTCAGTATTTCCATGCAAAGTGGGGAGCACTGAAAAAGCAGTGTTACAGAGTCATTCGTGTGGCACTCTCAATATTCCATACGGCTAATCCACCTGGCACTTGGTAAGGAACTTTTCTGGGGTTTTAGCAAAGGTGTGCTTCTCAGATTTCCTCGTGATTCTCATCTCTTCCCTTCACTCTTTGCAGGTTGAGGCTGAGTTCCAACAAAATCAGATATTTTGCAAATACAACTCTCAGCCACATGCCGAATCTCCAGGATCTCCACTTGGACAACAATAGATTGTTTGCCATTCCTCCGGGCCTGTCAGAACACAAGAACATCATGGTAAGGGTTAGGGTTAGGATTAGGATTAGGTTTAGGGTTAAGGTTAGTGTTAAGGTTAGGGTTAGGAGAGGAAGTGGGTATTTTTAGAACATTGAGACCAGATCATAGGCTTTCCCATATATGGCAGTGAGGAATGTGAGATCTTTATTTATTGCCTGTACTGCCTGCCTACTGAAGCATGAAATGAGAGAATGAAACAGGATAACTGCTTCGAAATGTAAAAACAATTTGTCGATTTCTCAGAGACAGATTTCTTGACTGAGCTACATTATTCAGACATTCCTGTTTGCTCCTGAGATTCAGTTTAGGGGAGGTAAAGTGCTTACACTGATTCTTCCAATCTTGGAATTTTAATAGGGCAGAAACTGTCTGGTACTTACATTGGAGAGCCCATGGGAAGATTACGCACACTAGCTTCTTGAGAGAACATTTCATCCAAATATATAGAAAGAAGACCATTTGACCCATCGTGACTGTATCAGTACTCGAAAGAACAATTTAATTAGTTTGCTTCCTTTGCCCTTTCTCCTTTACCATGCAAACATTTTAAGTTTTCTTTTCATGATTTATTTCCAATTCCTCTTTGACTTTTGATTTTGAGAGTTACTTTTGAATCTGCTTTCATTGCTCTTTCAAGCCGTCCTTTCCAGAATATAACAACCCACTGCATAAAGAATTTTCTCCTTCTCCTATCATTGATACTTTTAATAATTACCTTAAATCTGACTCTTCTGTTACTGACACAGCCAATGGAACAGTTTCTCTGTATTTATCAATCAAAGCCTTCCACAACTTGGACAATTCTGTTAATTCTCTCCGTAAGTAAGTTGGAGTCAGAGAGCAAAGTAACACATTAATGGACAGAATCTTCTGTGCACACCCAGACCTTTAGGAGTGTGGAGATGTTTATTTGGGTGAAAAGCAATAATTCAGTTTCCTGACTCTAGGCTAATGCTCTGCTTTAAGCTTTTAAAATCTGCCAGGCAAGTTAGCATTCTTGATGCTTGGTTAACTTTTTGTATTCATTAGCATTCCACAAATACTCAGTATCACCTCAACCCTGCTGGAATTATTCTTACTCCTTCTGTAATTTTTCTCCTTTTTGAAGTTGTTTCTTTGTGCAAAAGCTTTTAGTGAAAGGGGTGAAGCCTCCCTATTTCAACCTTCTCATGAGAAGTCTCAGTCTTATGCATGCTTCCACACAAGGTGACAATTGTCCTCACTGTCATATTTCTACATTGTTCTCACAGAGAAATATTCCTTCCACCTTTGGTTCACAGCTAGTTAAAGAGCTCATCTGGTAAGTTTATGAGTCAATATGGAATTGAATTAAACAGACCTGAATAATGCCTGATATGCCCTAACACACCTCTAGAGCCTTGAACCTGGGACCTTCTTGTTCATGGGGAGGGAAGGAAACAGTACCACTGCACCAAAGGAGCCCATGCATAATCCTTGGACTATGCTTGATTAATAAGTTTAGCCTGGAGTAATGGTGTGATTGATCCAATCTGCTATGGGTTAAAGAAGGAGGAGAAATCAGCCCAAGGTCCACCCTTTGATTATTATCCACTGACTTCAACTATTAAACCTCTCAATGTTGAACAGCCTGCAACAATTAACTAGGTTTAAGGACGAGGAATGACTACCTAAGCACAATATAAGATGCAGAGAATGTGGAACCATTTCTCAGCATTCAGGCAAGGATGGAAAAATATGAAGGGATTGCTTTTGAATGCAATGCCTCAATAGAAGATTGATGAGTTCAGGAAAAACTGGAAAAACAAAAATTTGAAGGTTACCAGTGACTTGTTCATTGCCCTTGTCTCCTTGGAATATGTGGCAAGGAATGTCAATTGAAACTGAGTTTAATACTGAAAACCAGGACACCTCTCCCCACCCCATGTACAGTAATGCGAAGAGAAAAATGAGAGGAGGTCATTGAGGTCCTTGAGCATGTCCTGCTGCTCAAGGATTTCATGGTTGATCAACTCACTGTACTCGCTTTGTTCAATGATCCCTGATATACTTATTCAAGCAAAACCTAGTGACCTCCATCTAAAACAAAATCAACATCTTTGGGGTTATCATTGACCAGAAACTCAGCTGGACCCACCACATAAGCACAATGACTACAACATCAAGTCAAAGGCTTGGAATTCTGCAGCAAGTAACTCACCTCCTGACTCCCCAAATCCTGTCCATAATCCACGAGGCACAAGTCAGGAGCGAGATGGAATACCCCTCACTTGCCTGGATGCGTGCAGCTCCAGCAATACTCAAGAAGCTTGACACCATCCAGGTCAAAGCAGTCCACTTGATTGACATTGCATCCACAAACATCTGCTCCCTTACCACCAACACTCAGTAGCAGCAGTGTGCACTATCTACAAGATGCATTACAAAAGTTCACCAAAGATCTTCAGGCAGCACCTCCCAAATCCACGTCCACTTCCATCGAGAAGACACGGCAACAGATAGAGGGGAACCAACCACCTGCAAGTTCCCCTCCAAGTAACTCACCATCCTGACTTGGAAATATATCGCTGTTCCTTCACTGTCACTGGATCAAAATCCTGGAATTCCCTCCCTAGTGGCATTGTGGGTCAACCCACAGCAGGTGGACTGCAGCGGTACAAGAAAACAGCTCACCCCCACCTTCTCAAGGGCAACTAGGGACAGGCAAGAAATACTGGCCCAGCTAGCTACGCTCACATCCCACAAATGAATTTTTAAAAATCGTTTGTGCATCCCCAGCCCTTTGGGGAGAGAATTCCATCATTGTTTCCTACTAGGTTCACTCTAAAATAGCCTGGCTCCAATTTTTAGATTATTGTCCCATTTTTTGGCCCTGGGCCGGGAGTTAGAGATGGGAGGATTCCTGGCTTCATGGACCTAACTTTTACAAACAGCCAGCCATGCTGCTGCTTTTGGTGGAAGTGTGTGGGCTGGAAGTCGAACTGCCAGCCTGGAGGAGCTGAGGAAGCTGCTGGGTTCCTAGGAGAACCAGGCAAAATATCTGCCTTGGGGCTTCAAATCTTTGTCCAAAGATTAAAATTAAAGAATTAAATAGAAAACATTCCTCCCACTCTTATCACTCAACCTCCCTTATTCCCTCACAACCACATATTCTATTCAATGCTAATCCATAGCACCTAACATCTTGTACACACCATTCATAATACCTCATATCTCTTATACCACCCTATGGCCCTTTAACCATATGCATAATGCATGAACCTTCAACTGTCCATGCAATCTTAGTACCTATTTCAATCCACCATGCCTTCCCTCTTCACCTACCATACCAATGCACACAGGAGACAAAAAATGAACCAAAACAAAGCTGCTGGAAAAGCTCAGCAGGCCTAGCAACATCTGTGAAGAAAAAATCAGATTTAATGTTTCAGGTCCGGTGACCCTTCCTCAGAATAGTTCTGAGGAAGGGTCACCAGACCTGAAACATTAACTGTTTTTCCTTCACAGATGCTGCCAGACCTGCTGAGCTTTTTCAGCAACTTTGTTTTTGTTCCTGATTTACAGCATCCACAGTTTTTTTTGGTTCTTTTTCAGACAAGAAATGAAGTTATCTTACTTGAAGTTCTAGGTTGGAGATTACATTCTAAGGAGAAAAACGTTCTTTTTCATAGAAGTACATTTTAATAGCTCTTGTCAGGTTTGTCACTTCTTGACAGATCTTTTACAGGTTTGACAGTTCCAAGGAGATGATGCACCTTTTACATATAATTCTCTCTTACAGTTAACACTCCCAGAGGGTACCTGAATCCCCAACAAAAGGTGCCTGAACCTCTTTCCCAAAAGGAGACCTGGCCGACACCTAGCCCCATCTTGTGTCCTGTGACCATATCGACAGAGATAACTAACTTGATGACCCGTGACCAATGAGGTTGTTGGAACCAACTGTTTAATATATATATTATTACTTGGCGGAAGGAAGTGAATGTACTGTAACCAAATTTGCAGACAACACAGAAATAGATGGAAAGACAAATTGTAAGAGGGATAAAACAGTTTACACAGAAATATTGATGGGTTAAGTAAGTGGGCAAAAATGTTGGCAAATGGAGTGTAAAGTGGGTAAATGTGAAGTTGTTCATTTTGGAAAGGAGAGCAAAGGAAGACTATTATTTAGTAGAGAGAAAGTGTAAAAAGCTGCAACAAAAAAGATGCTGGGGGCATGTTACTTGAGCACAAAACACAGAAGGCTTACACACATGTGCAGCAAGTGACTGGAAAGCTAGCAGAATGTTAGTCCTTATTTTAAGGGGATTGGAGTTTTTTTTAAATTATTCATTTATGGGATGTGGGTGTCATTGGCTAGCCAGCATTTATTGCCTGTCCCGAGTATAAGAGTATAAGAGTAGGGAAGTCTTATTACAGCTGTACAAGGTGCTGGTGAGATATCATCTGGAGTACTGTGAGCAGTTTTTGTCCCTTATTAAAGGAAAAATATCATTACATTGGCAGCAATTCAGAGAAGATTCACTGGGATGATCCCTAGTTTGGAGGCGTTTTCTTCTGATCAAAGGTTATACAGGTTTGGATTCTACTCACTGGAGTTTAGGAGAATGAGAGTAATCTTAGTGAAACATGTAGGATTCTTAAGAGGCTTAACAGGGGAAATGCTGAAAAAATGCATACCCTCATGGGAGAGTCTAGGACCAGAAAGCATAGTCTCAGAATAAAGTGATGCTAATTTAAGACTGAGATAAGAAGGAATTTCTTCTCTCAGAGAGTTGTGAGTCTTTGGAACTCCTTCCTGTGGACGCAAAGTCCTTGTATATATTGAAGGCTAAGATAGATAGATTCTGCAGCAGGGGAATCAAGGGTTATGGGGAAATGACAGGAAAGTGGACGTGAAGGAATTTTGGATGAGCCATGATCCTATTGAATGATGGATTAGGCTGGAGCATCTGAAAGGCCTACTCCTGCTCCGATTCCTTATGGGCTTATGGTCTTAACTCTGCTCTGCAAAGGGATAGCCTGGCTTTGCAAAAGAAATGCATTGAGATCAGACTTGCTATGAGCTGGTCAGCTCTACACATTCGGGTTCCAAGCAACAAGGTTACCAAAATGGCAAGTAAATGGAGATAGCTGACCATTCAAGTAGCCAGCTGCGTCTGGGAACCATGCGTACAATAAACCTGAGCTAACTCCATTCCCAACCTCGCTGACATTGCAAGTGCCAAGTTTGGAGGGGGTGGGGCTGGCAATTTCAGGGAAATTCTGCCCAGTCAGAGAGGCTCTCCACCTGGCAAAAATATTGGCTGGTTGACTTCCTGAATTCTGTCTGAACTCTCCACACCTAACCTCTTAAACACTTTTATCATTTTCAGGAGTTCAAATAGATCACCCCTAAACCTTTGAAATTCAATCAAATTCAAATCAAATTTAAACAAACTGTCCTCAAAATTTAACACTGGTTTCAAATTGATTAATCTGTCCTGGTAACACTACTAAACCTTCCAAGTCCGAAATTGTAGCTCTGCAATTCAGCGTCCGAGACGAACACTGTGATCCAGATGGAGTCTAACCAAGCTAGTTTGTTGCATTTGTAAGGTTACCTTACAATCTTCCAAGTTGAAAGTTATCTGAGGCAAGTTTTTGCTCTGGGATTCTACTTCCCTTAGGCTTCTTCCAGAATGAATCAGCTGATGAAGAAGTTGAGAAATGTGTCAATACTCTAGCTCATTTTTGACCTTTCTGCTTTGTTGGAAAGTCTGAACTCTGTCCTAGCGTTTTCATTCTTCACCTCTTATAAAGGACTGTTGTCTTCTTACATGCAAAACCTTTCAATTTCTTCAGGTTCATGAACACAATAGATCATCATTATTTTGCTCTTATAGAAATCACACTTCTGTATGAAAAACTCTAGCCTATAAACTGGCTATAATTAATGAATGAATGATAAAGTTTGCATTATGAAAACATTCAATATCTCAAGCTATATTTCTTGCTCAGCCAGCAACTCATTGTCCCAGCCACTAGACTGAGGATGTTGTTTGTGAATACATGATTGAACTAAGAATGAAGAAAGCCATTCAATCAATGTTCAGTCATTTATCTAAAGAGATCCCAATAGCCTTCTGTTGTTGCATCCAATTTTGTCTTGAAATATTCTTGGCTCCTCTCCTCTGTCTAGAAGTTTATTCCACACGTTAATCACCTTTATTTGAGTAGAAGTACATTTTGAATCATCTTTTTTAGATAAAACTGTGACTTTTCATTTTACTTCCCTAGATAAAGTAATATTTTAAGTTAGCATTTTCTTTATGTTTAATAAAATTTTTCATTTTTTTTGTACCTTCATGGGGCTTAGGCCATGTTAACATTTATCACCATCCCTAACTGTCCTTGAACTGAATGATTTGCTAGGCTATTTCAGAGGGCATTAGACATAGCCACGTTGCAATGGGTCTGGAGTCACATGTATGCCAGACCAAATGAGAAGAGTAGATTTCCTTCCCTAAAGGAAGTTAGTGAATCTTATGGGTAGTTACGACAATTGACAATGACAATGTGATCATCATTAGACCAATGGTAAGTTCCAGACTTTTGCTGTGGTAAGATTTAAACCCCTTTCCAATATTGCTATGCCACTGCCTTCCCTGTTTCTCAGCTACTTCCTTTCCAGGCTGTAAAATCTAAGTTCTCCCAGCTTTTCCTTGTAACTCAGATTCCTGACTGAAGAGATTTCCTTTGCAGTTCTTAGATGGCTCTTGTGATTCCTGGTAATTAGAATTGAATGTATTATTTCACATGGGGTTGGACCAGAGCACTGGGAAGTGTTGTAATTATCAAGTTTATATGATTATCATGTTTTGGAGCTGTGGAATTAAATATAGGATAAATGAAATTTGGTGGGGGAGGTGGGGGGGTGTGGTGATATGAAACCTGTTCTGACACTGCTTGAGAGTAAGCCCAGGTGATTTGATTATTAGAGATAAAAGAAAGGCTTTGATTGTTTCATTGAGAAGAAGATGAGACAGTCATGCTTGGAAACAATGGCAGCAGTTTCCAAGTTTATAATTGGTTTCCCTGAGTCATCCAAAGTCTCAGGAAAGTGTTGTAGTTTAAGGTTGTAGATAGTTGTGCTGGGAATTGCCCCCTTATTTGAAAAATGAAAAGGAGTTGGTGTCACAAATAGCAAATCAGCATTTCTACCTAGATTCAAAATTAATATATTCCGTGTTGCTATGGGAAGAGAGCAGAGGTAACTATTTTAAGATCAGGTTACAGGCTTCCCACAAAGCTCCACACATCACAGACATACAGAGGTTCTGCATGCTTAGCACAGAGAAAAACTGCTTTTACTTTATAATTTACCCACCCCAGGGAGGGTGGGGGGGGGTGGGGGGGGGGGTGGGGGTGGTGGTGGTGGTTGGGGGGGGTGTGGGGCACCGTCTCTGACCCACATCCTGTGGTCATTTAGGGATTCTGGGTAATGGTCTGGTATCATTGGAAATAAACCTTATTGCTGCTCATTGATTTAAGAAACTCTTCAAAAACCAAGGGAAATCCCTGGTGATGGCCACTTGAAGTTACTATGTGGCAAATGCATTAGAGACTAGGACCAATTGTTAACTGTTTGCTGTAGAAACTTTAATTTTGTGGATAATGTAATGTGTCATAAATACAAATGCAAAGTAGCACTCACTGTAATTTAAGTTTTAGGTTGCTCATTAACCCAAATAGTGGTTAGTCAATAATTTTTGTTTAGTTATTTGTTACAGTATATTTTTAAGATACGAAATCCCGTCCCATTCTTTCAGCTAATAACTGAAAGTTTGAATTTTTTTTTTTAAACTTATTGACCTCTACACAGATCATAACAATACTTCAATCATGGTCAAAGCAGTTACATATAAGAAGGAGGAGATTATTTAATTTAGGGCATTGTCAAATGAGACTCAATCGTTGCACTATTCCACTGAGCCAGAATATTGTCAGTTCCCATACTAGAGATTTAAAAGCAAAAATATATAGTGCAATACAAAAGGGAATTGCATTGCTGCAGTCATTCAAATAAGATATTAAATTAAAGCTCTATCTGCTCTCTCAAGTGAATGTAAAAGTTCAAGAATCATATGATGCTGCTTGGCCTGCTGTGTTCATCCAGCCCTGCACCTTGTTGTCTCGGATTCTCCAGCATCTGCAGTTCCTATTACCTCTGACAGAATTATTCAAGCCTGATTCAGCTGAACCCATTCAGCTGGCTACTTGAAAGGGCCATGTACCAAATGTAATTTCCAGCCTTCTTCTTGTAACCCTGAACATTCTACCTATTCGGATAATAATACAACTCTCTCAAGTGCCTCGATACTTTCCTTGGGAGTATTTTGAAAAAGAGCAGGAGTTATCTTTGATGTCTAGTTAATATTTATCCCTCAATCAATATCATAGAAACAGATGATATGGACATTATTTGATAGTTGTTGGAGTTTGCAGTGGTCACATTGGCTACCTTATTTCCTAAATGTGGAACAGTTAGCTACAAAGCACTTTGGCTTGTCCTGAGATCATGAAAGATACTTCATACATTCTAACTTCGTAATTTATTGCTGTATCTTGCTTGCATATATTTTCTATCAGGTCTGCTAAGACTTCTCGACCTCTTTCAGTTTCATTTTTAATAATTTCATACCATTTGTGGAATATGCACATGATCAAATTTTCTTTTCAATGTGTACCACTTTACACTAGATGGTTTTATCTTAGGTCGATGCAGTGAAAATATCGTTATTTAATTTCAAAATATTAATGGGTCTTGAGAAATTAAAGAGGGTGAAGCTGTTCCCATTGGCAGAAGGGTAAGGTGAATGGCAAGCAGCCAAGAGGTGACTGAAGGAAATGATTCTCTACATAGCAGGTCTTAGGGTCTGGAATATCCTGAAAGCCCTGAGAGTGTGGTGGGAGCAGATTCAGTCATGGCTTTCAAAAGAAAATTGGTTAATCGTTAAAAGAGAAAAGAAATTCCGAGCCATGGGGAAAAGGCAGGGGAGTGGGGCTAGCTGAGTTGCGGTTGCACAGATACAATGGGTGGAATCTTATACACTCCTGATTGCTGTAAACTGTGGCGTGTAATGTGCCTGAAGATCATGAGAAATCCATTGAGGCTATTCTTGAAGTTCGGAACAACTCACTGCATTAAACTAAGTTCCAGGTGTTGAGGTGAGATTCTTGCTGGGCAGGGCTGATCTATCCAGTCAGGAGAATTATTGATTGTTAGCAACCTTCATTACTATGCAGCTCTTTATTGTACCACTGCTACAAGCAAACTAGATTTCAAGAATTCACGATATGGAAGTCAGAATGGCCACCTGGTGACATCAGATCACCACTTAATACAAAGGATCTCCACTTGCATAGCAACAACCAACATCTCAGTGTGTGCCCAATGGGCCCTGACTATTTGCACTTCACACGCGCAATCTTGGCATCTGGCAGACGTCAGTCTTTAGAACCTTCATGGCACATCTTAGATTCACTCACAAAATGCTTCTGTGCCTCAATGTGGCACAGCAGGGTGCACTGGCAACTATCATTGTAATGCTGCAGCAAGGACATTGCGCTCTCAGGAACATGCACCCAGTTCATGGACTGGATCTTTACTTGTTCTTTTAGTGTTCACTCACTTTGAGCCAACCTGGATGCTCACAGTATCCCTGCCTTGCCTTGACTTGCCTTTTTGAGCCTGTCCCTTAGTCAGAGATGCCAGACTCACACCACTGTTGTGTTGCTGTTCCATTTAGTGCATCCACAAAGTCGGAAAGCTTATCATGGTTGACAACAGTCCTCAGTCAAGTCAAGTGAGCTAGCCTTCGGTCAAAGGGACCAGCACAATAAGTCATGTGCAGCCTCCCATACCAATCCAGGGGCTTAGGCACGGTCAGTCAGCCTCTCAAACTGGCCAGACTCAGGATCCTCTCATCATAAGCGATGAAGAGCTAAATGTCGAACAGCTCACCACCCATCTTGACCCTATTGTGGGCTGTTGCCCTCATGGAATGAGAAACAGACAGGTATTAAAGGGCATGAAAGTGGCTGACACAGCCATTACATTTGGTACAAGTAGGGAGGTGTGCTGAGTGAGTGAGTGGGCAGTGCAGAGGGCATGCAGGCTTAGTGGTATCAAGGGTTGAAATGGGTGAAGGCAAGTGAGGGCAAATGTTGCACACTGTGGTGACAGGGATAGAACAGAAGACTTGATGGAATGTGGGTACAGTAGCAGAGATAGAACAAATGTGAGATATTGGAGCAAAGATGGTAGCACTTTTGCTGGCAGTATGGACATGGCCATTGACTTACTTGCTACATTGCTGGGTATTGCTCCATCCAGTTGAGACAGCATTGACCCAGGTGGATCAAACTGGAACTATTCTGGCATAATCTGGTGTTGTGACCTCCACTGCTGGTGCAGCAGGAAGAGGATGCCCTGCCTGTGCATCACCCCATCGACCAGGACTTCCAGGTCCATGCCCTCAGAGCAGAGCTCCAACGTCTACTGTCTGCCATGTCTGGCGCAAATCAGGAAATGCATAGGCCTGCTCTGGACTGACGGTGCTTGTCTGGGTGCACAAAGGCCTTTTAAAGATGGTGTGGGTGCCAGCGAGACCGATCAATTCCGGGACGACCCAGCAGCGGCAGGTTGTTCTGGGGATGGTGAGTGAGAGAATGAGATTAACAATGAGGTCAGGCAAAAGGTGTGCCATAGGGCTGGGCTAGATAGTTAACAAGGCAAATTTGGTAAGACACAGCAAGAAAACGCATTGTGTTTTGTGGAGAGAGATCCCCCATGAAACTTGATACAAGATAAGAATGAGCCCAGTGGGCTAAGTGGCCTCTGAATTGTATCCATTCCGTGATCCTGTGACCCATTTTGCAATCCCTGATTAATGTGATTAAATTGAATTCAATTTGATTTTCATTTTGCATTGGAAGTTATTGCTACATTCAGTATTCATTGGGTTTTATTTTATTTATGATTCCGATTACAGGCTTTGTATCTCAATGACAACCAGATAGCTCATATAAGAGGTGGTGACTTTTGTCCCAAGGTGGATGATCCATTGAAAAGCCCATACAGTCGGATCAGCCTATATGGAAACCCTATTCCATACTGGGAAATTGAGCCTGGAGTCTTCCGCTGTGCTTTGGACTGGATGTTCATCCAACTGGAGCGACCCAACTAAGTGCTCCATTCTGAATATAATGAGATTGACTGAAACATGTGCCAGAAACTAAACTCAAGGCATCTTACTACCATTTGTACAGTTGACTTCCTTAAACAAACTGCTGATTAGTGAATAGGAAAATTTTAAAAAAGCAGCATTTCTTTTTACACTCATTACATTCAACTTGCGACTAGGTTAAGTGGTTATTTTTTGACTTTTTTTATACGTTTGCCATTTCAAGAGTCAATGTTATACACAAACGTTCTGCATCATGTACTGCGATATGCACGATTAACATGCATTCATAAAAAAGAACAGCTTTCAAGCAAGCTTTCCATTGCAGTTTGCATAATAAAAATGTGACAGAATTTTCAGATTGATATAATGGTATTATTTGATGATAAACAGTCCATTTACTGTATCGGAAACCATGCATTTACTTCAGTTAGCTCCATAATTTTTTCAGCCATCAACAACACACCAGAATTTCTCAGGGGGTAGGGTCTGCATGAAGATGAATGTATGTCACAGCATTGCGACAATGTAATTCTAGGCCAATGATAATATATATGGTAATGCATGCTCCAAAATAAAAGAAAACTGTAAGTGCCAAAGTTTTGAATAAAATCAGATGAATTTACACAGTATCTTGGCACCAGTGAATGTGAAGTTTTGTTTAAACAGTGAAGGTGGTGAAAACAAGGGATTATTTCTTCATATTTGGAACTACCTGGAATAAAATGCACTTTAAGGCAATCTGCTGAGTTCATTTGAGCTGAGCTGGCTCAATTCTTCAATACCAAAAAGTGAGGAACAAGGTTCCACCTGAATACAATCCCAGATTATAGATAGAGACACATAAGCAGGCGTTTAATGTGAATTTTTCTGTTGATTGTGTTCCATAGAATGTTAAAGCAAAGAAGGAGGCTAGTTAGCTTATGCTCATTTAAAGAGCAATGCAACTAATTTCTCTTCCCAAATAATTCCACACGAAACCCTGTAGAATATACACACATTCAACATGTTCAGCCTTTTATTTTGGAAATTAATAGGTTTAGAGATTATCAATCTGTGGCATCAATCCTAATAAGGGAAAATTCCAGTATTCTCAATGGATTGACTTGATCCAGATATAAAGTGTTCTTCATTACTATATAGAACGCAGCACAATATTTACAGACTCTGCATGCCCCATTACATTGAAAATTCAATTTTTATCTTTTCAGTTGATTCAACAAGTAATTTGTCGAGTCATAAACATTAGGAAGGATTTGAGTTTGATTCTGGGTCTGTGTTAGAATGGCATGAACAATTCTATAAAGATCCCATTGACCTTTGATAAATTTGGAGAAAAATAATATAAATTGTGACCTGATGTCAGGCCAGGTGAAATTCTCTTTAATTACTTCAACTACCAGAAAGAAAAATGGGCAGAGAACTATCCTTGAGCTCGACTCCCTAACCACATCTCCTTCATCACAATACAATCCCTGCAAATTTTTAAACAGGAAGACAGATTTACAACAGCTCCAGGGGATTTATATAAATCTTATCACATCACTCAGAAACAGTTCAAGGCACATTGCGTGCAAAGAGCTACTTTTGAATGCAGCAACTGTTATGCAGGATGCAGTAAAACTCTGTGATAATCCCACCTGATGGCAATACTGGAACAATCTGATCCCAGATGAAACTTGGCTTGATAGGCCATATGTTTAACTTTTGCAGTCAGTTAATGTGATGAATCATTGAAACATATTCAGTCTGCAGATGCTGTTTAACAACAGAATAGATAATTGTCACACAAAAGAGGAAAAGAAAGAAAAGCTATATATATATGTGGAAGACAATAAAAAAAAGTCTTAACACAAACATCCAAAACAAGGTTTCAAACTTGTTTCCTAATGCTATCTATTACAGATGGAATGCTAGAAAAATGTTACTCATAGTTCAGCTTTGTAAATCTTTACTGAACTGAATTTATGCAGTTTCTTTTTCTAAGACTGCGGCTACAGTTTAATGATTACTTTCTAGGTCCACGGGCATGAATCTGTCACAGTTCTGATGATCTAAACCTTGTCAGTTCTAACAGCTTGAAGACTTCTATTTAAGCTCTCCAGGTTTGGAAAGTCCATAGAATAGAAACTTCTTTGCCTAGGGTGACCAACTCCCCTGAACTGGATACAAAAGCTTTTAACTCCTGCCAAGAGAAAAACTTTTCTCTTCTGAGCTAAACTCTGGGTTACAGGGTCGTAGAGATGTATAGCATGGAAACAGACCCTTTGGTCCCACTCATCCATGTCAACCAGATATCTTAAATTAATCTAGTCCCATTTGCCAGCTGTTGTCCCATGTCCCTGTCAACTTTAAAACCTTCCTATTCATGTACTTATCTACATGCCTTCATCTGAACTAAGAACCTGACCATTCTGTTTTGAATTCAAAACTGAGCTAATTGTGTCAATATGTTTACTCTGTCTGTCATAAACTCAACAGTATAAACATTTTATCCATTAGCACTCCAGGGGTTCTCCCATGTACTTCACCACAGTCATTTGCCTTCTTAGAAATGACGCAGTTAGGTCACCGTCCAAATTACTTTTGAGTTACTTTAAAAAAAAATGCTTTCACAGAACTGACCAAAGTTCAGCCACCTCTATTTTAAACCTACATCTCAAAAATGATAGTAATATATTATACGCATTTATCATAGGACGGTCAGCTAGAAGAGGTGACAGAACAGCAGAGTTGGAAAATTTGCTGCCAAGTGATAAGTAGACACTGAATATTCACTTTTGGAAAGCATTATCTTGGAAAGCAGGATATCACAGTTTTGTGTATCCAGGTAGGATTATGACATTAACATAGAGTCATAGAGTTATACAACATAGAAACAGACCCTTCTGTCCAACCAGTCCATGCTGAACATAATCCCAAACTAAACTAGTCCCACTTGCCTGCACCTGGCCCATATCCCTCCAAACCTTTCCTGTTCATGTATCCATCCAAATGCCTCTTAAACTTTGTAATTGTACCCGCATCCATCACTTTCTCAGGAAGTTCATTGCACATGTGAACCATCCTCTGTATAAAAAAAATTGCCTCTTATGCCTTTTTTAAATCCCTCTTCTCTCACTTTAAAAATGTGCCTCCTAGTCTTGAAATTCCCCATCCGAGGGAAAAGACAATTACCATCAACTCTATCTATACCTCTCATTATTTTATAAACTTCTATCCGGTCGCCTGTCAACCTCCTACACCAGTGAAAAAATGTCCCAGCCTATTCAGCCTTTCATTTTACTGTTTGATTCAAGTCAGAGGTAAAATTTAACCATTTTGTGTGACATTGACCCTAAATCTTTTTCAGAATCTGGAAATGGACGAAGAGGATCATAATGTGCTATCATTCCACATCTATTGCTGCTGATGCTTACTCAGAGCCATTGGCTGATTAAAATTTCAATAGCACGCAGCCAAAGCTAAAAATGCTGTTGAGCAATTGCGCACCTCAGCAGGGATACGGGGACCGCATCTTGCAAACTTGGGATCTCTTTTAAAAGGACAGTGGTGGCAAATAAATGGGAACACCATTATCAAAGGCAGTGAACTCTCTTTTTAGCACCATTATGGGTGTACTTATTTCTGTGGATTCCAGTGGTCAGTCAGGTAGTTCAAAATTACCTTCTTAAAGGCAATTATAGATGGACAGTAAATATTGATGCAGCCAGCAACAGTAACACCTATAAAAGAAGAAAAAATTGCAGAGAGAGGAAGAATGCAAGATTCAATAAGGCTTTGCCAGCCATTGGATATGTATCTTCAAAGGGTGAAAGCATTTTAAGAAATGCCGTAAAATTGTGTAAAAACTCTCCTTAAATTAAACCAACTGCAGTGACTGAATTCTTTACATACTGATTCCTGCAGTGTTCCCATGCATAAACATTGACTCACCTCAGGAAATACAGAGTCAGCAATATTCTCACCACAGGTTACTGCAAAAAAAGCTTGGCCAGTTCAAAACTCTACCAAGCACAACAACTTTTCAGAGTTGGACAGGTTTACAATGAATCTGTTGCTATTGACTATCCACCATGGTGGGAAACAGACGGATCGTAGAATCCCTATAGTGTGGAAACAGGCCATTCATCCCATTGATCTCACACTGACTTTCCACCCAGACACACCGCATCCCTGTAACCCCACATTTCCTATGACTAATCCATCTAACCTGCACATCTCTGGACATTATAGACATTTTAGCATGGCCAGTCCACCTTACCTGCACATCTTTGGACTATGGGAGCAAACCAGAGCATCCAGAGGAAACCCACACAGACACAGGGAGAACATGCAAACTCCACACAGACAGTCACCTGAGCGTGGAATTGAATCTGAGTTCATGAGCTAACCACTGAGCCACACTGCTGCCCCTATGTGGCATCTAGTGGTATCAGATTTTGTTGTTTTTTTTAATCCATTTTCCTACCATATTTCAAAAGGAAATCAGATAAGGTAAATAAGGGGCAATTAATCTACTACCAACTGTTTCTGATACTACTGAAGGTAGATTTGGTTGTTTTTGGGCTGACTTTTACATTTTTTTTTGGTGGGGTGTGAGTTGAGTCAAGTCTCCTGAACAGATTCTCACTGTGAGGACCAGACTCATAGAATCTTACTGAAAGCACCTCATTAACTATCCACCCCACTCCCATGACATTCTTCACGTTTGATTCTGTCCCCACCTCACCATGCATCACTGGTGGAGCATCTTGCCACTCAGCAAATATCCGCCATATTGACCAGAAGCCCCGATGCCCATGTCATAATTAAAAGGACGCTGCGTAGCTGGATGGGCACTGGCATGCTGAAGCTGCCCAGCTCAGACACAAGTCAGAATCTGAATATGTCGGAGATTAGGAAGATGATGTCACGACCCTTTGACTGGGACCTAGATGTCCTGGTCAAGGGGGTGGTGCAAAGGAATGGAGTCCTCTTTCTGGGCAACAGGTAGAAGAAGACATGCCAGAAGATCCTGGCATCCGGGTCTCAAAGATGTTACCCATGTCAGTGCCACCTTGACAGTACAGAGGAATAATGGCAGTGCCATGAAAGGGTCAATGACTTAGCCTGCTCCACCGGGTTAAATGCAAAAACTCTTCTCATTGTCACTTCACACTTATTCTATCTCTGCCATTGTATCCCCCTCCTACAAGGCTCGTGTCCTACCAATCTTGCAACTGCCTGCAACATCTTCCCTCACTTGCTGTCACCACTATCTCCCTCCCAATTTTCCTATCATGAACCATCATTATCCTTTGAACAATGTGCTCACTCATTTCAGGGAATCTCACTGCCACTTGACCAACTGTACCAGCATTTACAGTCACGCCATCCATGGTCATTCCCATCCTTCCTCTCATTCCAGGAAAAGACACCGTCAATGAAGCTGAAAGGGCTCGATGGATGGAAGGGTGCTTGACATTTTGACTTCTCAGTCCCGACATCAGTCCATCCTGGCCTTCGGGAGAGAGGACTGGGAGGTTTCCTTCTAGAACGCTGAGACACCCATGTCCTGCCAACCAATTGAGTTCATTCTACTGCAGGTCTCCACAGTCCATTGGCTGTCAAGATGACATTAGCCTTCGAGAGTGTAGGTACCCAAATTGGTGAGCACTTCATTAGAAGAAAGACCCCAGGCCACTGGCACCCAGAGGACTGCCAGAGACCAGGAACCTGTACAGCCCCAGGCAGGGGAAAGCACTGTGGTGTTTGTAATCCCGGACTTCATCTGCAGGCACAGGGAAGGAACTGAAGCATCAAACAGATATCTAGGATAGAGTGCTCCCCCATTGCACAAAAGCTGCAGCAATCCAGCAAGTCACGTGATCATCTGGCTGCATCCATTTTCTCACAGTCTCAGGGTTTGCTGCCCCAGCCACTGACCATAAGGAGTAAATCTATGGTGGCAAGGAGACAAGGAACCTGGCACACAGTCTGCATGCTCCACCTCAAAAAGAGACAGGGCAGAGCCCAGAAGGCAACCAGCTGAAGTTGCAGCCATGTGCAGTCAGATGTCTCTCCTCAGGACCCTCCAGAAGTGGCAGACCCTCCACCTCCATCCTCCCTGCCCCTTCTATAACCCTTGCAGCTATGAAAGGTTCACTTGCCTCTGGCAAGAACACCCTCAGCTTGTGAGGGCCACTGGGACATGACTATCCCTCAGCCAGCCTGACCAAACCTTCAGGGCCAATGGCTTCATTGTTGTACAGGCTCCCTCCATCGCAGCTGCAGCACCAGGGACTACACTAAAACTTTCTGGAAGGGAGAGAAGGAAGAAAACTTCACAAAAGCATTTTGATGGGACAGGTGACAATGCACTGCATATCTTTTGTTATGTTTCCATCGGTTTCACTGTTTTGACCTTATATTTGCTTGTTTGACTCTCGGTGAAGCCCCGAATGACAGTGTGCCAGCATGATGCCCAACTTCATGGCCACACAGAACATACCATTGTGACCTTATCGAAATTTACAAAATCATAAGTGGCATGGATAGGCAGATAGTCAAGGTCTTTTCTCTAGGGGAGTCCAAAACTAAAGGGCATAGGTTTAAGGTGAAAGGGGAAAGATTTAAAAGGGAACTAAGGGACAACTTTTTCACACAGGGAATGGTGCGTGTATGGAATGAGCTGCCAGAGGAAGTGGTGGAAGCTGGTACAATTACAACATTTAAAAGGCATCTGGATGGGGACATGAATAGGAAGCATTTAAGGGTTTTGAGGGATATGGGCCAAATGCTGGCAAAATGGGACTAGATTTACTTAGGATATCTGGTTGGCATGGGCGAGTTGGACAGAAGGACTGTTTCCATGCTGTGTAGCTGTATGACTCTGTGCCTATGTTGAGAGCCTGCTGCAGCACATGGAAGCAAGAGGAACAATATGTATATTAGGAAATGGCTGACACTATTGGCCCTCATCCAACATCATCCATTTTCTGTTCCTGGCCTCTGTGTCAAAAATTGTTGGTGTGAACGAAGTGGTCAACAATGTCTGGAGCAGGGTTGTACATGGCAAACATGGATCCAATGTATTAGGATGTGTAGGGATTAGGGACCCCACAGATCCTGACCAGTGCATGGATTTGTGTCTAATGTTGTTTCTTTTTAAAGGAGCTCACATTGGAGGTGCTGCAGCCCACTCCCTACCACCCCCCTCACAGCACAAGTTACTTACCGTACTAGCTTCAGGTGTGTTCACAGACACTTTCTTCCCCATTACATATTTTCAATTACCAGCTGATGGAAGATGACAGAGAGCACTTTTCAGCCAATGGATACCAGTCCCTACGTGACAGTGAGTCCGCAAACATCTAGATCACTTTCCTCCCAGCCCTTTCTGTGAACCCTGTAGACATTACACCTCCCCAGGCCCCACCCAATCTGTCTGTATGAGCTCTCGCTTGCCCATCTTCCACCATTGCTTCCCTCACAACATCCCACCAGCCCTGCCCATGACATGTTTGGTCATACAATGTCCCCCTGCTTTATGCCTACATACTCCTGACTGTGGATTTACTCTCTGCTGCGTGAACCCCTTCTCCATCTTGTATCCCCCACTTTTACAAATAGTTATCCCCTTCACAATTGTCATCCTCCTTTCCATCAGCCTGCAGCCCCAACTCCCAAAGAATAAATTGGTGAGTCTTCTTCCCGCAGCAGCGCTCCCCCTCCCCTTGTCCCCACCCCATTCTTCTCCCACACCCCCAACAAAACCCTAAGTTTCTGATGATGGATTCAACTGACCAGCTGTAGCATATCCCCTCGAGAGGCCGAATAGAAGACTCCTGGATGTGAAGTGCCCAGACTCCTGTACACCTCCACCACCAACTTGGCCTTACCCCAGACAGATCAGTATGGAACCACAAGACTGACCAGTAACAACCTCTGACAAAGAACAGCTGACCAGTCACCTGACCACAAGCAAGCCCTATTGGAGTCTGCCCTTGAATCACTGTGTTCAGATCCTCTGACTGAGAGGTGCTTCCACGGACTTCAGTGATGTCCACTTCCCAAGATTTTGAGCTGTGGCTGCTTGCTTGTTGCATGTGCAGTGTGTTTGCTTCAGAAGCTGCTAGGGCATGGTGCAGGTGTGAGATTGATGTAGCACACCGCTGTACAGCAAAGTGTGCACCTCCCTCAACCGAGCGCTGCTGACCAGTAATGCAACGTCAATGCATTAATTGACACAGCAAAGTGAGGCAGGGATGCTGCACTAAGCGTGCAGGCACTAGGAGAGCAAGAGAATGGCTCTGAATGCAGCCTGGCCTAACCTGTGTGCCATGTCGCTATTCATGCATGCAAAGTGTCCAATTGTAATTTTGCCAACAGCCACTGCACCCTGCAATGCAAGTATCTGAAAGGGAACAGCTTGTGAGAGGTCTACTTGGCATCTTCCACATTGCTGTGCATCTGTGCAAGGCACCTAGCTTAAAGGAGCCCAGCTTCATACTTGAAAATTCATGATTCCTCGGAACACCCTAAAGTGTTGAGCAATTCAGGACATTTCTTGTGAATGAGCCATAACCAGAAAAGCCAGAAGGATGTGAAACGATTGTACATGGCAGATGACAAACTCTTATTGTGGTCAGTCATTCACACAAGTTAAATCCAGCTTGAAGCAGTTTCACTTGTACTGAGATGAATTCCAAATCAATGTTCTCATGTTGTGTCTAATAGGAGAATTTACTTTATCATAAAATTTAAAGGGCTTCATGAGAGGTTATTTAAACATTTGTTGCGCTGCATTTTACTCTTTAACTTAGATTTTACCTCCTCTTCACATTGGTTACAGTTGCCCTATTTCTGGCCCCAACTTAGCAATTTTTTTTATTAATTCTTTCATTGATGTGTCACCAACATTAATTTCCCATCCCTAATTGTCCTTGAGGTGATGATCTGCTTCTCAAACCACTGTAGTCCATTTGGCATAAGGACAACCACAGTACTGTAAAACTGGAGACAAGGGTGTGGATGGAACATTGAGGATCAGTTCTTTCTTTCCTCTTTCTGTGAGCGAGCACCGAATATCTGCTGCTGCCCTGCCCTTTGCATTCAGTTTCTGTGTTGGCATATGTAAAACTGAATGCTCAACAAGTTGGAAATGACTGGTTTAAACATATTGCTTATTGATATAGCTGAACATGTTGATTTGGTAATGCAATTGTGTCAATGTACCCCAGAAATCAAAATACCAATGAACAGATTTCCTTTTAATAGAAGGCTTTTGATCAAATACAGCTTGAAACACATCTGTGATCTTGCTTTGACTTATCAAACAATATTAACATTGTGTCAAATGATTATTTCACTGAGGAAATGACAGCCTGTGATTGAATTGAGTGACATGACCATTACTATTATCATAACAAGGTGTAGAGCTGGATGAACACAGCAGGCCAAGCAGCATCAGAGGAGCAGGAAAGCTGACGTTTCGGGCCTAGACCCTTCTTCAGAAATTTCTGAA
>NC_063356.1:14286261-14304135 GCF_021869965.1 Rhincodon typus
CCTGCTGTGTTCATCCAGCTCTACACCTTGTTATCTCAGATCCTCCAGCATCTGCAGTTCCTACTATCTCACTACTACTATCACTTTGTTTTCTAGCAGGAGCGTCTTGCGAAAGAACTGAAGGACAATTTCAAGTTTGCAGCCCAATTCTCACATGTCTTGCAAAACTGTGCAAATTCGTACAGCACGGTGTTAAAGTAATACAATAACTGGAATAGTAACTATGTTAGAAATTAAGGATTCTTTACAAATTGACTGACTGGAATATGTGGGATATTGCTTCAGCTCCTGGTTTTAAATTGAAGTTCAGTATAAATTTAATTTTGTGAAAATTGTAAAACCAAATTTTACAATGTGATTGCAATGAGCCAATTTTAGAATCACAGATAATTAAATAAGCTAGAAAACAATTGAATACGATGTAAGGATTTAGATCAGCTTTCATTTAATAAAATTAACATTTAAAACGAAAGGGAACATAAATGAAACAATTGACACCGAGTGGACAATGTAACAGCTTGTGACTGGAGTTTTGTTGTTAGGAGAATTCAAAATGAACCCCGAAATGCCACTGACTCGCTGAGATTTGTAACAATGAGTGGACACAGGATAGAGGGAATTCTCTAGCTCCCTGGGTTATCATTCATCATTTAAACAGAGCAGAGATATCAAGTTTATATCATTAAGCCTGTTGCAAAGGTATCATGAACCTAATGGAATTTTGTCAACCTTCTTACCATGGATGGAAATTTTTCCCTTATTTAGCCTTGATAATCCATTTTGCTTGCTCAGTCAGAACTCACTTGATTTATAAGCCTTTCCAATCTGAAAAACAATTGATATCATGAAGGAAATGATCATATAATTGCTGCCATTCAATCAAATGTTTGAAATCTATCTTATGGTACATTAAATAAACATTGTCTCAGCTGATTTGTATATTGAGATGAAACAGGCATTCCATCAACATCTAGAGAGAAAAAGTATCTGAAGGTCAGGGATCTGGAGGTGTGGGTGTAGAATTCATTTCAGACATAATGCAAATTATGCCTGTATATCAGAACGATCCAATCAGGAGACTTGTCGTAATGAAATAAGACTTTCCTCTGAAACTAAAATCTCCCCTTTCCTTCAAGTTGACTCACAGGAGGCTCACTCTATGCTGCTTTTTGGATTGAGGCTGCATTTACACAATAACTGCAAGGTCACAGAGAAGCAAATCAACTTCCACCAACTGTACGGTTGAAATGAAATTGTAGCCTAATGTGAACAAACATAAAAGCATAGGAAATCAGAGTAGGTGTCAGTTCCTTTGGGTCTGCTTTGTCATTTAATCACGGACACTGTGTTCATGCTGCAGAATTGTGATAGCCACTCACCCTGTTTGGTGCTTTCAGCAATCCTAGTAGCCTAAAGTCAGATTGCTGGAATATCCTGAGAGTCTACCTGTCCCTTTCAGCACTGAGCTATGTACCCACAATAGCACCATTCTGAGCCTGTGTATAGCAGCAAGCCTGGATATCACTTCCTCAGTTGGACCTCCCACTGTAGCATTGTAATATAGGGTGGCTTCCTCCTGTCCTGTATTGGACGTTGAGATAGTGGCCACCAGCAGTCGTTTCACGGCCACGTCTACAAGTGCTGTTGTGGAGCTGGCCACCGCTTCGAAACTGGAAAGAATTGACGCTAAAATCTGTGCATGGCCCTGTCCCATGCTTATGCCAGGCTCCTTTGAAAGGCTCCGACAATGCTTTAAACATCTCTGCGTCTATGCACATCTGCATCCTCCCATCAACATTCTCATCTGAGTCTATTGTAGTAGAATTCAACATCACTCTCGAATAAGCTGGCACAAAATCTATCTATTCCTCCTGACCTGTCTGAAGTCTGCTTTATTATTACTTTAACAGCGATATCCCCTGAAGAAGATCACCAACACCCAGTAACTGGATGAAGAGGAGCCACAGCACTCTGCTTTGAAGCACCTCAGACAAAGGAGATCACTCTATGTAGGTTCAGCTATAAATAAACTCACCGGAGATCGTTAAGTAAATGCAACATGTTTACCTAATTTCTGTTACATATAGATAACACAAACACTCACAGCCCACTTGAACCCACTGACCCAGAGTGTACAGACTCCTATTCTGTTGTTGCATCTGGTGTAACCACAACCAGCTATGGTTGGACAGTTAGTTACCACCACACTTTTTCCCTGACTTGGTCTAAGAGCCTACTTGATTCACAGTATTCCAAATGCGGTCTAACCAAAGTCTTTTGCAGCCTCAACAGCATATCTCCGTTCTTGTTTTCTAGCCCTCTTGAAAGGAATGCTAACATTGCATTTGCCTTCCTAACTGCCAATTGAACCGGCATGTTAATCTTAAGAGAATGCTGAACTAAAATTCCTAAGTCCCTTTGTGCTTCAGATTTCTGACGCCTTTCTCCATTTAGAAAATAATCTACGTCTCTTTTCTTCCTACCAAGTGCATAACCTCATACTTTCCCACATTGTATTCCATCTGCGACTTCTTTGCCCACTCTCCTAGCCTGTCTAAGGCCTTCTCCTGCTTCGTCAACACTATTTGCTCCTCCCAGCCGTTCCACTTACTTTGTTTCTCCTTGCAACCAATTGTAGTACCAGCCCTTACTAGCAGCTACCCAGCCAGTCAGTGCCACTCAAATTGAGGAAGAGCAGACAACATTTAAGAGCTAGAGACTAACTGGAAGATTGGACTTTATCCTCCGTTGGGCATTCAGTCAACCAGTAGCATGGAATGCCTTTAGTTGAGCTTTGCACTGATGGACTTGAGGAGACTTAATGAGTTCGACGAGGGCAGATCACAAGCTATGACCATCATATCCGAAAACATATCCTGACTAACTTTTAGCACTTTACTTCTTAATGGATACATTTTCCTGGGTAATTTTAATGTAAAAAGACCATCCTATTTCTGTAAATGACTCTTATCTTCATCTTTTGTGAATGTGAAGTAATTTCACTAAATATTTTATATTAAAACTTTATATTTTCAAAATAAAATTGGTACATGGTATCTAGTGCCTTGTCTCCTTGGTTGACATTTTAGTTGGACTTAGAGCAATTAGACAGCGAAAAATGATTAATTTAAAGTTCACGACAGAAGGTGTTTTTGAAATCATGCCTGATATATTTAACATATATTTTCCTTTCCTTAATACACAAGATGTGGGCATCACTGGCTAGGCCATTATTTATTGCCCATCCTTAATTGCCCAGAGGGAAGTTAAGAGTCAAGCACATTGCTGTGGGTCTGGGGTCATATATAGGTCAAACTAGGTAAGGATGGCAGTTTCCTTCCTGAAAGCACATTGGTGCACCAGATGGGTTTTCCCTGACAATCAACAATGGATTCATGGGCAAATCAGACTCTTAATTCCAGATGTGTTTTCTTGTGAATTCAAATTCTACCATCTGCCATGGTGGCATTTGAACCCATAACCCCAGAACATCATCTGGGCCTCTGGATTAATCATCTAGTGATAATACCACCAGGCCATTACCTCCACCAATTTAAACATCTTTGAAAACCAAATGCTAAGAGCTGCCATTAAAAGTTTATAGATTGATAGTGAAGTGTTTTCAATTGAAATATGAACCTTGCTATTTGGAAGACAGAAAAGAAAAAGAGCTGGAACCAGCATTCATTCTCAGTCTATAATAGCAGAGCACTGAGCCTTTATCGTTTATGTGGAGTCATACTAACTCAGTTCTCGTAACACTGATTGTTTTGGGAGTGTTGCAATATGAAGTCACACAGGGATCAAGAAAATGAGAGTCAATTTATGATTGTTGGAAAGTGGGTTCCTTGAACTGCAGCAACCTTAAAAATGATTCATTTCATGTCACCACTTAATCCCACCACCAGAATTCAGTCAGAAGCTGGAAAACTATTCAACTGGTATTATTTTTCAAAGCCGTTGATGGGATCGGTAAGTGAGCTGGCCCTTTAACAGGCATTTCTTTCATAATTCTTCACATGTGCTTGGCAGAGCCCTTCAATGCTTTAAAGCATATTTGGGGAAAGATCAGTAAGGTTTTGAAGCAAAGCGCCCTGCGTGAGTTTATCTGGAAAAAATGTTTCAAATTAAATTACTTCCAGATGGATGCTTACGTTGTATCCACACTCTGGAATGGCTCTGCAGTACTTTCTGGAAGCTGTGTTCTTAATAGCGGTCATTTCTTTGTGCCAGCCCTTGCCATCCACAATTTGGAGGTCTTAAAAGTGAAAAGAGAAATAAAACTGCATAACTTGTCCTTTTCAAAGCAGTTAACTTTCCTTTTATAAAATGTGTGAGGCTTAACGTTTCTAATTGCAAATGTCCTGAAACAAAGGGACCTGAACTTGCTGCCGAGATGAATTACTTTTTTGTTCTATGGTAAATTGTGAGATTCTTGGGAATGAGAGGCAAAGGAGGGGGCAACCATGCCTTGTGATTTTAGTTCACTTTCAGTTTTACACCAGTAGCCAAATTTTCTTCTAGCTGCTGTTCATTGATAACTTTATATTTTATTTTCAGCTGTACAGTTTATGTGGCAGGGGAGAATAAAGGAGGGGAAGTCTCATTATTTGAAGATTTGATTAGTCCTGAAAATAATGCAAGAATGAGGAATAAGTGAGAGAGACAAAGAATCAAAATTTGAAGAGGACTCAGATTTAGTAAAGGTGAAATGAAAGATAAGTAGAGCATCTCAACTCAAAAATAACACAGTTGGAAACTTGAATCATGATCAAGTAGAAAGATAAGGAACAAATATGAATGTTGAGAAAAATGCATTGAACTTAACGAAGTCACTGAGACATTGTGAGCTGTAGATGGGAAATTTGAATCTATTTTTCACTTCATATCTTTTTAACTATTTAAGTCTGCATTGCCAAGTCTTGCTTTTCTTGGCTATTTTACGTGTCTGCTCTGCCTCAGAACAATGCACAGATGACATTATTTTCCAAGTGTGTAACAGGTTTGTTGAGAGTAATTTTACTATATCTCTGCAATCACAAAATACCAGGCTCATAGTTCAGCTTCAAGTAACTTCTGCAGCTTCCATTTACTTTGCTCTGAGTAGTACAGGAAGCCATTCAAGGACAGGGGCAAAAAGGAATATGATGGTAAGAGGGAACAATATAGTGATGGAGGTCGACATTATCATGTGCAGCCAAAAGAAGATTATTTTTCCTATTTAATGTCAGCATTTCAGACATCTGCTCATAATTGGACAGAAATGTGGAATAGGAAGAGGAACATCCAGTATTTGGGATCTTTGTAGGTCCCAACAATATAGGTAGGACTAGGAAAGAGTTGCTACTTAGACAATATGAGAAGCCAGGCACCACATTGGAGAACAGAACCTGAAGAGTAATCACCTGAACACAGAAGGTTATTACAACAGATATGTGGCTCTAAGAATGGTGTGGGCATTTGTGCTTCTGGTGTATGGGAGATTGGCATCTACACTGGTGAATATGGGGGCCATACTGTTGGGCTATACTGAACCATACAGAAACCAGCAGATAATATACCGAGGGAAGTAGAGAGGGTTTTAAAATAACCTGTGAGGGATGAATCTTGAGTTGGGGTAGCAAATCAAAGAGTAGAATGAAGGAAGGACAGCAAAATGGTAGTATGAGAAATGAGGTTCAGAGGATAGCAGGAACAGAAAGAGGGAATAAACCGAAAAGCACTCCAACAGTCAAGATTGGATGTTAAAAAAGTAACCAAAAGACAGATCTAAGCTCTGCATCTGAATGTGCACCATTTGACCATTTACTGGTACTTGACCTCCTCATTGTGAGCCACCATTGGGAGATGCTGCTCCCAGCAGCCTGATCTCCTCACCCACTATAACCTGTCTCCCTCTGAACTTGCTGCTGTCTGTTTCCTCAGGTCTAACCCTGATTTTGTTCTCAAACTTGCTGATCAGGGTGGTGGTGGCATTGGGCATGCCACCCTCTACATGGCTTTGAAAGATTGAGTACCAATGCTCAAACTCTTCCTCCTATCTCCCCTGGAACATGATCCTACCACTGTGCTTCAAGCTTTAAAGGAGAGCACATCGTGAGCAGCAGGAAGAGTCGAGTACATTGAAAGAAAGACAAGTAAAACGTTGTTAACCTTACAGATGTGTTTTGGGCCTTTGACAATGAGGAAGGAAGATGAATGGACAGATATTACACCTTTTGTGATTTTGAAGGTGACATAGAGAAATGAAGAAGTGTTAGGAGTGATGGAAGCGTAGACTAATGTGTCCAGAGGGAATGGTCTTTGTGGAATGCTGACAGTGAAGGGAAGGGGAAGACATGTTTGTTGTTGGTATCCTGCTGGAGGTGGTAGAAATAGCAGAAGTTGATATATTGACTGGTGGGGTGGAAAACAAAGACAAGGAGAATGTATCGTGATTCTGGGATGAAGGGGAAAGAGTGAGGGCAGAGTGTGGGGAGGTGGGTTGGACACAATTGTGGGCCATGGTAGGGGCCAATTCCTAGCTGAAGAAAAAGGAGGACATGTCAGAGGCACCTCAGTAGAGGCACATCAGAACAGATGTGATGGAAACAGAGACATGGGGAGAATGGAATGGCATCCTTGTAGGAAGCAATGTGTAAAAAAGTGTAGTTGAAGTAACTATGGGAGTCAGAGGGTTTGTGATGGACAGCCAGAAATGGAAACAGTGAATTCAAGGAAGTGAAGGGAAGAGTCAGAGATGGATCAGGTAAAGCTGACGGAAAGGTGCCAATGGGAAGCAAAATTGATTAACTTTTAAAATTCCAGGTGACAGCAGGAAGCAGCACTGATTATATCATTATTGTATCAGAAAAAGATTTGTTGGTGGGACCACGAGTAGGATGAGAACAAGGAACATTTCACATGCCCCATAAAGAAACATACATCACTGGGATTCATGCAGGTTCTCAAAATTACACTTTTGACTTGTTCAATTTGAGAATAAACTCAGACAATTGGAGCAGTGTGCTGGTAAATGAACTGTTCACGTCTCCTTTCAAGAAAGAAGTGGATAGGTCTCAGTCTGTCCTGATAGAGGATGGAGGTGTCGAGTGTTATAATGCAGAGGTTGACTCGTCTCCCTCTGAGAACTAGAACTGAAACACTCAAAGAGGAGCATCTCACCCTACAATCTGTAAAAGGGAATGTGAAAAGTGGTGTGACCTGGTTTTCAGCAACTTCTAGTGGTTAAATAAAATAAATCCCAGACACTCACTTTAAAAATCAACAAGTAATAATTTGTCTATCTAACGCTAACAGCGAACAAATTAACTAAACTATTAACAAACTGAACAAATCCCTTCTAACTCCTAACTATTCCTGAATAAAGTAAGATTCTATTGGTATGCTGTTCCAATAAATACATGTCCCACTTATATGAAAACAAAATAGAATACAGTGTCTCAAAATTACAGCCAGGTTACTCTGGAATGTTCTGTGCCTTGCCCGTCGATTCTTCTGTCAGGAATATTAACTAGTTGTGCTGTTGGTACTGCTGTTTCTTAGATGGTGCTTTCTCTAAGACAGAGGAGGCTGTGAGAGCCAGTGGTTCTCTCTTGAGAGCTGAGGACTTTTACCTCTGACAGATGGCAGTTAGCTTTAGAGTTTTGTCCAACTGTCCCTTTCTTTTATATCCTTGATGACATATCAATTTCTTACAATAAGATTGGTCCTATATTGTCAAAACCATCAGCTTTAAATTGAATTGGTTTTTGGTATCTAAATGCCTGGTTCAAATTGATTGGCTAAATTCAAGAATTTGTTGTCTTGGTTAAAAAATAACTGCTGCTTGGCATGCTAACTGTATGGCCTTTCAATACAAATACTTCAATTTAGGTGCACTGTATGTACTTGCAAACTTTCAAGCTGCTGCTCACAGACATCCGTTTTAAATCTCTCAGCACAGAAAAACCACATGATCGTTTAAAGGGACCACGCAAAGCATTCCCCGTAGCATTTTACAAACACCAAATTCTAACTTCCCGCCTCCCAATTCACAAGTACTCTGCCCAATTTCACAACACCTCCCCTTTAAGAAAGAAAAAACCATAATTATGAAAAGATAGCTTCGTTTTTCTCTTTTAAATCCTTAACTCCATTATATTACTAGATCCATAGCTCATTAACCCAGAGTTACAATTTTATACTAATTTAATATGTATCTAAAACATTGAATATTATCGTTTCTATCTTATATAAACATTTTTCTATTAAACTATTGATAAAGCATCTGCAATAATGTTTTCATGACCTGCAACATGTACAATCTGTAAATTAAATGCTTGTAACATGAGACTCCAATAAAATAATCTGGTGTTCTTGTCCTTAAATCTTTCCAGAAAGGTCAAAGGATTGTAATTGGTATACACTATTGTCTCTTATGCATTGTCCTTTGAAGTTATGGACGATCATAATAAAGGCAATGAAAATTATGAGGGGTTTTAATAATTTTTAAAGGAAAAAATATTTTTTTCCATAATAGGAAGCTACTTTCTTATCGTATCTAAAGATAAAAATTTAAAGTAAAGGATAATTATACTTATTTTGGACCATAAAAGTGAGTATTCACATTTAAAATTTCAACAGCACTAAAATAAACTTTAAAAATGAGTGAACTCCAACAGGCACTGGTTTGCACTAGTTTTGCTGATTAATAGAGAAGCCAGTTATTGCATTGTCAATGTCATGATATTTGCAGTTCGAAAGGAGAGGGGACCTGTGAACCCTAGGTTTTTGCCCCTTCCATAAATTTATAACTTCCTAAACAAGCACAATTGGGGAGTCACAGTTCTACCTAAAGTCCATGCAAGCCTGGAAAGACATTCAAATGGAATAAAAATGCCCAATGAAGCTTATAACTTCATTTTCCTCCAAGTTCACTGAGTCAGGGACAATTTGGAGACGTACCTGAAGAAGTTGGCGATAATATCAAGATATGGGCCCTCGATAAAATGAGAGGGTCAGAGAGTGGGCAGCACTCAGCTTTGGGAAACCTTAAATGGCCATATTCCAAGTCACAAAAAAATACTTGGGAATGAAGATTTTCTTGCAGCTGGTTTTGGACAGCAACTTGCCTTTTTTTCGTGTAGCTTGATGCCATGCAGTAAATTTGGGCTGTTTAAAGACTGGATGAGGATGAGGCAAAGTCAAGGACCATCTTTGAGCTTAGATTCCAAACTAACTCTATTTATTATGCAGCATTATTAAATACTGTAGTACAAGGTACTTAGATATACCAGACTCTTATTTATAGTTACTGTAGATAACGACTAACCTATCTTCTTTGTGTATTTATGCTCATGTGCTCTCTGTGTATCTGCCAGACAGTAGGGAGCTCTAGTCTAGTCTAGTGTTATTCCAGAATTTTCTAACTCTTCCCACACTGTGGTATTTATATTCAATGCTGTGCAGCTCTATTATGTCATGACAAGGTTTTTCCTCATGCCCTTACAAAGCATCCTAAATAAATGTTAAGACATTTATACTTTAAGGCCTTTGTCGCCCTCATAATGTGATTTCCATTCTTTATCATAGTATTTGGATCCTGCCAAAAGGTGATCCTGTGCCTGGAAACATTATATCTACTCAAATTACCTAAAATCAAAATCCATTCGAGGCCGGACACTTTAAGTGCACGTTGCCTGACCTGTATCATAGAATGTGGAGGCATTCACGGAATAATTTGATTATTACCTGAAAAGGAGGGAAATGCAGAGTTACTGGGAAAGAGCATTCAATTTATTGCTCATTTGCAGAACTGGAGCAGTAAGAATGGGCTGAATGGCCTTCTATGCTGTAAAATATCTTTGATTTTGTGAGGTGGGAAATGAAGACAGAAGGACTGGAACAAACTGCTACTGTAGCTTGACAAAAGTTCCTCACATATCTGTTATCCTGCTGGAAAACTTTTTGCTTTAATATATAATACCAGATTTGAATCAAAAATAACATCACATTTTGATGTGAGTGTGGTCTTTAAGTCCTGAGTTGTCCAGGTCTATTAAGTCAATCAGAGTGAGGTTATTCTGAAAGGATGAATTGGTCTACATCATCTACGATTCATGAAAGCAGAAGCAGCTGAAGAAACAGATGTTTGATATTGGAAATTTAAAGGATGTTTGGAAAGTGAAATACCAAATAATATGAACTAGAAAATTGATTGTAAAGCGTGGTTCAGCTCCATCTTCAATGCCACTGCTATTAATTCAATACTTTCAATCCTGAAATTTGTGAGGAGAGCAAACAAATTAACATATCACGAAGAGTCACAGAAAGTGATTAAATTTTTAAAATTCAATTAACGCTGAGTAATGGTTCCTTGCTGGGAGACAACATTTGCTTGAGATTTGGACAAAAATGCAGCCACCTACAAAAAATAAGGACTGCTGGATATCTGGCACATTGACATGTTGGAAGCTTCTCAGTGCCAAAACTCTAAACACTTTGGCACTACATTTCTTTCACACAATGACCTCCTGTGAACATAACTGACTGAGTGATGCTACTATGCTAGGAATCTACTCAGTTCAAATTTCAAGACGAATATATGTATCAAAGGCAGGACAAGCAGAGAAAATATGCTTGGAAGAAGTAAAGATCAAAATTCAAATAAACAATTGGATAAAAACTTCAAAAACATTAAGCACAGGCAAATGGGTTCATTGCATCTCCAGTGTTAGCATTTAGGAGTAAATGATATGACTTCTAGATTGAATTCAGAGAGTAGGAAGGAATATTTCATTTGATCAGAACTGCTGACCCCATGAGGGGTATTATAATCCTAGGTTTAAACAAAAAAAAGGCTTTGATGTGGAAATTTAACTGCATCCAAATTGCAGGAATAACACACTGTGTCAATCTAAGTATATCCCTATCAAGATCTCAGAGTGTTAGTGGAACCTTCCATTGCTGGCACATGGGAATGGGGTGTTGGGGAGAGGGGTAATAGTAATGGAGTGGACAGAAGAGGGAAGACAGCTGCAACAAGAATAAGTCTAGTGCGATGGAGGGAGTTGCAGATGCATAGAATTGTGAAGGGTTCATTTGAGACTGGATATTATGCTTTGCTACTTTATTCTTTCACTTGTAACAAAACAGAGGAGGGACATAATTTTAGAATACTGGAGACAAGTCACATCTCATAACTTGGCAAGGCATTTGGGGAAAGATTAAGCAGGTTATCATAGACGTCATCTGCTCCTCTTCCTCAATGCCAAATCATAGTCTGCTCCTTTTGCTTGATGTGGGAAGCTGGGCACATTTCCAGTGCCCGGGACCTGCATGTTTGCAAGGCATGTCTCCAGCTGCAGCTCCCGGAAACCTGGGTTTTGGAGTCGGACCAGTGGCTGAGGACACTATGGAGCATTTACGAGGCAGAGTGCCGTGGATAGCACGTGTAGAAAGGCGGTCACACTGCAGATTCAGACTCCAAGGTAGGAAGGGAATGGGTGACCACCAGGCTGAGCAGAAGGGCTAAGCAGGCAGTGCAGGAATCTCCTGCAAAACAGATACACTGTTGAGGGGAACAGCTATTTGGGGAATAACAGCAGCAGCCATGGCACCATAGTTGGCTCTGCTGCAGAGGGAGGGAGACTTAGGCATAGAAATGCCATAGTTATAGGAGATTTAAATGTAAGGGAAGTAGATAGGCATTTCACATAGGGTTGTGGCCACAAACGAGAGTCCAGGATGGTATGCTGCCTCCTTAGTGCTAGGATCCTGGATGCCTTGGAACTGCTGCAGGACATTCTGGAGGGGGAGGGTGAACAGCCAGTGTTCATGATACACATTGGTACGGACGACGTAGGCAAAAAAAGAGATGAGATCCTATTAACAGAATATAGAGAATTAGGAAGAAGGTTAAAATGTAGGACCTGAAAGGTAGTTATCTCAGGATTACTACCAGTACCACGAGCTAGTCACAGTAGAAACAGCAGGATATATAGGGTGAACATGTGGCTAAAAGATGATGTGAGGGGGAGGGTGTCAAATTTTTGGGGCATTGGGACTGGTTCTAAGGGAGGTGGAGCCTGTACAAACTGGATGGGTTACACCAGGGCTGATGTCCTTGGCGGGGGGGGCAGGTGTGGTACTTGGTGGAGTGGTTGGGGAGGGTTTAAACTAGTATGGCAGGAGGATGGGAACCAGAAGAATAGGGCAGTAGAAGCAGAAATTGAGGGAGAGGTAGAAACCAAGGCAAATATTACTAAGAACAAGAACAGTCAGGGAAATGCTGCTGGAAAGAGCAGGGGAAAGTGGTCTGAAATGCATGTGGTTCAATGTGAGAAGTATAATAGGCAAGGTAAATGAACTTAGAGCTTTGGTTAGCGCTTTGGGGCTATGACATTATTGTGATTATGGAGACTTGGCTGAAATGGGGGTGCAGGACTAGCAATTGAATGTCTCAGGTTTTAAATATTTCAGGTGTGATAGGAAGGAAGGTAAAAGGGGTGGAGGAGTTGCATTACTGACAAAGGAGTATCTCACAGCTGTATTGAGGGAAGATACATCACAGGACTCCTGTAACGAGGCAATACGGATAGGACTTAGGAATAGGAAAGGTGAAATCACAATGTTGAGGCAATAGGCCTCCCAACAGCCAGCGGGAGATAGAGGAGACAATATGTAGACAGATTTTGGAAAGTTGTAAAAACAGCAGTGTTGTTGTGGTAGGTGATTTTAACTTCCCCTGTATTGACCGGGATTCATTTCATGCTAGGGGCTTGGATGGGGTAGAATTTGTAAGGACCATTCAGGAGGGATTCTTGGCACAATATGTAAACTGTCCAACCAGGGAAGGGTTATACAGGACCTGGTTTTGGGAAATGAGCCCGGCCATGTGAATGAAGTTTCAGTGGGGGAGCATTTCGGGAGTAGTGACCATAATACCATGAGTTTACCATGACTGCTGTTAAGATAACAGCAGTCCTCAGGTGAAGGTGTTAAATTGGGTGAAGGCAACCTACCACAATATTAGACAGGAACCAGAGAATTTTGATTGGAGGTGGCTGTTTGAGGGTAAGTCTACATAAGACATTTGGGAGTATCTCAAACAGCAATAAGTAAGAGTTCAGGAGCGGCATATTCCTGTGAGAATGAAGGATAGGTGTGGCAAGTTACATGAACCTTGGATGACCAGGGATGTTATGACTTTGGTCAGAAAGAAAAACAAAGCATATGTAATGTCTAGAGGATGCAAGCTGATGAAGCCCTTGAAGTATATGAGAAATGTAGGAAAGAACTTAAACAAGGAATTACAAGGGCAAAAAGGGGTCATGAAAAGTCATTAGTAAATGGAATTAAGGAGAATACTAAGGCTTTTTGTACATACATAAAAAGCAAGAAGGTAGCCAGGGAAAGGGTTGGCCTACTCAAAGACAAAGGAGGCAATCTATGGGTGGAGCCAGAAAAAGTAGGTGAGGTCCTAAATGAATGCTTTGGTTGGTACTAACCAAAGATAAGGAGATGGTGGAGGATGACCTCAGGGAACGGAGTGTTGAGTTTCTAAGCCAAGTCACTATTAAAAAGGAAGAGGTGTTGTGTGTCTTAAAAAGTATTAGGGTAGATAATTCCCCAGGTCCTGATGGGATCTATCGCAGAATTTTGAGTGAGGCAAGAGAACAAATTGCTGGAGCATTGACAGACATCTTTGTATCCTCTTTAGCCACAGGTGAGGTCCTAGAGGACTGGAGGAAAGCCAATGTTGTCCCATTGTTTAAGAAAGGTAGCAGGGATAATCCTGGAAATTACAGACCTGTGAGTCTCATGTCGCTGATAGGGAAATTGTTGGAAAAGATTCTCAGAGACAAGGTCTATACGCATTTAAAAGCAAATGGGCTTATTAACGATAAAGAGCATGGTTTTGTACAGGGGAGGTTGTGCCTCACTAACTTGATTGAGTTTGTTGAGGAGGTGACGAAGATGATTGATGAGGGAACAGCAGTTGATGTTGTCTACCTGGACTTCAATAAAGCTTTTGACAAGGTCCCCCATGGCAGGCTGGTACAAAAGGTGAAGTCAGATGGTATCAGGGGTGAGCTGGTAAGATGGATACAGAACTGACTTAGTCATGGGAAATAGATGGAAGGATTCTTTTCAGAATGGAGGGTTATGACTAGCGGTGTTCCACAGGGATCAGTGCAGGGACCTCTGCCATTTGTGGTCTACATAAATGATTTGGAGGAAAATGTAGCTGGTCTAATTAGTAAGTTTGTGGATGGTGGAGTTGTGGATAGTGAGGAGGATTGTCAGCGGATACAGCAGGGCATAGATCAGTTGGAGGCATGGGCAGAAAAATAGCCAATGCAGTTTAATCCAGACAAATGTGAGGTGGTGCATTTTGGAAGTTCAAGTACAGGTGGAATTTATACAGTGAATAGCAGAACCCTTAGGAGTATTGATATGCAGAGGGATCTGGGTGTGCAGGTCCACAGATCACTGAAGGTGGCAGCGCAGGTAGATAAGGTAGTAAAAAAGGCTTATGGCATGCTTGCCTTCATTGGAAGAAGCATTGAGTGTAAGGATAGGCAAGTTATGCTGCAGTTTTATAGAACTTTATTTAGAACACACTTGGAGTATTGTGCACAGTTCTGGTCACCACACTACCAGAAGGATGTGGATGCATCGGAAAGGGTACAGAAAAGGTTTACCAGGATATTGCCTGGTACGGAGGACATTAGCTATAATGAAAGGTTGTATTGACTGGATTTGTTTTCACTGGAATGCAGGAGGTGGAGGGGTGACAGATAGAGTGGAAGGTATGAGGTTTTTTCCTAGGTTGGAGGGGTCAATTACAAGGGGGCACAGGTTCAAGGTGCAAGGTAGGGAAGATATGTGAGGCAGATTTTTCACACAAAGGGTGGTGAGTGCCTGGGACACATTGCCAGAGGAGGTGGCGGAAGCATTCACGAAGCACTTCGACAAATACATGAATAGGAAGGGAATAGAGGGATACGGATCTTCTAAGTAAAGACAGTTTTAGTATGGAAGGGCAAAATGTGTCAGCACAGGCTTGGAGGGCCGAAAGGCCTGTTCCTGCGCTGTATTGTTCTTATTTCTTTGTATTTACCTTCATTGTTTGCATGGTAAAAGGAGTGGTGAACTGCCTGCCAATCATAGGAACTGCCCGATTTGTAAGCTCATTTGAATTCCTGCATACTAGGAAAAGAATTGGGTGTCACCTCTGGCTCAGTTGATTCCTGAGATAGAGGTTGTGAGCTCAGATTTCACTTCAACTCTAGACTGACATTTTGGTGCATTACTAAGCTGTTTCTGAACTGTTGGAGGTGGCATCTTGCAGGTGAAGATTTAAATTCTGACTGTGTCTGGCATTTCAACCACGATACTGGCATCCACCAAAAATTGTCCAGGCATACTGACAGTCTGCTCTCAATCATCAGTGCAGTGATGGAAGGGATCATTGACCATATTGTCAAGTGACACTTGTTCAGCAATAAATTGCTCATTGACAATCAGTTCCACCAGAGCCACCCAGTTCCAAACTGAATTTCAAACATGGACAAAAGAGCTAAACTCCAGAAGTGAGGTGAAAGAGACTGCCCTTGACAACAAGGACCATTTGACTGATTGTGGCATCAAGGAGCCCAATCAAAAGGCAGATCAATGGTAATCAGGCCGAAAACTTTCCACTAGTTGGAGTCATGCCTTGCACAAGGAAAGATAGCTATGGTTGTTGGAGGTTAATAATTTGGCTGCTGGCTATCACTACAGATATGGAACCAATCCATGTCCATGTACAGCAAGACCTGAACAACATCCAGGCTTGGGCTATTAAGGGATAAGTAGCATTTATGCCACACATGTGCCAGGAGATGACCATCAGCAACAAGAAAGAATACAGCCATTTCTCCTTGGCATTAAATGGCATTACTGTTATTGAATCCCAACTCGCAACATCCTGGATGTTACTATTGACCAGAAACTCAGCTGGACCATTCATATAAATACTGTGGCTACAAGGGTAGGACAAAGACTGGGAATTCTGCAGTGAAATTATTCACTTCCTAACTTCCCAAATTCTGTCCATCATCTACAAGGCACAAATCAGGAACTGGATGCAACGTTCCCCCAGTTTTTTTTGGTATGCAAACATTTGAGGTCTGTATGCAGCAGCAACTTCCCAAATTGGAAATCAATGCGTCGGCAGACTGATGGTGTGTGTGGAATCTTTGAGCTATGGAGGGACTGCATGGTCACACAGCCTAGAAGGTTGATGGTGTGGAATATTCACCAGTTTCCTGGATGGATGTAGCCCTAACACTTAAGAATCTCACCACCCTTCAGGACAAAGTAACCCAGTTGATTGGCAGCCTATTCACTACCTTCAATATTCACTTCCTTCACCATCAGTGCAGCAGAGTGTACCATTTATAAGGTGAACTATAACAATTCACCAGGGCCTTTAACAACACATTTCAAAGCGATGATCTCTAGAGGCGCAAGAGTAGCAGTTGTATGCAAATACCTCCAGCTGCAAGTGACTGTCCAAGCCATACACTATCCTGGTTTGGAACTATTTCACCATTCCTTTACAATCAATGGGTCAAAATCCTGGAATTCCTTGCCTACCAGCATTGTGGGCGGTACATCCAAAGCATCTACCCAAAATCCCTATGGACTGCAATGGTTCAAGAAGGAAGCTCACACCATCTTCGCAAAGGTAATTAGAGATGTGCACTAAATGCTGGTTTAGCCAGTCATGTTACATCCTGTGAACAAATATTAAATACTAAAGATATTTGGAAAAGACCACATGGAACTATTCTGAAAATGATCCTGGTCATTATTTATCCTCCAACCAACATTATTAAAACAGATTATCTGGTCTTTATCACATTGTGGTATGAGGAATGTTGATGTACACAAATTGCTTGCAATGTCACCATGAGATGGAATCCAGTGAAGACTGCAATTAAACATTGAAAGGCCTAACAGACAAAAGCAAGGAAGAATGTTGCACTTAATTCAATAGCTGCTAAAGTGGAGCTTCAATATAATTTTAAATTCAACATAAATTAATCAAATTAGCTAATTTTTTAAATTGCTGATCTGAAAACTTCAGTAACCTTTACCTTGTTCCATTACAATGGGACAATAGTAACCAAATATATCTTGAACATGTGCCTTCCAGATTTCCCCACGACCACGTGAATGTGGCCATTAAAGTTATTTGCACCAATGAATCCCCACAGCTTTAGGAATTGAACATATGGCTAAAAGACTAAAAACAAAATTTCAGCATGAAGTCACCCAATCAATGCTGCATGTTTTTTTTAATAGCTTCTGTTGCCAATAAACTTCGCATAAGCAAGAGATTAAAGGCAGGCTCTCATCCAGTTTAGCAGGTTTTTGTGGGCTGCATTATGTTGTATTATTTTATTGCATTAAAGACATTTTACAGGTGCAACTTTTATTTTTAAAATCAATTTAAAATCCATTGTTTGTTTATTGATTGAATACAGCAAGATCTGATTCTGTACTGCTACTTTGTGACATTAATCTGCTCATTTCAGATATTTTTGCAAAATTTGTTGGTGATAATCATCAATATCTATATTCATATAATGTTGCACGTCAGAGCTGCCAGCATATTGTAAATGCTGAGATAGTAGGAACTGCAGATGCTGGAGAATCCGAGACAACAAGGTGCAGGGCTGGATGAACACAGCAGGCCAAGCAGCATCATAGGAGCAGAGAGGCTGACGTTTCGGGCCTAGACCCTTCATCAGAAAAGGGGGAGGGGAAGGGGGTTTTGAAATAAATAGGGAGAGAGTGGGAGGCGGATAGAAGAGGGATAGAGGAGAGGATAGGTGGAGA
>NC_063356.1:14309135-14344162 GCF_021869965.1 Rhincodon typus
TCTCCAGCATCTGCAGTTCCTACTATCTCTCCCCAGAATGTTATCTGAATCTCTGAATTAACAGTCCACCGATAGTACCACTAGGCCATCACCTCCCCTTTATTCTGGGTTTTTGTTTAGTAAACCTTTTCTGAAGCTACTTCCAATGCATTTATGTCCTTCCTTAACTAAAGTGACCAATTCTGTACACAGTATTCTAGATATCTCACTAATGTCCTATATAACTGAAGTATAAAATCCCAACTTTTGTATTAAATCCTTCACAATAGATTAATATATTCTACTAATTTTCCTAATTACTTGCTATGTCTGCATGCTAACCATTTGTGATTCATACGCTAGGACTTACAAATTGCTCTGTATCTTAAGAGCTTAGCAATTTCACACCATTTAGATAATATGGCTCTTTTTTATTATTTCTTTTGAAGTAAGCAATTTCACATTTCCCCATACTGTACACCACCTGGCAGAGCTGCTGTGCTGCAGTGGTAGTGTCCCTACAATGACCCAGAGGGCCTGGTTTACAATCCCATCTGCTCCAGATGTGTCTCACAATACATCTGAACAAGCTAATTATGAGCATCTATACCATTTGACAAACCTTTGCCCACTCATGTAACCTATCTATATCCCTCTGTGGTCCTCTTATATCCTTTATACAACTTACTTTCCTACCTATTTTTGTACTATCAGCAAACTTAGCAACTGTACTTTCAGCCCTAAATTTTTTACATAAATTGTAAAAAGTTGAGTCCCCAACAATGAACTTTGTATATTGCCACTAGCTACATCTCACCAATCAGACAATAACCCTTTTATGAACTCTTTCTGTTACATATTAGCTAGCCAATTTTCTATCCATTGTAATATATTATTCCCTACTCCAGGGCTACTATTTTCCACAATAACTCTTATTGTGGCATCTTATTAAATGCTTTCTGGAATTCTAATCTAGATTATCCATCAGTGCCTGAGAAAAGGTCACCAGATCCGAAACGTTAACTCTGTTTTTTTTCCTTCACAGATGCTACCAGACTCGCTGGGCTTTTCCAGCAACTTTGTTTTTGTTCCTGATTTACAGCATCCACAGTTCTTTCGGTTTTTATTATCCATCAGTGCCTCCTTGTCCAAACATGTTACTACCTCAAAGATGTATAATAAATTGCATAAACATAATCTTCTTTTCAGAAGACTACACTGACTCTGCCTGATTACCTTGTTCTTTTCTGTTTGTCTTACTACAACGTCTTTGATGATAGCTGCAAATACCTTCCCTATTACAAATGATAAACTAACTGGCCTGTAATTTCCTGCTTAATGTCTCACTCCCTTTTTAAATAAATGTGTTACATTGCTACTTTCCACACTAATGGAAACTTCCTTGATTCTGAGGAATTTTGGAAAATTAAAACTAATACATCAAGATATCTTGCTAACCACTACTTTGATGATGCTAAGATGGAGTTCGTTAAGGACACAGGGATTTGTCAGCACACTGCTCCAATAATTTGCTGTTTGTCAGTTCCCCGGTGATTGTAATTTTCTTCAATTCCTCCTTCCTTTCTATTTCTTGGTTTACAACTAATTCTTAGATGTGATATGTGTCCCTTGCAGTGAAGAATGATGTAAAATGTCTGTTCAATTCATTTTTTATCTCTTTACTTTCCATTTCTAATTCCTTAGACTCACTTTCCATGGGACCAATGTTCATTGGATCAATAATTTCCTTTTGAACATTTATAACCCTCATAAGATCTGCCTTTCAACTTCTATCCAGCTTTCTCTCCTACTCTAATCAAATTTTTTTTGACTTCTTCATCCAATCATTGAAATACACACTGGAGATTGGGAGTACTGATCAGAATGGTTAACTTCTCCCTTATATTCTGATGAGCAGAATATATCTCATTATGTCAATCAGGCCATATACAACATCTTCCCTGAAGACATTTTCCTTGTTATTATTGTTTTATTAAACTGTTTAAGTAAGTAAAATAGTTTATCACTACTGATCCCACTCTAAGACTTTAAATTTATAATTTTATAATGCAGTTTCATTGAAATTCTGCTGCTTGGGGACTAAATGCTAAAGTATTGTTGGTTGCTAAACTGAAACTTTGCTAGATTGTAGATTTCTTGGCTTTGTACTGTCTAAATTCCAGAATTTCCTTCCTAAAAGCAGTGTGAGTATGTTTACTTACCAAGGGCTTGGGCTGTTCAAGAAAGCAGCTCACCAACATCCTCTCCAGGGCAATTAAGGAGACAAAGTGAAACACAGCAAAACCAAACAGAAATATTACCAAGCCTATTTTGGATCTTTTATGTTGCAGATTTGGTATAAGGAATCAGGAAGGAGAGAGTTATCACAGCACTTTCATCGAGGAGGTAGTCACACCCACTAGGTTAAGAAATAGTCCGGTGAATGGTCTGTGGTAGCAGATGTGACTGTCAGCCAGGCAGGTTAAAGGTCCTCAGGTGCTGTGCTGGCCCTTTATCTTTAACCAAGAGATACAACAGGCCAGTTGCCTGTGTAACTGAGTGCAATTACCGCAGGGTCTATGAGCAAACTGAACATGGCATCATTACACATGAGACGACAGAAGGCTGAAGAAAAGGAAAAAGCGCAAATTCTAGGAGACCGTATGCCTGGCATAAGCACCATTCTCCATAGCTGTGAATGGGAATTCTGAATAAAAAATACACCATGTAGGAATGAGGGATGAATTGAGTAAGGTAGACTGGGAAGCTATATTTCAAGATATTATTGTCAGTAACTAATGTAAATAAAGAAAGTAATGTAGAGGAGAAAAAACATTGAAAGAACTAATTCATTAGTTGTAACAAATATGCATACCTTTAAAATGAAGTAGTCAAATGAGCTCATGCGAGCATATAAATAATGAAAAGGAATAGGCCACTTGGCCCCTTGAGCCTACTTTTGCCAGTCAATAAAAACTGCTCATTCCCAGCTCCAAATCTGCAACCAGTAAGAATAAGCCGATGTGATTGCACCACATTCACATCTATGACTGATAACAGGCCATCCCTGTCCACCTTTCCTCATAAGACAACCAGCCAACTCTAGGTATCAACTTAATAAATCTTTGAGCTACTTCCAACACTTTTACATCCTTCCTTAAATAAGGAGACCAGACCAATCCTCTAGATGTGGTCTCATCAATAAAACATACAACTGAAGGATAACTTTCCAACTTTTGTATTAAACTTCCACCATAATAAATGATACATTTTTAATAGATTTCTTAACTACTTATTGTACCTGCATATTAATCTGCAATTCATGCACTAGGGCATGCAGATCCCTTTACATCTCAGAGTTGTACAATCTCTCACCTATTGAATAATGCACTTCTTTTTATTCTTCCTTTCAACGTGAACAATTTCACATTTCCCCACATTATAGTAAATTTACCAGATCTTTGCCATTCACCTAACCTATCTATATCCCTTCGTAGCCTTTTCTTCATAGCTTTCTTTCCTACTTACATCTGTGCCACAATCAAATGTAGCAAATATACCTTCAGTCCTTTCATCTCAATCATTTTTATACATTGTAAGATGTTCGCACCCCTGAGCTGACCCCTGTAGCACATCACTTGCTGCATGTTATGAACCAGAAAAACTCAATTATTCTGTTTCTCCTTTTCCTATTAGCTAGCCAATATTCTATCTATGCCAATATGTTACTCCATACAGCTGAGTGCTTTTTTCCCACTGTAACCTTTGATGTGATAGCTTATTAAATGCCTTCTAAAAATCTAAGAGCAGTACATCTACTGTATTATTAGTCACTTCTTTGAAAACCCTGGACTGAAATTCAGTGGGACATGAGGACTTGTCAGCCCACGTCCCCAAAAATTTGCTCAGTACCATTTTCCTTGTGGGTATAATTTGCTTGGGTTCATCTCTCCCTTCTATTACCTGATTTACAGCTGTTTCTGGGATCTTACTGTGTCCTCTGCAGTGAGGACCGGTGCAAAATTTTGTTCAATTTGTTGTCATTTCCATTTTTTCTATTGTTAGTTCCCTTTACTCAATGCGTTGGTTGTGAAATCTACTAATGGGTTCTTCACTGCAGTCTACTGTAATTCTACTTGAATATGTGGTCTTGGAATTTCTACAATGCATTATGTAATAAAATTAGTCTTATCAACAACCTCATAAATAGGGTCTGAGGAATTTGCTTATCATGCAAGTTTGAAACTGAAACAGGGCACATCGAAGTTATCCTATAGGATAATGGCTACCCTAATCAGATCATTGCTCGCTGTATATCATGTAAACTCACAAATGGCCCCAAGTAGATCTCTTTCAGTCCTGAAAAATGCCCAGTCTACACAGAGATGAGGTTAAGCAACAGATAAATCTAACTATTTCACGCGTTTCAATGCAGTACCAACATGAGTGGCATTCTCTATTGACAGGATGCTGCCATCAAACCAAAACAAATTCTGCCCAACACACAAGTGAATAATGTGGCATATGAATTCCCATGCTGTTATGGTGCTAGGTACATAGGGTGTACATCTGAATGACTGGTGGATCATATCAAAAGCACGGCCCTTTGAATATTCATAACCAAATGCAAATAACCCATACTTGTAAAACTCACACTAAAGCATTCAACACTAGATGTGATTCTGCAAATGGAGAACACTTGCTAAACAATCTGATAATGCTAAGAATTACAATTTAAGATTATAAGGTGGACATGCAGTGTGATTCACCTAAAACCTGCTTGATCTAGATTTATCCATAGATTTATCGACAAGCAGGGCCCCATCCTTTGCTTCTTTGAAATTTCATATTCTTGCAATTCAGTCTTGATGGATGCAGGAAAAAAGCTTCAAAACTCCCAGCTGAATCTGCCAAATTGTGTTATAATTTTCTGAGCTTCTTGTTACCATTTTCTTAATAAATGATTGCAAAATTTTCCTTACTACTGAAATCTCTTTTCTTCAGCAATACTCAAGTTCTGTACCACTGTGAGACTATAAATATACATTCATTAAAGAATTAGAGCTCCCCAGAAATGTAGTCCAATCATGGCTACTATGAGGAGTCAAAGGTAGAATAAAGGAGCTTAAAATATTGCCAAAAGTGTAGTGTGCCTGAAGTTGAGAGGATTTTAGAAGTCAGCAAAGGACAACTGGGAAACTGAAATAAAGAAAAAAGTACAGGAGTAGACTATTAAAAAATCATAAATACAGTTTGGAAATGTTTCCATGGGTATATAAAAAGGATGGGACTGGCAAAACTAAACATAACATTTAGAGGTAGAGAAAGGAGAAATTATTCTGCAGGAGAAAGTGGCAGAGGAATTAAATATATATTGTGAAGATATTTTTAAAAGTTCTGGAAGTAATGCGGAAGGGCTTAATGTGAAAGAGGAATGAAATAAATTGTAATTGGTGAAGAAATGGTACCAGGTTTATACCTTTGGGTTTTAAAGGAGGTAGCTGCAGAGACATGTGGTTTCGATCTTCTAGAATTCTTCAGGTTCCAAAACTGTTCCTTTGAATTGGAAGTTAGCAAACATGACACAGCCATTGAAGAAATGAGGAAGAGAGAAAAAGGGAAATTTTAGGCATGTTAACTGACTTCAGTAAGAAGGAAAATGTTGCAATCTTTTATTGTGAAAATGGTAATGGGAAACTTAGAAAATTATAACATAATTAAGCAGAATCAGCTGGGAGTTATGGAAGGAAATTGTTTTTGAGAAATCTTTTAAGTGCTTTTTGTGGTTGTAACTTTTGGGTAAATAAGGATGCACAATGATTACAGATTGCTTGGATTTTCCTTCCACATAAATGTCAAAAATTTAACTATTAAACACAACAACCAACTGAAATGACAAATAGCATGTTCACCTTTTATTGCAAAGTGATTGGAGTGTAAGAATATAAAAGTCTGACTAAAATTAAGTAGGTCTATGGTGACATCAAACTTAAGAAGAATGTACCATTTTCATTTCCTTACTTGCCTTACTTGCATTAGCAGAAGTGTAATGAACATACACCAGAATGAGATGCTTGTTTATTGAGGAGAGATGAGGTAGGCGAAGCTTATATTAGCGAACATTTAGAAGAACAAGAGATGATCTAATTGAAACATGAACGTCACATGGTTCAAACTGAGAAATAGCTTCTCCTGATTAGGGAATGGAGAACACGAGCTCGTAGTTTCAGATTAAGAAGTTGGCCACTCATGACTGAGATGATAGGAAATTTCTTCACTCAAAGGGTTGTGAATCTTTTGGATTCTCTACTCTCAACAACTGTGGGCATTGAGTTGTTAAGTATATTTATGACAGCAATGGATAGATTTTTGCTTACTTAGGAAGTTAAGGGTAAGGGGGACAATGAGAGAAGATGAACTTGAGACAGAAAATGAACCATGATTTTATTGAAATCTTGAATGACCTGCTTTTGGTCCTATTTCTTATGCCCTCATGGAAATTCATTATGTTCCTTTACTTCATCACTGAAACAATTCTTCAATTTAAACTTTGATAAATAGATAGCTTATGGATTTTGCGATTTCATTAGTTATCCATTTTAGCTGGATGTTGTTCCAGATTTCTCAAATTTCAACAGCAGGGCAGACAGTACTGAGATTTCAGGCTAAAGATCAAAGAAATCCCTGACGGACTAAACAATGACTTCTCGTCACTTTGAACTCAGATTGAAAAATAAAACTTTAAACATGAAGCAAACTATTATTTTGGGATATTGTGATTTAACAAAGGCGTTCCTTTCCCTAACGTGTATATTTTAGAGTTATCATTTCACTTAATATTTTTAAACATACAGCAAACTGATGAAGCTGCTGTTTTGAATTCCATTATGATTTTTGCATTTAAGCTTGTTTTTTGTCTAATGACATTTGTATAAAACAGCTGAAAACTTCCACCCTTGCTTTTATTTGTAGATCATGTTTGGAATGTAAGAGACAGAATTAATCAAGAAATATAAAGAGCGAAAATAATCATTCCTTTCACAGGCAGCTCACAAATTTCTGTGGTGCCAAGTTGACACAAGGTTATAAAAGGACACTTGTGTATTATAACTGGGAGTAGTCCAGTAATCAGACTATTCACTGTCACTCGTATGAAGTCATTCATAAACTGCTAGAATTTTAAACACCTCCTTGAAATGAGACACCTTAGTTGAACAGCCAAAGAGACAGGAGCTGAAACTGGGAATTCAGGTTGGTACCTGTAATATAAGGATATTTTTAATACTTTGACTTTTCGTTACAGTTAGGTCTATAATTTCTTATCATGAATATTCAGATAGCTTTGTGTTTAGGAGGGATAATGTGTGTACTTCTGAGAAAATACTTATTAAATTAGGTTGGTCAGAATAAATGTAGCCCGATATGACTCTAGTTTTGTCGTATGGCAAAAGAATTGAGTTATTTTACAGAACAAATCAGGCAGTTGAAAAATAGTTAGTAGTAAGGTGCATTCATGCAAATAGAATGGCAAATTCATCTGTTGTGTTCCATATATGCAACTGTTAGGGTTCCTGTTAAATTGCCTGGTCATACAACTAGTACATTGAGGAAAATCTGCATGGAGCAACAAAACAGCATCTTCATTCCTAACAATAATTATTGGATGCAGTGCTTTGATGAGGCAAGTTTTAAGTCAGGACAAAAAGAAACACCAATAGGCTGCAATGAGTTAGAACTGGAGGAGGCTCATACAGAGCATAAACACTGTAATACAACACTTGGGCTGAATGATCTCAAACTGTACTTTACATTCTGTGTCATTGTAAATAAGTTGAATTATCCAGTTCTTAAGCACTTCAATTGGAATAATTAGAGGGACCCTTTTTTATCAATTATGCAACAATTTAAATTAAGCAACTTTGAACTAATTTTAGTTTGTACTAATTCCAATTTTTACTGATTAGTGTCATGAGCCAACATTCAAAATTCTGGGTCAAAATATTACTACACTATAACTTCAGAATGACACTTTTCTGGAAAGGAAGAGAAGCATAGATATTTAAGATTGAGAGTAATTATTTGAAAAGTAGCTGGGATGAAGTGAGATATTCATTCAAATATAGAAAGCTACAATTTCATAAAGATATGTTTACTTGGATCTGCAAAGTATTTTTGGCCATTCAGCTTCAGTGTCTTCAAAAAAATTAATAATCACAAGACATGATTTATTTTATGAGAGGATTTCTTCATCTGTAATATTAAAATACACATCCTTAGAGAAGTCTGAATATTAAAAACTTACCTGAACTCCAACTAACTTTTGATGTCCTTTCCAGCCATTTATGAAAGCCAATTATGACTCTTTTCACTGCTTCCTAAGCTTTCATTTTTACAATAACAACATCTAAAATTCACTCAGATGCAATCGCTTACACTTAATATTAAATATTTGTACAATTGCTTCAAAGAATCAAAACAGACATTTCTATTCTTTTACCATTCTAATTTTAATTTGAAATGTGCTTTTCAATATTCCAAGTCTGCAAACAGGCTGAATTTTCAGAATAGAGAGTGACACTCAAACTGAATTCTCTAAGCGCAGGGAATAATGACAAATTAAAAATTGGCTGCAGAACTGTTAGAGACTGACAAGCATTGTAACATCAATATGCTGTACCGGTAGGAGATAAAGTGAGGCAGAGAAAAATTGAAAGTAAGAGCTGGAGTAAGCCATTCGGCTCTTCGAGCCTGCTCTGCCATTCATTATAAATAATCACCCAATTCAATGGCATGTTCCCACTTGTCCCCCATATACTTTGACCCCTTTAGCCATAAGTGCTGTATCCACCTGCTTCCTGAAATCATGCAATGCTTTAGCCTTGACTGCTTTTTGTGGTCATGAATTCTATGGTTCACCACTCTCTGGATGAATCTATGCTTCTCCTCATCTCAGCCTTAAACGGTTTACCCTGTATCCGTAAACCATGACCCACCCACCCCAAGTCTGGATTCCTTTGCCAATCTCCGGGGAAGCACTTGGGAATAAAAGCTATTTTCAACTTGGAAGACAAGGTTGTGAACTCTAGCAAATGATCGGCATTCAAGAAACATTCTGACACAACCGTTGCTATGGCTTAAGATAATGTTTACTGGGGCTTGCTGCTGAGTGTTCTGAGCAGGGACCCCAGTGGAAAGGTTTGGACTGAAATGGTCAGATTGAACTGGCATGCAACAAACATCTGATGGAATAGCTGAAGAAAATCCCAAAGATCCTCTTTTTCTCTTTGTGGGTGTTTAGAAGAGGAGGAGGTGCTACTTGAGGTTCCACCAAACCAAGCTGGATTCCCATAGGTTAAGGTCCTCACCTGCAAAACCTTCTCCTCAATTGACCTACCTTTGACGTTGAGGAGCCAGTGGGCTGCCCCAATGGCCACAAACCCTGACCTCAGTCTTCACTCTGCAAAAGGGGCTTCCCATTGCAAACATTCCAGGCACTGGAACCCTCTGGCAGTGGGATTGGGATTTTACAAACTTATACGCTTAAACATGTATTTCTTTCATTTTATTTTTACTTGAGCATTGCTAGAAAAGACAAATTGTCTTGAAGCTTTTGGTCTTGCACTCTTCAGGACTTTGCGCAGGAAATACCAAAGTAAAAGGAAAACAACTTTTATACTGCTTGAGGGGAGAGTGCTGAGGGCTGGAACGTGGACTCTGATAGTATAGTTGTTGTTATCGAGAATGCATCATTTCATGATGACTAACAGGTAACTGCCAGGAATTTTTTTTAATTTTAAACAAGGCAGATTGACTCTGATTATTCAAGGTATTGTCCTGAGAAATAAGATAGATAATAGCTGTCACCTATTTCATATGCAGTGTGTGCGCATGTTTAAAATAACTCCACAGGGACTGGTATCCCATCATCAATCACCCTTTACTTACACATGGAAAGTCCTTGACACTGATTCAGCTTCCTCAGAGGCAGCTCTCAGAGTGAATAGAACCTCTGACACTTCTGTTTATATCTGCCAGCCAGGGCTCCCTGATTGGACCAGGTTAACAGACCCAATCAAAGATCTTATATTCTATGAGGTTCACCTGGCTGACCTCATTATAATCAATACAATGTTCTTTCTGTCTGCAAATAACAAGACCCTGTGTTTTAATATTTGTAGCTTCACTCTAGTATACTCTAGTACTCCATAGTGAGCCCAACTGTACACGCTAATGCAATGTACATTGAAGCCAATTGACAATCCTAAATTGTATCAGCACAGGCCTTGACACTCAGCATTATGTAGCAAAATGCCCTGTAATACTGGCCACTATGTTGTGTGTTTTGCAAGTGCAGCCTGGTTGGAAATGGTCAGCACCTTGCTTGTGTGAACAGCTGAAGGGATATGCTGTGTGATATGTATCTGCCAGATTTGTAGCAGAATTCATAGCTCTAATCTGCTCTTATTGCCATGTGTTTACATAGCTGATCCAGTTCAGTTTCTGGTCAGTGGTAAACCCTTCAGGATGTTGATTGTAAGAAATTCAGGGATGATAATGCTATTAAATGACGTGAAGAAATGGTTAGGTTCTCTGTTATTGGTGATAACTGCTACCTATCACTTATGTGGCTTAGATGTTACTTACCACTTTTTAGCCCAAGCACGAATGTTATCCAAGTCTTGCTTCACATGAATACAGCTGACGAGTCTTGAATGATGTTGAAAATTGCATGGCTATCATCAAACATTCCCACTTCTGACTTTATAATGGAAAGAAGGTCATTGATGAAGCAGCTGAAGATGGTTGGGCTAAAGACTGGACCCTAGTAACTCCTGCAGTAATGTCCCGGGACTGAGACGATTGACCTTCAACAACTACTACCATCTTTTGTGCTGGGTAAGACTCCAACCAGTTGAGAGTTTCCTCCCTGACTCCCAGTGACATCAATTTTGCTAGGGCTTCTTAATGCCGCATGCTGTCAAATGTTGTCTTGATGTTAAAGATTCTAAGTCTCACCTCTGTAGCTCAACTTTTTGTCCATGTTTGGAACAAAGATGTCATGAAGTCAGGAGTTGAGTGGCCCTGGTGGAACCCTAACATGGCATCAGTGAACAGCTTATTGTTGAATCAATGCTGCTTGAAAGCATTGCCAATGACCACTGCCATTACGTCGCTGATGATCGAATGCAGACTGATGGGGCAGTTGGTCCTACATTTAGTTAATAGAACAGACTTAGGCAATTTTTCACATTATCGGGTAGATACCAGTGTTGTAGCTGTACTGGAAGAGCTTGGCTAGGGGTACAGTTCATTCTGGAGAACAAATCTTCAGTACTATTGCAGTATTGTTGGCAGTGCCCATAATCTTTACAGTGTCCAGTGCCTTCAGCCATTTCTTGATATCATTGGGAGTGAATTGAATTGACTGAAGACTGACATCTGCTGTTCTGGGGACCTCAAGAACAGATCGAGATGGAACATCCACTCAGCTCTTCTAGCTGAAGTTGGTTGCAAATCTTTGGCCTTATCTTTTGACGAATCTGAAAAATAAACAAGTGAGAGCTGAAGCAAGTTTAAAGATGCATTTAAAACATTGTGAGGAGTAAGACCTCTGACCCTGAAAATGGAGGCAGGCATTGCAATACACAATTAGCCCATGTCCATGTATTATGTACAAACTTTGTGCTCTCTGTTTATTGTGAGGTTATTTTGCTTTATTCTATGTATGTTGTACAAATATGTGGTGGATTGCAGACTGTAGCCATGGATTTAGGATGCTCAGCAGGTAGCCCTTGGTGGATCCAATGCAGCTTATTTAGTGGCCTCCCACAGAACAAGTTATTATGATTGCATCTAGGTTACTGAGGATTAACCTGCAATACTTACTGGGTATGATCCAGCACATTCCTGAGTGATTAAAGGAGTGAAATTCCTTGAATTTATAGTGCTAGGCTGAGATAGCAAGAAATATGTCTGCCAGTCAATGCCCCCTTGTACTGTGAGAAATCTCAGCAAAGCTTTATGTTTGCTCCACCCACATCTTTCTAACAAGCGAGAATGAAGCACAGAATCATGGAAATCCTACAGTACAGATAGAGACTATTTGGCCTATCGAGTTTGCACCGACTCTCCGTAGAGCACCCACTCTCCCACCTAAACCCTGTAACCCCACATTACCCATGGCCAATCCACATAACCTGCACACTTTGGACTGTAGGAGGAACCCAAGCAGACATGGGGAGAATGTACAAGCTACACACAGACAGTCACCAAATGTTGGAATTGAACATGGCTCCCTAGCTCTGTGAGGCAGCAATGCTAACCACTGTGCCATTGGGCATAAATAGATTACATTGAGTAGAAAGCCTCACATGGTGAATTTGTGGAAGGTAAACTTTGCAATGTTGTAATGGCTTCCAGCCCCAGATTGGAACGAGCTACAAGCATGAATATTCATTTCCACCTTTACTTTCACAATTACTGACAATATGGTCCTTACCTGGCTGTGAGCATGCAGCTGGTGGAAAATTTCAGTAAGGATGGTCCTTACTGAGCCATGTACCTCTCACACATTGTTCCTCACTGAGATTCACGGAGCAGAAATGCTCCACGAACATTCTGGATGGTCAGTGTCTCTTGCTTCAATCCTTTCCTCCCTCCTTCCTTCCACTTCCAGAAGCTGGACCTGTTCTATTTGACCTCAACTCATTCTTCAAATTATGTTATAATCTTGCGTAGCCTAAATAGTTACTGGTTTGAGCAAATTTGAAGTTCATCAGCACCTGCCACACTTGCAGACTTTTGAAACTTGAAGAAACTGTGGAAAACACCAAGCGTCTGTAGAATCATAGCAGCATCCAGAAGAAAACAAAGAGCTATTGACCTGAAGTCGTTGATGATTCCTTTAAATAGCTCTGGTAGGATGGAGGTTGAGTGCAGTCCTTTGCAATGCTAAATCTGGAATCACATTTCAAAGGTTTTGTGTGGGTATTTATTGGAGGATTGAGCTCCAAAATGACATGGCTGGTGTTAAGTTCCAGCGCTATTGTCTGGGCACAAGCTAGTGCCCCAAGCAATCTGGCATCGTGTTCAATTTCACAACACGGATACCAATTTTGAGGGCTAAAAACATCTGAAATGTCCAAAATATGGATGCAAGCAATTTTAATATCTCATCTGACTCTGTTGTCAGTGTCTAAGGATACATCATGAAGCTTTGCAGCTGATTAATTACTGAAATGATGCTGTTATTTCCCATCACAGAGATAAATATCCAGCAAATCTGTTTCTGGAACAGTTCAAAGTCAGAAGTCACACGTCATCAAGTTATAGTTCAAAAGGTTTATTTGAAATCACATGCTTTTGGAGTGCTGCTCCTTTGTCAGGTCCCCTAAAACCTGTCGGACTATAACCTGGTACTGTGTGACTTCTGACTTTATCCACCCCAGTCCAACACCAGCACCTCCACATCTGGAAATGTTGGCTGAGGGCATAACATTAGCTCAGGTATTCAGAGTATGCCCTGCCTGTCATCAAGCAAGACCATGAAGTCTTCTACATCCACCAGAGAGACAGAGGATGCTATAGGTTAACTCCTCAGCTGCATGAGAGCACTTCTGCCTGTCCTGCATTCCCTCAATACTGCACTGGAATCTATTCAATGAGAATCAACAGTTGCTCTTTATGAAGAGTTCTGCGTTGTACACAGAATTTTTTTTATTATGTCAACTCAAAAGGTCTTTTCTCTATTTCTTGTTTTGAACATCAACAGGATTCAGAAGTGGAATATGGAAACTAATTTTTGCCATTCAAAGTATGGCATTCTCAAAGTAACGTGAAACTTGTTTTAAGTAAATGTTTTTGGTTCCATGACACTCAAAAGGGACATTATGCATAAGTTTTTTTTCCTCTGTGGGTTTCCATCAATAAACCTAGAATGAATGAGCTAGTTTATTTCACATTTGTGGATTATTTTTAACCTCATGCTAAATAAAAATATAGTTAAGATCGCCTCTGGTATAAAAGAACTACTACCTTGTAAATATTTAACTGTTCATCTATTGGGAATCATGGGAAAATATATTTAAACATGTGTCACGTGCAAAACAAATAAAACATTTTTACAGTAGGTTTATTGTGTTTGCAAGAAATGAAGTGTGTGCAGAAGCTCAAGGACAAGAAAGGAAATAGCAAAGGAGCTAGGATTGCAAGTTTTACAGGTTTTCTTCTAATTCAGCTCGTAAAGACTATTCCTGAAATAAGGTGTGCCTGATTAGCTGACTCATGTGATGCATGTCAAATTATCTCCACAGTGACAGAGCAAACCAAAAGATTCAAAGTAGTTTGGCTGCATGAACCAATGTTGGCCTAATTAGCATCTGGTTCAATAATTGAGGCAGTCTGTTTGAATAACCATGGCTGTTTGTTCATGTTTTTGTTTCAAAGTACCAGCAGAACAGGGTTTGCCCAATGCTTTCCAATAAAAGTCTTGCTCAAATTTAACACAAAATCAAATGTACACACTTATATAAATTCAAGACATTTTTAAAATAATACTACTTTTTAAAAAGTTTCTCCCCCTCATATTTCATCTTGTACCTTATCCTCCATGTGCATGTTCCAATTTTTATTTTACTCACTTTATAAATGACATTAAGGATAATCATTGCTTTTGACTGACTTCCAAATTTGCTTTCTGCTAGACTACTGCCAATGTGATTGGCTGCTTGTTGAGATTGTTGATATCACTGTTACTGGATCCTTGGATATATCTTAAACTTGAGAAAAAGGAAATCCATGCACTAGTTATTACCACAGTTCTGAGGTCAGCAGTTAATATTTAACCAATAATTATAAAATTTGAGCAGTTCACTTTAAATAACCTTGATTAAGTGCTAAGTTGAGTCTCCCAGAATCAGCTCAGTAATCAGATGTCTGTTTGAGCAACAGGTAATCTATTTTTATGTGCTGTACAGTGCATTCAACTCAAATGAATACATCATAGAGAGGGCACTGAAGAGATCTACTGGGATGATGAGAATGTGAGAGACTTTAATTAAGAGGCAAATTTAGAGAAACTCAAACTCTATTATTAAAACAGGGTAAGAGGTCAAATGTCCAATGTATTGACAAATATGAGGAGTTTTCACAAAATAAATAAACCACCAAAGACTATTTCCATTGGCCAGTGGAGGCATAACAATTTTAAAGAACACATCCAAATAAGAAAGAAAGAGTTGGTAATCATTATAGTGCTGTGGTATATATGATCATGAAATGTTGACAAGGAAGAGAAAGAGAATAAAAAATAAAAATGAAAGTAGATAGCTTATTGTAAAAGAAGCATCTTGTAAGGACCTTGAGAAAGCACAGTTGGAATGATATTCAGTGAACAATAAACATCAGAGAAACAGTGCAGGCCATGGGTAAGTTGTGCCATAGTGGTAATATCACTAGACTGACAACCCAACAGCCCAGGTTATAGTTCTGGGGACAAATACCACTCTGGCAAATGGTGAACTTTGAATTCATTAAAACAAAACCTTGAATAAAAAGCTACCCTAATGTTTACCATGTAACAACTATTGATGGTCTGAATAACACATCTGATTCACGAATGCCCTTCAGGGCAGGAAATCTGCCATCCTTACCTGGTCTTGCCTATATGTGACTCTAGACCCACAGCAATGTGGCTGTCTCTTAACTGTCTTCTTGTCAATTACAGATAGGTGATAAACATTGGCCAAGCCAGTGACACCCATGTAAGAATATAAGACCAGGCATAGGCAATTCAGCCCCTGAAGCCTGCGAATGCTATTTGATATGATCATGGCTGATCTCATCTCAGCCTCAGCTCCACTTTACCATCTACTCTCCATAAACCTTCAATCCATCACTAATTAAAAAATTGTCTATTTCCTTCTTAAATTTATTCAATGTCCCAGCTTCCACCTCATTCTGAGGTAATGAATTCCATAGATTTACAATCCTATGACTGACTTAATTCCTCCTCATCTCTGTTTTAAATCTGCCACCCCTTATCTTAGAACTATAACCTCTTGTTCTGACTATCCCACATGAGGAGACATCCTTTCTACATCTACTTTTTCAATTCCCATTAGCATTTTATGTACTTCAGTTAGGTCTCCTCTCATTCTTCTAAACACCAGTGAGTATTGGCCTAAACTGATCAATCTTTCTTCATAACAATGATCCCTCATCTTTGAAATCATTCCAGTAAACCTCCTTTGAATTTCCTCCAACACAACGCCATCCCTCCTTAAGAAATGAGAACAAATTTGCATGCAATATCCCAGGTGCAGTCTCACTAATGTTTTGTACAGTTGCAGCAACACCCTTGTGTTGCACTCTGTTCCTTTGGCAATAAATGCCAAAATTCCATTTGCCATCATAATTAACTGTTGTACCTACATACTCATTTTCTATGATTAATACATGAGTAGACACATATCCCTCCATTCTGAAGCACTCTGAAGTTTTGCTCCATTTAGAAAATCAAGAAGGGTCACTGGACTCGAAACGTTAACTCTGTTTTCTCTCCAGAGATGCTGCCAGACCTACTGAATTTCTCTAGCAATAAGTGTTTTTGTTCTGTTTTTGTTTGTCCTGACAAAAAAGGTCCCTCTTTTTCAGCAAATAATAGACCTTCAAGTACTGAATACCAAGATTAATTTTATACATGTTAAATTCCCAGGATGAAGCTGATCCACCTGCTGGTTTTTGCAGCAGTTTTTGTAGGAGGTGCCTGCCAGTACACCTATGGGTATTTCAATTGGCTCGCACGTGTTATGGGATATTCTCGGTATTACAGTAATCAATATTATGGGACTGAGCGTGAGCCTTCGTTGGCAACCAACTGCCCTGCTGAATGCACCTGCCCATCTATCTTTCCCAGGGCTATGTACTGTGATACCCGTATGTTAAAATATATCCCCGAGGTGCCAGCCCGGATGAAATATGTTTACCTGCAGAACAACCAGATCGATGCTGTGCCAGATGGAGTATTTGACAATGCTACTCATCTCGTCTGGGTTGTCCTCCATTGGAATAAAATTTCCAATGACAAGATAGGTGCAAATGTATTCTCCAAACTGACAAACCTGGAGAGAATGTACTTGGGACATAACAATCTCACGAAGATTCCCTTTCCTTTGCCAAAGTCGCTGAGGGAGCTGAGAGTTGCAGGAAACAAGATTTCAACTGTTCAACCCGATGTACTGGAAGGTCTCGACAACTTGACTAAGCTACTGCTGAATGACAATGAGCTGGAAGATATCGGAAGCTCCCTCAAAGTTTTAAAGTCTTTGTCTTACTTGGACCTCAGCAATAACCACCTAAAAAAACTCCCTGAAGTACTTCCAGACTCACTGCACCAGCTGTACCTGGATTTCAATCACATCAGCTCAATTCCTGATGAGTACTTCCAACAGTTCCCTAAACTTCAATATGCGCGGATCTCAAATAATGAACTAACGGATAATGGAATACCATTAAACACATTTAACGTGTCCAGTTTGATTGAGTTGGATCTCTCCCATAATAAGCTGCAGAAGATTCCTCCTGTCAATGAGAACTTAGAAAACCTGTACCTACATGCCAACAAGATCAAAGGTGAGTGGGATATGATTCTACTTTGAAAAGTCTGTGGTGCCGCCTTATAAAAGTTTCCAATGAAGCTGAATCCATCTCCCCAGTTGTCCCCACTCACAACTGAATATTAGTAATGAAGGAGATGGGAAATCATCATTCAATAGTATCAAAGTTGTCAGTTCAATGCACCAGTGAGGGATTGTCAGAGGTGAGGTCTTTCAGATGAAAAGATAAAATGATCTCTTATCTGTCCTCTTGAGCAAATGCAGAAACTCCCAGAGGCATCATTTTGAGGAAAAATGGAGGATTGACCCCAGATCCCTTGTTAATATTTATGTCTCAGCCAACATAATAGTAATAGCTAATCTGGCCATTGTCACACAGATGTTTGTGAGGGTTTGCAGTGTACAAATTGATCCCTATATTTCCAACATTATAAAAATGATGACACTTTGCAAGTATGTAATTGGCTGAAAAGCTCTTGGGAGATCCTGTGGTCATGAAAGCAGCATGGTGGCGTGGCACGGTGGCTCCCTGGGGAGCACTGCTGTCTCAGCGGGCTGGGGAGCCGGGTTCAAATCCAGCTGTGAATATTTGTTTGTAGGGAGTTTGCATGTTCTCCCTGTGTCTGTGTGCTATTTCTCCAGGCACTCTGTTTCCTCCCACAGTCCAAAGATGTGTAGGCCAGGTGGATTAGCCATATGGAGATAGAATGGGTCAGGGTGTATTACTCTTCACAGGGTTAGTGCATGTGTGACGGGCTGAATGGCCCATTTCTGCACTGTAATGCTTCTATGAAAGGGATTATGTAAATGCAATTTCCTTCCTTTTCTCCTGAAGTAAATCTTCTTTTCTGGAAGTAATATTGAAGTAAGTTCAATGCAATGTTAAACAACGATAGAGCTTCATCACTTTGTATACAAAGCATTAGATCCAGTACTATGAATTAGCTTTAACAGGATATAATAAAAAAAGATAAATCTAAATTGATTGAACTTAGGCAATGGTAGGTGCACTAAAATTGTCCCTTGGGCTTGGAGAGAAAGGAAAATTAACAGCATAACATTATTTTTTGACTCCCTGTGTGCAATGCACAGGAAGTAAGGATAATTAGGTCAGAGGCTAGGAATACTGGGGCGAATAACTCATCTCCTGACTCCCCAAAGCCTGCCCACCATCTATAAGGCACAAGTCAGGAGTGTGATGGAATACTCCCCACTTGCCTGGATGAGTGCAGCCCCAAAAACACTCAAGAAGCTTGACACCATCCCAGGACAAAACAGTCGCTTGATTGGCGCTACATCCACAAGCATCCACTCCCACTACTGACACTCAGTAGCAGCAGTGTGTACTATCTATAAGATGCACTGCAGAAATTCACCAAAGATCCTCAGACAACACCTTCCAAACCCACATCCACTTCCGTCGAGAAGCACAAGGGCAGCAGATATATGGGAACACCACCACCTTTAAGATTCCCTTCAAGCCACTCACCATCCTGATTTGGAAATATATCACCATTCCTTCACTGTCACTGGGTAAAAATCCTGGAATTCCCTTCCTCATAGCATTGTGGGTCAAGCCATAGTTGGTGGGATGCTGCAGTTCAAGAAGGCAGCTCACCACCACCTTCTCAAGGGTAACTAGGGATGGGCAATAAACACTGGCCAGCCAGCGACGCCCACATCCCACAAATGAGTTAAAAAAAAAGCTTTGGTGTGATGTCCTGAACTTTAGGCTGCCACTCACTATCTAGTGTCATACGTAAAGAGGGAACATTTGTACAAAACGATAGGTACTGCTGTGCGTAAAATTCGTTATGTAATTATAGCCCATAAAGTGCCTTTAGAAAAGGGCTGCATTACTAAAAAAGAATGTAATGAAGTCCATCAGTATTCACTCCATTTGCTGAAAACAAATTGGTTTTGGTGCCATACACATGCAACCAAAAATGCTTAAGAAGTTTTAGTAAGTGCAGGTCTATTTTCGCTGTAATTTACTCATTGACACCATGACTGAGAACCATTACTTATTTTATAGTATGGCTCCTACTTTCTGTGTGGCATTTACTTTGCTCTTTAATTCACATTGGTAAGCAGAACCTCAGGAAAAGGAAGGTTTTAAGGTCATCCGAATAATAAACCAGAATTGGGGATTAACCATGAAAATAGCAGTGTTAATGAAAGAAAGGTATTTGGCACAAAGCTTTAGTTTTCCTATACAAAAACGGAAGTTTCTGGAAAAGCTCAGAGGGTCTGGCAGCATCTGTGAAGAAAAAATCAGAGTTAACGTCTTGTGTCCGGTCACCCTTCCTGAAGGGTCACCGGGCACAAAACGTTAACTCTGATTTTCCAGCAACTTTGTTTTTGTTTCTGATTTGCAGAAGTTTTTTCGGTTTTTATTTAGTTTTCCTGTCCTGTGTAAAAACCATGTTTCCAATCAATGTACACAGAGTCATCAGTTGATAGTTGGAATGAGCTTCAAATCTTCAGAAATCTGAAGTGAGCACACTCACATTGGGGAAAATGGAACAGGATTTTATTCTTCAGATATTCCTGAATCTTATATTTACAAACAGGTTAAACTTGGGTGAAGAAGTATTACTAGATCATCTCCCTTCTGTTTGTGTAAAACTAATTTTGATAAATTTGCATTTTTAGAAAGGACTGATTGGTGAAGGTGGTCAAACAAATGACACTAATGCTTAGTCCTCCTTTTGATCAGTGTACGTATCAGACTCTCTCAAATGTTCAGTTTCTCTAGTTTCTTCAGTTCCAGATTCCCTAAATGTGAAGTGGGAGGGATGGACTTGTCTGAATTTCCAAAAGCCTTAATGGGAAACCTTGGTCTTGCGTATGCATACATGTGTGTGTGTGTTTGCAAGCATATGTGTGCGCATGCAAATGTATTTGTGTTTATGCATGTGTGTGCATATGCATGTCTGTGTATGTGTGTGCATGTGTGTGTGTTCACGTGTGTGTGTGAGAGTGTGTGGTTGAGTGTGCATGTGAGAGTACGTGTGCATATGTGTGTGAGTCATGCGCATGTGTACACATGTGTGTGTCTGTATGTGTGTGTGTATGCATGTGTCTGTATGTGAGTGTGTGTATATGTGAGTGTGCATGTGTGAATGTGTGTGTGCATGTATGTGAGTGTGTGTGAGAGAGAGTCATTGCTACAACCATTGGAAAGGATCCTTCAGTTTTCCTGAAAATCTCAACAGTGTGAGCTGGTGATATCCATCATGATTGATAGCATGAAAGATCAACTAAGGCTGGATCACAGGAACAGGAAGTGACCATTCAGTCCTGAAAACTGCACCACCACTCAATGACAGCAAGGCTGCATCACATCTTAATTCCATAATCATACTTAACCACTTGTTTCTAACGATAAAGAGCAGAATTATAATTTGCATGTGAGTTTGCTGTTTGCGAACTAAATTCCCATACATAACCTGACTCTGTGCCAATAAAAGCTTTATTCAGTTTTCTGCTAATGAATTGACCAGCTGTTACATTTTTTCCTCACTGCAAAATAGAAGAGGTTTGGGGCTGCTGTAACACTCCAGTTGGTCTTTACACAGTCTGCTATGAGCTGTGCAAACATGAAGAGTCCAAATTAATTTTCCACCAGTATTCAGCTAGATTACCGCAGGGGACACTACAGTGTACTCTGTACTCTGTCATCTGTCAGGCAGGGGGATGGAACGTTTTTGTGGTGCGGTGGTAGTGTTTTTACCTGCGGAGCAGAGGCCTGGGTTAAAGTCCCAGCATCTCTAAATCTAGGTTGTAACACTTCTGAACAGGTTGAGTAAAAATATCTATCAGGCAAGGGAGACACCATAATCAGGGAAGTGTCAGCTAAAGTTAGTGATGTCTCTGCTATCTGAATGCAGCCGGGTGGTATCAGTCTGTCTTTACAACCTACATGTTCCTGTCGTGGATGTGCCTGCATTCCTAACCAGGCACTTGACAACCATACAAAGGTCAAGGATACGTTTGCGATTTGGACCGCAAACAGCAGGTCAAGATGACGCAAAAGGTGGATGGTAACTGAGCAACCCCACAACCTCCCTCCCTCGTTGCCATCTGGTGAGCCTAATGTTTGTCATCCTTGTGGCGAATCTGGCCAGGTGGAGGCCAATTACAGCACATCATCTGGAAGAACAGGAGGGTCACCATGCAAAAGAACGCCAGCGAACAAAGTGCTGCATTGAGCAAGAAGGACATAAGGAGGGAGCAGAGGAAAGAACAGAATGAGACAACAGACTGCTGAATAGCAGTGCTACACCACCAGCAGGCTCCCTCTCCTCTCCAGACTGAATCAATGGAAGAGGAACTGACAGAAAAACAACTGAGGGAGTAGCAACTGGTGAAGCAGAGTGGGTAGAGGAAGGGCCCAGGAAGGGAGCAACATCCCAAACCAATGGCAAAAGGTCAATTCTTTCCAACATAGATGATAAAGAATGTTGCTATTTGGATGGGGAAGGATAAGAGTGATACCTTCAGAAAGAAATGGGAAAGTTCGAGTAAGCTGGATGTCACAGCCGAGCTCCAAGACAGTGCAAACAGTGAAGAGGCCAACACACCCCAACTTCAAATTGAAGAGGCCAGTGTGCCCCATCTCAGGAAATCAGGAGTAGCATCATCCTCGAAGGGGAACTGATGGGAAAGACTTCTGTCATGGGAAACAGCTCAAACCTCACCTCTTGAGTGAATGCATTGAGGCTGGGCAATTTCAATGTGACAGACCAGGTCGATTGCCTTGAACCACCGAAAGTGAGGCAATCTGCTCAGTACAGGGTGGGGGGTGCAGAAGCAGAGCCAAGGACTGGAATTGTGAAAGATAATGGCTCAGGTTAATAAGAAGTTTTTTAGAATGCCTAGGAATGTCCCTTCCATGAGCTTGCGTACTTTTAAATCTACTGCAAGATGTGATTTATCTTAGTTTACCTGACCAAGGTTCAAGTTGACCTGCTATTTCTACAATGACTGTGACACTGTACCTCAGCTATTACAGGCAGTGGGTTCAATGATGGTCAATGGGCCATTATTATAATTTAATCTATAAAAATGCTTTTCTTTGGTTAACTAACACGTACATTCAGCTCAAAATTCCCACTTGCAATATCTGGAATGGTCTTTCTGAGTGCGATATCAACTGTACCTTAAATGAGGCTGGGCAATCTGGCAGGGCTGACAACAAACTAAATGCCTTGTTCAGACTCCTGTTAGACACAGTAAAAGATGCTAGGCTGTATAATGGCTTCAGCAACTCTGAAGAAAGAGGGTCATGCCAATACCCCGGTCAAGCCAGATTGGTCTGTCCCACACAGGCTGGACATCCTGTTTCTGTCCTCTACATTCACTAGCATCAAAGTACTGTTCATCTCTGATCACTGCCTCCTACTGGCTGACTGCCACATACAGGAAGATTAGAGATGTGGCAGGGGGAACATGGAAACAGAATATGAGTTTGCTGACCTCCAAAAACATTAAGGAGCTCATACTGGATTACAAAGATTGGAGATAGTAAGAACCGCCCATGCTGGAGTCAGAGATAACACAGCTTGGAGCTGGAAGAACAGAGTAGGCCAGGCAGCATCCTGCTTCCCTGCTCCTCTGATGCTGCCTGGCCTGCTGTGTTTCTCCAGCTCCACGCTATTTTACAAAGATTGCAGAACTGGTTGAGTCTCTGACACTTTGATACAAAGTAATCAAGGCTAACACCTAGATAATTTTCATTCTCAAAAGTGTTCAAACAAGACAGAAACAGAAGGAAATGTCCCTATTCCAAAACATTATGCTGAATTTGCTCCAGCTGCAGTTAATGGGGGTTAATGTCAAGAAAGACCCCCAAGAGGTGAGGAGCCAGCAAGCCTTGCTGTTTGCCTCGGAGACTTCTAAGATCATTTTCCAGTCCAGAGTCCACTCTGTGGAGCAGGCAGATATATTCTTATCTTTATCCTTTAGCAAGTACACAAAGAGAGTGAGAAGAGTAAAACTCCTAGAAGGATTGGCTTATCAACAGAGTTTTATTCTGTGAGACAGGATCGGCCTAGTTCTGCTGGAGGTGTTTAAGAGTAATCTTCTGGCTGAGAGCATGTCAGAATTTAAGGGAGAAAGCGTCTATATCCTCATCTACAAACGAAGAGGGAGAGGGGGGATATTAGAAATTGGTGACCCATCTCACTGCTGAATGTGGTCTACAATATTCTGTCCAAGGCCATTGTCAATCCAGTCAAGACTGCTGTAGAGTTGGTGATCCTTCCTGATAAAGCCTTCAGTGTACCCAGCAGGAAGATCTCTGAAAGCCTCACACTGCTCAAGGGTATGATTTCCTATGTGCAGAAAAGGGTGTTGGGTGGGTAGACTCATTAGCCTGAACCAGGAGATTATCATGTACCTACATAATGGATGTGCTCTTCAAAATGGTAACTTGTGAAGGGAATTTGTCATTGGATCCAACTATGACCCATAAACATCAGGAGCGCAGTTACAATCAGTGTATGGGTGTCAGAAAGCTTTCCGATCAAACGTGAGTTTAGGCAGAGCTGCAGTCTCGCCCCACCCCCCTTCCCCATCCTGTTGTGTATTGCATTATGAGATAACAAGGTGTAGAGCTGGATGAACACTGCAGGCCAAGCAGCAACAGAGGAGCAGGAAAGCTGATGTTTCAGGTCTAGACCCTTCATCAGAAATGGGGGAGGGGAAGGGGATTCAAGTCTAACAGGAAAGATGTGGGCATGGGAGGGATTGCTTTAACAACATAGGAACTGGAGTAGGCCATTCAGCCCCCTCAAGCCTGTTCCATCATTCAGTGAGGTCATGGTTGCTCAGTGGCTCAACTCCATATACCTGTCTTTGGCCAATATCCTTTAATATCTTTAGTCAACAAAAAATTATCTATCTCAGATTTAAAGTTAACAAATTTCTTTTTATATTCACTCACGGGATATTGGTGACTCTGGCTAGACCAGCATTTATTGCCCATCCCTAATTGCCCAGGGGGACAGTTAAGAATCAACCACATTGCTGTAGGGCTAGAATTACATGTAGGCCAGACCAGGTAAGGATGGTAGATTTCCTTCCCTAAAGGACATTAGTGAACCGGATGGGTGTTCTCCTGAGAATCAGTTCATAGTCATCATTAGACCCTTAATTTCATATTCTTTTTATTGAAATCAAACTCCACCATTTGTTGTGGCAAAATTTGAACCCGGGTCCCCAGAACATTTGTTGAGTTTCTGGATTAATGGTCCAGCGATAATATCATGAGGCCATTGCCACACCGTTAGGATTATGATCCTGCATCCAATGCCATTTGTTGAAGAGAGTAGAAGTGCTGCCTAATATCTTTCCTGAATGGTCTCACCCTAGTTCTCAGACTGTGCTCCCTGCCCAGAATATCCCAAGTAGTAGAGGCACTTGAGTCAAAGCCTCCATGTCCATAGACAACATAACCGTGTTCTGCTCGGATCTACTGTTGGTACTTAGCTGGATGACATCTACAACCAGTTTGAATAGACCCCTGGAGTCAAAGTTAATCAAGGCAAGCATGAGACATTGTCTATTGGGAACGGGTTGACCAATTCTTTGTGACTTTCACTGCCAGTTCAGATTAACTGAAGGTGCTAGGTACATGGTTCAGAGGGTTCAAGATATGTGCAAAAAACAGGAAAGAATGAGTGGCTATGATAAAACAAAAACTAGGCAGGCTTAAGTATGATTGCCTCTCATTGCAGTTAAGAACCTAGTCATCAGGTCTAAGGCACTCTCAGTGTTGTTGTATATGGCACAGGTTTGGCACATTCTTCACTCCTGCCTTGTGGCAAACACTCAAATGATTTTCCCTTTTATCTGGAGGGATAAAATAGTTATGTTCACAGGGATATGATGCATAAATATATAGATATGGGGGAGAAATATATGCCCAAGATCACCCTCATTCTGTTGGCCACCTTTGAGTATGATTGCTTTGAGCTGTGCATTGTCCCTCCATTTACCCTCCCTAGGCTCCCCTGTATCTTATGAAGAATGTACATTGTGAACGTAAACAGTATTGAAATTGTCTTGAGGCACCTTAGCGTGCAACTTAGTATATAGGGGAGAGTGTGTTTTTATTCCCAATTTGAAATGGCTTGACTTGGGCTGTAAATATTAAGACCATTTTAATCATATAAAGGCATCTAAGAGTGGAACACATTAAATAGAGGCAAGCAGTGGTTAACACTGCTGCCTCACAGCACCAGGGACCTGGGTTCAATTCCAGCCTCAGGTGACTCTCTGTGTGGAGTTTGCACATTCTCCCGTGTCTGCATGGGTTTCCTCTGGGTGCTCTGGTTTCCTCCCACAGTCCAAAGATGTGTAGGTTAGGTGGATTAGTCATGCAGGGATAGGGTCTGAGTCTGGGTATGATCCTCTTTGGAGGGTCAGTATGGACTTGATAGGCCAAATGGCCTGCTTTCATAATGTAGTGATTCGATGAATCTTATCGCATTTTTTTAATATTCAAATTAAAATGTTTTGGAATGTACCTTAATCATTTTTATGAATAAAGTATGTATTTGGAAAAAAAGAGTTAATGGCTTTCATTACCGTTGGTTCTGTTTGCTTGTCTTTTCTCATGTTTTCATATCCAAATAAAGGACCATTGGCTTGGAATCAATCCTTATAGGCAAATTCCTGCAGTCGTATTCTCTTCTAAAGGATAGCTGACAAGAAAACTCTTCCACTCGCCGTCAGATTTATTGGAGGGGTTTACATTACAGGCTGATAATTAATCTGTTTGGCCATGTTGCAGACAGACACACCCTGTATGCTCAACAATGCTTGGCGGGAAACTCAAACCTGGAACATTTAGCCCAGAAGTGGGGACGTTACCATTACACCACAAGACATATGCTAGGAGAAGCCAAAAAGACACCAGCTTACTTCTGGTTATCATCCAGTGAGTCACCTGGGAATGTTCTGTGTCTAATCCATCGAAGCTCAGATTCAATGTAGAACTTCAATTATTTGGTTTCTATGTAAGAGTCTGTACCGTCAAACACCAAAATTGGCAGAAGGGGAATCTAATGACTAGTTGGAAAATAACAGAATAGGAGGGCACTCATTAAAGTAAAAGTTTGATGCTGGGCAATGTCAAATAGAAAGATTCCAAATTCAATCTTGAATTCAAGTCGAATGATTTCATTTCAGACAAGGATACATCCAGCCAGGAATGTTCCCGGAAAACTAGCCAGAATCCTCATTTCTGAAGTTCAGGTTCCTATTCACAAAATGTCAAGATAAACTCTGTACGTATCTTGTAGTGACATTAGCTGAAAACACAACCAGGCTTAGGTATGATACCTTTCACAGTTGAATAGCTTATGAACACCTGGGTAATTAATTTCCACAAGTCCAGCATTCCACTCCCATGGTAGTGAGCCAGCAATAAGATGACTCTGGGTAGGAAATTTCCATCAGAATCTGTTTTCAACAAAGCCTTTGTCCAGGTTAAATGTGACCCCTGGTAATGGAATGGGTGGAATTGGGGGGGAAAGGGATTCTCAATCTGGGAAATTCACCAGAAAACCCTAATCCTGAACGTCTGGCTGCTGTGATAGATAGGCCTGCACAGCTGTGTTGTCAGGTCTCACGGGGAATCTAGGATGAGATCCCGCCCAGGTTGCTCAATCACAATTCCAGCTACAGTATGCTTTCAATTCCACTACAAAGAGATCTAATGGGAAGATCAACAAGCAGGTTACTGTCTAATCACGCTGCATTGGCAACTAACCAGCGCTAAACTTCCCTGCTACTCTGGCAAACTTTAATATAATTAATCTTTGTGAGGTGAGTGTTACTGACAAAATTGGTATTTATTGTTCATTTCTAATTGAAAGAGAGTGCCAGGATTTTGATGCCAATGGCAGTGAAGGAATGGCAATGTAGTTTCAACTCAAGTGTACTTGGAAGAGAACTTGCAGACGATAGTGTTCCCATGCACCTCCTGCCCTTGCCCCTCTAGCTAGTGGAGGTTGATTGTTTAGAAGGTGATGTCAAATAGATTGCTGAGTTGTAATATTTATTATTTCAACCACTTGGTGACTCATTCTGTTCTTGGTGCTATTCACAGAATAAATATGGCATTGATGTGAAAGAATATTTCTGCAATATTGAACTTGAGCTGAGAGCAGACAAAAGAGACAGAGACCACCTCAAGAAGTTCATCTTGAGTGAACAATGATAGATAGGGAAAGAACTTTCAACTCTTCACCTAAGTAATTATGATGTTTTGTATATCACAATGCATGCATTCAACTCACTTCTCAAAGCTATGTGAGCTTCTAAATGCAAAAATAGCAGATCCAAATCCAGGCCAATTTTGGGAAATGACATCTGGGAAACTGCCACCGGACCCTTCCCAAACATCATCCGACTACTGCCTTCAACCCCCAGCAATCGGATCTAGTCCACAGTATGTTTCTGACCCTGATAATTCAAGGCAGTTTCTCAGCTTGACTCATCTGATCTCCACCCAAACAAGCAAACCCAGCTGTCACATAATAAAAGGGATAATATTAAGTACCAACAATAAGTGAATTTGGATTGGATAGGATGTAACTTATTTTTATACTTCCAAACACAATATCAACACGTCCACTTCTGCTTTTAGATCTAAGACTACAGAATATAACAGCAGAATTCGGCCGTTCGGCCCATCAAGTCTCTCCACCATTTGGTCATGGCTGATTTGTTTCTCAGTGCCATTCTCCTGCGTTCTCCCCCTAAATCTTGATCTCTTTCCTAATCAAAACCCTAAACTACATAGTTGTGCACGTAGCGTAACCTTCTGTTGTGGTAGATTATTTTGCGAAATCATCTTAGGAGATTTGAGGTTCAGGTCAATGATCATTTGTTGTGCCGATGTTGGGAGGGTCCACCTCAGAAAACATTCCAAGGTATCACTCTAACTCAATGAGGATTCATCTGCTATTTGTATGTCATAAGTGACATAGACAGTACACTACTTAGATTTAGAACTGGTCTGTTTTATACAAGCAGCTCATTTTTCACATGTTCCAAAAGTGGCAGGTGGCTTCTTCCCCTGGTTCCACTATGCACTGTTCTCCAAGGTGCCATTCTATCTCCTCTCCAAAGCCTATGCTCTGTTCCCACCCTTGACAAAAGTCCATTGCTTTTCCTTTCTCAGTCTGGTGCAGGGTCATCTTCACATTCCATTTCTAAATAGGACTCAGGGTTAATGCTGGCTCAACTATGTTGTCTTTTGCACAGGAACTCTGTCTGTTCCATCAGCATTTGAGCAAGTTAATGCAGTTTAACTAATTTTTCTTTTAACCTGACTACTTTCTTGAATAAGAGTAAATGAAAAATGAATCTTAAATGATTTATGAAATTAACTAAAACTCTCTGCCTAATTCTAAGCTCAGGTTGAAATTCATATGGATTTACAGGTTATCTCATGTCATACCCAAATTGCCCCCGAATGTCTCCAAGGTTCTGGTCATGGGTGTTTGTTGTCAGTATGCCAATCATGGGTTTAGCCTCCAGCTCCAGACATCACTGCCACTTATCCACCTCAGAAACCCACACAACTGGAAAGAAAAGGGGAGGCAATGGCCTTGTGGTATTATCACTGGACTGTTAATCCAGAGACCCAAATAACTGGGATCCTGGGTTCAAATCCTGCCACAGCAGATTGTGGAATTTGAATTCAATAAATATCTGGAATTAAGAATCTAATGATGACCATGAATCCATTGTCAATTGTCAGAAAAGCCCATCTGGATCACTAATGTCCTTCAGGGAAGGAAACTGCCATCCTTACCTGGTCTGGCCCACATGTGACTCCAGACCCACAGAAATCTGGTTGACTCTGAATTAGAGATGGACAGTAAATGCTGCCTAGCCAGTGACGTCCTCATCCTGTTAACGAATAAAGGAAGTAAAATGAAAGGGAACATTTGTCCCTACTGTGGGTGCACCTACACCCAAGGACCAAAATGAGTTAAAAAAAAAGGAAGCACAACACTATCCTCACATGGGCAATATTGTCAAAAAGTAGAGACAACAAGGTGCAGGGCTGGATGAACACAGCAGGCCAAGCAGCATCATAGGAGCAGAGAGGCTGACGTTTCGGGCCTAGACCCTTCATCAGAAAAGGGGGAGGGGAAGGGGGTTCTGAAATAAATAGGGAGAGAGGGGGAGGCGGATAGAAGATGGATAGAGGAGAGGATAGGTGGAGAGGAAACAAACAGGTCAAAGAGGCGGGGTTGGAGCCAGTAAAGGTGAGTGTAGGTGGGGAGTTAAGAAGGGGATAGGTCAGTCCAGGGAGGACGGACAGGTCAAGGGGGCGGGATGAGGTTGGTCGGTAGGCGATGGAGGTGCTATCCTCTCCTCTATCCATCTTCTGTTCCGCCTCCCACTCTCTCCCTATTTATTTCAGAACCCCCTTCCCCTCCCCCTTTTCTGATGAAGGGTCTAGGCCCGAAACGTCAGCCTCTCTGCTCCTATGATGCTGCTTGGCCTGCTGTGTTCATCCAGCCCTGCACCTTGTTGTCTCGGATTCTCCAGCATCTGCAGTTCCTATTATCTCTCATTGTCAAAAAGTACTTGTCTGTACTGCTGTACCCTTTCAGACATTCAGCTGGCAAAGTACAGAACTGGATCCTAATCTGCATACAGTTTAGAAATGTTTATTTGCAGAGGTACCGATTGCATATAGGTACCTCCAAACCCAACAACCCTCATTTCAGTCATTTCTTATTATAAAGAGTGCAGTAAATGTTGGTCTGGCCAGTGATGCTCACATCCTGTGAACAAATGAAAAAAAAATTCTGAAAGCCATTTATTTTTGGCAGTTTAAAGGGGTTGCGCAATTTCTGAAAAACTGCATTTTAAATATCAGTGATGTATACACCTGTACATTCTCCAGCACGTCTCTGACATTTCAGTTTGTGGTGTTTGCAGAGTTCACCGTGGACAGCTTCTGTAGAACCATGGGATTAATGAGCTTCTCCAAGATTCGAGTGCTTCGACTGGAGGGCAACAGTATCAAACAAGATAATATTCCGCAAGAAGTCAACAGCTGTCTTCGCCAAGCAAGAATAATAAATATTTAATGTGCATTCATATATCTTATTACAATACCCACTTATACATGTAAACTTCCTTCTACAGCTGGAGTATATAAAGACTAGGCATCCAGCTTCTTCAGAGGCTTCACTGTATCTTATTTCTCTCGCGTAGTTAGTGATTTGTTGCAGCAAGATGGAGAGCTATTCCCCCATGGATCAACTGAACAAATTATTCCCATTGCATCTGAAACTTTTTTTCCTTCAGCATTACAGTGCTTTGGCAGGAAATCAAACCAAGTGTGCTTCATGACCTGTTGCAGAATATGCTACCAAGCCAAGTCACTCATTAAATTGCCCCCTCTGCTGTTTATTGGACTGAACAGGACAAGCTTACCCACAGCTGCAGGCAGCCATTATAAAATCAACTTTATTTACACCTCCCAAACAGAGAGAGCAGCAGTAAAAGGGCAGTATAATAAAACACTCAGCTCCTGCAATGACTACGCCCTGACCTCAGGAATTTACACTGAAACATTTACTAATTTAATGCTTCCAATCTCCATCCACTAAATTATAAAAGACACCAAAACTTCATCTCTGGCTTAGATACAATCTAATAAAGCATGAGACCAATTGGCTGATTTCTACAGACTATCATGTGTCCTGTTTTTGGAATAATGTGAAGGTGCCAGTGTTGCACTGGGGTGGACAAGGTCAGAAGTCACAAGGCATCAGGTTATACTCCAACAGGTTTATTTGAAATCACAAGCTTATGAGGTGCTGCCCTTTCATCGGGATTTCACCTGATGAAGGAGTGGTGTTCTGAAAGCTTGTGATTTCAAATAAACCTGTTGGACTATAACCTGGTGTTGTGTAACTTCTGACCTATTTTTGAAAGGCTTGACTTAATTCTTGTCCCAATGCACATGGGGTTGCTGTGGCACAGTACTCTGGTTTAGTGACAGTGCAGAATTCTGAAAACATAAATTACCTGCAGTTTGTAGCACAGAACCTTACACTCATTTTTCAAAGAAAATTTACAAAAGAATAATTATATTCAAGAAAGTGATCAATAATTTTCTTGATATTGAAGCTATCAGTGCAATATGAGGATACTGAGTGAAAATGGCATGATAGTAGAAGATCAGTCACGATCTAGCCGAATGATGATGCAGACTCCATGGACTGACTCCTGCTCCTATTTCCTATGTTACGATGTAAGTTTATTGTCAAAAAGTACTTACCAGTACTGACGTACCCTTTCAGACCTTCTGCTGGCAAAGTGCAGATCTGGATCCAAATCTCCACACAGTTTAGAAATGTTTATTTGCAGAGATACCCATTACACACATGCACCTCCAAACCCAACAACCCTCATTTCAGTCTGTTCTTATTATAAAGAGTACAATGAATCCCCAGCTGATGTCTACCATCAGAATGCAATTAAATACTCAGTCAGTATACCATTAAGAACTGGTTGCCTAATTTCCACATCCCCTTTTCTACTAATCTTCTTAAAAGGTGTGGGATCCTATGGCTTTGGAAACCTGGCAAATGGTCACCAAACACTTTTATCTGTGAAAATGAACATCAGTAGGCTAATCTCTCATCACGAGACATCATAACTATGGTCATTCCTGCCTTCACCCCATAACCATAAACTACACTAGTACACCTGGACAGGCAAAAAACAGGAAGGATGTGCCCAAAGACCAGAGAGTCTAGAACAAGGTGTCACAGTTTAATGATACGGGCTAAACTGTTTAGGACTAAGATGAGGAGAAATTTCTTCACCCGGTAAGCCTGTGGAATTGTCTGCCACAGAAAGTGGTTGACGGCAAAATATTGAATGTTTTCGAGAAAGAGTTAGATATTGTTCATAGGGCTAAAAGGATCAAGTGGTATGGGAGAACTGACTTAGATGATCAGCCTTGATCATATTTATTGACAGAACAGGCGGAAGGGCTAAATGGCCTATTACTGCTCTGATTTTCTATGTTTCTATGTTGCACTTCACTTCAGGAGTAATTGAATGGAGACTAGAAACAGAAATCTAGTTGATTTTATGTTCTGCCAAGAACAGAGGTAATTCTAGATAATTACATTTTGCTGCACCAGTTCATAGTGCTTTGTTAACATAGATCCAAAGGCCAAGCCTTGGCCAATTCTTATGGCAGTGCATTGCTATTGCAATACTCAACTAAAAATAGAACATTTGCCAAGTATAAAGGGAATGTCTGATTTAGCAGTGAAGCCTGAGCAAATTGCAAGAACAGGAAATGTTTTTATACCTCTCCCAAGTGTCATCGAACCAGATGTCTGCCATTCTGGCTGATAAGGAGGTGTCATATTAAAGGGTAAGAGCAATGTGACTTAAAACACAACTGCTGTTTGCATTTATCACTATTGAGTCCAGAGCCATGGAAATTTCCACAGGCTGACAATTCTGCCAAACCACACTTCCCCTTCCCATCTCCATCCCCCACACCCACATTAACAGTAAGCCAGTCTGGGCAGGATGAGCAGATTGGCCTCCTTCCGTGCTGCACTTATTCTATGATTCAATCACCTTAAACTACGCACAGCAGTGTTGACATTATACTTGGACACAGTTCACAGGTCAGATGGTAAGTTCAGTGTCCATAGAAACCTGTCCACAGTGCCTGCATATGAACGCCTTTGTTCAGTTGCTGCTGAGCATGCATAGTTTTTAAAATTATTCTGTGTACTGAAAATTAAAATGATTCTTTCTTGATAAGTCTGCATAAAATATATTTCCTACCAGGCAAATATATTCTTTTGTTTGTCATTTATCATGCTTGTAATATTACAAAATTGTCTCACGTTCTTCTAGAAGAATAACGTCAGAAAAATGAAAAGAAAAATATTGATTAATTGGTGATTTACTGGGTTTACACCAGAGGCTTATATTGTTAAAAAGCCCTGAGACAGTGGGGTGCACAAAGTACGAAAAACTAGGGCCTGTGCCCTGCAATGGTTAAAGCTCAAGTTTATTTCAAATATATTTCAAATCTGAGGTGGCGCAGTAGCTTAGTGGTTAGCTTTGCTGCCTCACAGGACTAGGGAAATGGGCTCAATTCCACCCTCGGGTGATTGTCTGTGTGGAGTTTACACATTCTCCCTGTGTCTGTGTGCGTTTCCTCCCAAAGTCCAAAGATGTGCAGTTTAGGTGGATTGGCTGTGCTAAATTGTCCTGTAGTGTCCAGGGATGTGCAGGCTAGGTGAGTCAGCCATTGGAAATGCGGGGTTACAGAAATAGAGTAGTGGAGTGGGATGCTCTTTGGAGGGTTGGTATGGGCTGAATGACCTGCTTCCACATTACAGGTGTCAATGATTCTATATAAAATTATGCATTTTTTAACAATGAGTAAAGAGTAGTAGGAATACTGAATTCCACCACAGACTGTGGGATCATTTGCAATGATGTTTTGAACAAACAAGAGCTCTGGTTCAGTGTAAGAAGGTTCAGAGATATTGTTGAAATGTCAATCAATAGTCTCTGGATTCTATGCACCAGCAGCTCCAATATCAAAGTGTAGACAGAGCAGTTGTGAACATGTGCGGGAATTGAGCCAACAAGCCGCAGTCTCTATAATAAAGCTGCCGGGACCGTGCTTTAGTATGGTACAGTGATAGGGTAGTGCCTGAGAGCACTGGCTCCTGGGAGGGGCAGCAGGTTGGTTGAGAAAGGAAGATCAGTTGGAAAAAGAGGACAGAGAGCAAGTGGCATCAGGACAAGGAAGCAATGGTGGGGGAGGGTCAGTAATGTCATTGTGAATGGGGCAGTGTATCACTATGTGAATAGGACAGTGTGTCACAGTGTGAATGGGGCAGTGTGTCAGAGTATGAATGGGACTGTGTGTCAGAGTGTGAATGGGGCAGTGTGTCAGTGTGAATGGGGCAGTGTGTCAGAGTGTGAATGGGGCAGTGTGTCAGAGTGTGAATGGGGCAGTGTGTCAGTGTGAATGGGGCAGTGTGTCAGAGTGTGAATGGGCCAGTGTGTCACAGTGTGAATGGGGCAGTGTGTCAGTGTGAATGGGGCAGTGTGTCAGAGTATGAATGGGACAGTGTGTCACAGTGTGAATGGGGCAGTGTGTCAGTGTGAATGGGTCAGTGTGTCACAGTGTGAATTGGGCAGTGTGTCAGTGTGAATGGGGCAGTGTGTCACAGTGTGAATGGGACAGTGTGTCAGAGTGTGAATGGGGCAGTGTGTCACAGTGTAAATGCGGCAGTGTGTCATTTTGTATGAGGCAGTGTGTCACAGAGTGAATGGGACAGTGTGTCAGTGTGAATGGGACAGTGTGTCACAGTGTGAATGGGACAGTGTGTC
>NC_063356.1:14344172-14373784 GCF_021869965.1 Rhincodon typus
CAGTGTGAATGGGACAGTGTGTCACAGTGTGAATGGGACAGTGTGTCAGTGTGAATGAGGCAGTGTGTCACAGTGTGAATGGGACAGTGTGTCAGTGTGAATGGGATAGTGTGTCAGTGTGAATGAGACAGTGTGTCACAGTGTGAATGGGACAGTGTGTCAATGTGAATGAGGCAGTGTGTCACACTGTGAATGGGACAGTGTGTCAGTGTGAATGGGATAGTGTGTAATGGTGTGAGTGTTCAGAGCTGTCAGTGTGAATGGCACAGTGTCACACCAATCATGTTCAGCATTTAATCAAGTCCCGCAACAATCTCTGAATATCCTGTTGCTTATGAGTGAACAACTCACATATTTGCTCAAGTTATTCTCTTTGAGAAGCTCCCCATTTCACAACATTTCCCTGACTGTAAAATGAATTGAATAGGAAACAAATACACACATTTTCAAATGCCTTCAATGTTTTACCTCTTTCCCCAATCAGCTTATGAGCCTGAAGAACCCGTGCATGCCCCACACCTCCTCTGTGCCCCAACCCCCAGCCCCAGCCCAACTAAAGTCTTGGATGGAGAAAGAGAAGGCGTTCTTAGTTCTGTATAAACTTGTACCATTGCTATCATGCAATAAACGACAATTTGTTGCCAAGCAAGTGCCTGTACTTGTTAAGACTCTTTAATGGTTCATCCTCTTGCACTACTATGATGAACAATGTGCTCCACTCACTTTCTCCTGCTTCTAGCGTTGGACCTGCCCAGATATCTTCTCTGGGCTTCTTCCTAGCCAATTCCATAGTTACAGTGGGAAACCTACTGAAAAATAGGTGTACATTTAAGCAGAGACAGTAGGAACTGCCGATGCTGGAGAATCTGAGATAACAAGGTGTAGAGCTGGATGAACGAAGAAGGGTCTCGACCCGAAACGTCAGCTTTCCTTCTCCTCTGATGCTGCTTGGCCTGCTGTGTTCATCCAGCTCTACACCCTGTACATTTAAGCACCTAGGTTGGCAATTTGCCAAACTGACTGAACTTCTATTCAAAAACAAAAACAAAAATTGAAGAACAGAAAGCTCAGCAGATCTGTCAGCATCTGTGAAGAGAAATCAGTGTTAATGTTTCAGGTCCAGTGACCCTTCTCCAGATCTTGAACTTCTAACTAATCTGTCTCCACAGTACCAGATATGAAAGAAACAAAAATATTTCTTGATTCCATCTACATTACATGCAAACTAACAATATTGATTTTCTGAGTATGCTACATACACCTAAATATGAGAAACATAGCTTTTGGGAGTTCAGGTATAAATAAGCCTTGAACTGCATTTATGTGCAGTTTTCCAGTGTGATCACATGTTAATCATTGGGTGGCCTATTTGCCCTTAATCACAGTTGTGCAGAAATAGAGCAAGGTTTCATCCTTCAATACCCAAATGGCATTGAAATTATACATTTTACTCCATGCTACAAACCAGATTACACTTTTCCCTGCATTCACATATCAAATATGCAATTATTTACAACAAAGGGGTACATCCAAATTCCCTCTATTTTGTTCAACATAATCGTAGATCATTGAAATACAATGTGTGTTTTCCAGATTATACGGGAACAACAGGTAGATTGATATTTAATCAGTGGGCAATATCTGTCTGTATACTAGTCAAAGCTTCAATAAGCTAAAAAAAGCAAAATTAAATGGAAAACACTGCTATTATATTTCAATCCATTTATAATTCTGTTATAAATGTTTCACTTTGAGATGGTTTGAATTTTTCATAGGGTTTGGACTATAGGGAGAGGCTGAACAAGCTAGGGCTACATTCCCTGGAGAGTCAAAGGCTGAGGGTTGATCTTATGGAGGTTTATAAAATCATGAGGGACATGGATAGGGTAAATAGGGCAAGGTCTTTTCCCTGGGGTGGGGAATCCAAAACTAGAGGGCATAAGTTCAAGGTGAGAGGGGAAAAATTTAAAAGGGATCTAAAGGGCAACTTTTTCATGCAGAGGGTGGTGCGTGCGTGCAACGAGCTGCTGGACAAAGAGGTGAAGGCTGGTACAATTACAACATTTAAAAGGCATCTGCATGGGTATATGAATAGGTACAGTTTAGAGGGATATGGGCCAAATGCTGGCAAATGGGACTAGATTTATTTAGGATATCTGGTTGGCATGGATGTGTTGGACCAAAGGGTCTGTTTCTGTGCTGTATATCTCTATGACATTGCAACTCTACAACTCCATATGTGAATAATAATTGTGTACTTCATTGCATATGAAGAACAGGGGAATGATGGTTTGTGGTTTTCAGGGAGATCCAAGGAATGGGATTTTCAGATGGCTTCCCATCCCATCCTAGCCCATCACCTGACCAGTCAGAGGAGCATGCATCCTGTTGATCATCACTGACCCATAGTCAGGAAAGGGTGTAAATGCATTGGAGGCAGTCAGAGAAAGTTTACTTGAATGATACCTAAGCTGAGTGGATTATCTTATGAGGGAAGATTGGACAAATAGAGCTGATTTCCCCTGTTTAGAAGTTTAGAAGAGTGAGAGGTGATTTCATTGAAGTGTATACAATTCTGAACTGTTTTGATAAGATGTACATGGGTATCAGGTTTCCTCCTGTGTGTGAATCTACAGCTAGGAGATATAGTTTAAAAATAATGGATTGCCCTATTATTGCAACAGAGATGTGCAAATTGTTTTCCTCTTGTAGGATTATGCGACTTTAGAACTCTCTGTCTCTGAACTTGGTGGAGGTGGGTTGAGGTCAATGGATACTTTTGAGGTGGAAATAAATAGATTCTTGTCAGGCCAAGGGACCAGAGGTTATCAGGAGTAGAATGTGGAATTTGAAACACAAACAGATCGGGCAAGATCTTATTCAACGACGCAACAGGTTTGAGGGGTCAAATGCCCACATCTATTCTATTCGCAAGTACATATGTAGTGCTCCAAGGAATATTAATTGGCAGGGTGTGACGTTTTTGCCTTACACTTGGGAGAAAGTCCTGATCTGTTGGCTTTCAGCACTGTAGTTCCAGCAGTATGAATAGCTACAGTGGGCTAGACTGAGACTACAAACACTCCTCAAGTTCTAAGATCTTGACAAGGTAAATGTAGCGATATGATGAGCCCTTGACAGAGAGGCTGTGAGGGAGGGAAACGGCACCCATGGCTGACAGTCCCTGAAGGGGTGGTGCCCAATGTCATAAGAACATAAGAACTAGGAGCAGGAGTAGGCCGTCTGGCCCTTCGAGCCTGCTCCGCCATTCAATAAGATCATGGCTGATCCTTTCGTGGACTCAGATCCACTTACCCGCGTTCTCACCGTATCCCTTAATTCCTTTATTGTTCAAAAAAAATCTACTTTTTTTTAAGAACATTTACTGAAGTAGCGTCAACTACTTCACTGGGCAAGGAATTCCATAGATTAACAACCCTCTGGGTGAAAAAATTCCTTCTCAGTTCAGTCCTAAATCTGCTCCCCCTAATCTTGAGGCTATGCTTTCTTGTCCTAGCTTCACCTGCCAGTGGAAACATCCTCTCTACTTCTATCTTATCTATTCCCTTCATAATCTTATATGTTTCTATAAGATCCCCCCTCAATCTTCTGAATTCCAATGAATATAATCCCAATCTACTCAGTCTCTCTATAAGCCCAATCTACTCAGGCTTGTGATAAAGATGTCCTTTTCCTCCTCAAGCTCTGAGTAGAATGCCCTGCTCGCCTCCCGCTTGCCCTTGGACATCTCTTGCCAGCTTCAAAAGTGTGGCTGGATGATAACAGGTCCTTAAGTAGCAACCTAGGGTAAAGGTCTGAGGGCTACTTTAGGCCCTATCTACGCCGCGGAAAATTGTGGACATTTCAGGAGCAGCCAACATAAGCAATGAGAAAGCCAACCAAGAAAGTTGATGCCACCCCAGAACACAACAAACTGGCCAGCAAGAGACCATAAACGTCTACTTAGAATTTCCTTTGCCCAAAGGTTGAGCACAAAAAAGATCAAAGTATTATCACTCACTTCTTAAAGAAAGGAAGGGCCATTATTTGGACTAACACTGTGTATCCTGAAGAATGTTTAGCTGAGAGACGATCAGCAATTGACATGGTTCATGGTGGAGGTCATGGACAAAAGAAAAGACAATACAGAAATGAGGCAAGAGCCTTAGAGATCCCAGTGAGTTAATGCCAAAGAACAGAGAATGATTCATTAACAGCAGTGCAGATGAAATTCAAGAAAGATGGATTCTGGAAATCTGAAACAAAGACCAATAAGTCTGGAAATACTGTGCAGAGAAATCTGTGGTGAAAGAATAAAGGTTAAAGTTTCAGGTCAATCATCTTTCACTAAAACTAAAGCATGTTAGGAAGTTAGCAGCTTTTAAGCAAGTAAAGGGACAAGGAGAAAGGGGCAGCAGAAATATTGAAAATGTCATGGTATATTGTCAAGCCTGTAACTACATAGGCTGCAATGTTATGCACTGCCAATAACACTTGACTAGTGTTTAGGTAAAAGAATCAGCAAGATTTGTCAGCAAACACTGACATCCAGATAGCTCACAGATAATAAGAACTGCCGCTGCTGGAGTCAGGGATAACATGTGCCACATTTGAGCTTTTTGATACATCCGGAACTGAGAGCAGAAAACAGCTTGGTAAGCAACTAGTTATGACAGATTTAACTTTGATGTCAGCTGCTGGAGTGATTCAGGGGATGCACATTCAAATAGAGAATCAAAAACAGAAGGTGCTGGAAAAACTCAGCAGGTCTGGCAGCATCTGTGAAGAGAAATCAGAGTTAACGTTTCGGGTCCGGTGACCATTTCTCCACACACCAGGCCTTGTTAATACTAACACAATCAACCCATTGTCAGCTACTAATGGTCCCCATTAGCAACTATTGATTCTCCCAGGTTGACCTTTACCCAATCCTTTATCCGCCCAACTGTTGTTCTCTCTCAACAACAACAACAACAAAAACAAAGTTGCTGGAAAAGCTCAGCGGGTCTGGCAGCATCTGTGAAGGAGAAAACAGAGTTAATGTTTCGGGTCCAGTGACCCTTCCTCAGAACTTCTGGTGGCTGTGAAAACATCAGTTTATATGCAGAAAACCGGGGGGGGGGGGGGGGGGGGGGTGGATGGGAGAGGGAGTAAACGATAGGATAGAGCCTAAAGAGAGAGAAAAGCAGTTGGACAGACAAAGAGTTGATAACGATCAGGCTGGGAGGCTGTTGTTCTCTCTTTTTGGATTCCACCTCCACCTATCATTTATTCTTCCCCTTCCCCCTACCCTATCTTCAGTATATATACCAATCTTTTCCTAGCTACTATCAGTTCTGAAGAAAGGTCAACGGACCCGAAACATTAACTCTGCTTTCTATTGGCCCAGTAGCTCAGTGGTTAGCCCTGCTGCCTCACAGCACTAGGGACCCGGGTTCATTCCAGCCTCAGGAGACTGTCTGTGTGGAGTTTGCACATACTCCCTGTATCTGTATGGGTTTCCTCCGGGTGTTCTGGTTTCCTCCCATTGTGCAAAGATATGCAGGTTAGGTGGATTGGCCATGCTAAGTTTACCATAGTGTCCAGGGATGTGTAGGTTAGGTGGATTAGCCATGGGAAATGCAGGGCTACAGGGATAGGGTAGAGGGGTGAGTCAGGGTGGGTGCTCTTCAGAGAGTCGGCGTGCACTTGTTGGGCTGAATGGCCTGTTTCCGCACAGTAGGGATTCTATGATCCACAGATGCTGCCAGACCTGCTGAGGTTTTCCAACAATTTCTGACTTTGTTTATGAAATATTCCAGATGACTTTCGGTCTGGTGTCCTGCTACACCCAGACTAATATCACTAGACATTTGCCGTTGTCCCTGGGATCTTTTCTGAAGTAGTTTGTTCAGGAAATGTCAAGGGAAAGTCATCTCAGGAGATTTTTATCAGCCATTAAACTGGTCTCTTGAAAGAGTCTGCTCAAAAGAAGTAGATAAAGGTAAGTTAGGTGGGTTCTCTATTAGCAGGCTACTTCTCCAAACAGTATTCAAAAAAATCACAGCCAATAACCCAAAGTTATTTGAAATAAGTCCAAGCAGTTCCACAGTCCATAACTCTCTTCCTGTTTACTTATGTAGGAGTGAGCAAAAATCCCTGCCATTTAGAATACTGGACCAAAACTCCTGGATTTTTAACAGAACTTTTAAAACAAAAAGAAAGGCAGCTGGGCTATGCTTTGGAATATACAATCACAGGGATAGCAATCTGGAACTATAGTTCAGTTAGAAATCCTCTTCACGCCTTAGCCCTAAAGGAACAATGAACCAGACCTAAGACAACAACTTCAGACATCTTGGACTCTTCAGAGGTACCAAGGCATTCAACTCAAATTAATACTCATTCACAGAAATACTAGATATTCCACTTAATCAAAACACATTTACACCTACTCTAAACTATCAGGAAGCCAATTCACCACAAGGGGAACAATAGAAACACAATGGAGAACACAGATTTGCGAGATGATAATGGAGCACACAGTCTGTATAACTGCTGATCCTGATCTGGGAGAGATGGAGAGCCAACCTCGCAGCTACCAAGAGAAGAGGGATCCCAGACAGCTACTGTCCCTGAGAACCATCTGCACAGCTATTCTCCTGAAACCTCCCGACACAGGGCTGTTCTGTACCAAGGGAATCAACGACAACCGACCACGACCAGCAAATCTGACGACCGATGACTTTCAAAAACCATGACTGACAAGGCCTCAGACAGATCCTGAGGTGAAAATGGGCTCAAAAAACCAGCACAAAGTAAGAAAACCCAAGTTCTGAAACCAGACTGAACACCGTCCGAAGTCTTCAGCGAAGCACTGGCTACAGCAAGTGGGAACACCCAGCTGTATTTCAAAATTGTGTTTATCCCCAGTAGAACATAGAACATAGAACAGTACAGCACAGTACAGGCCCTTCGGCCCACGATGTTGTGCCGAACATTTACCCTAATCCTAAGGTCTATCTAATTTCCACCCCTACCTTATACTATCATCCATATGCCTACCTGATTGCCGCTTAAATGCCCCTAATGAGGCCGACTCCACTACCCTTTCCGGCAATGCATTCCACGCCCCGACCACTCTCTGAGTAAAGAAACTACACCTGAAGTCTCCCCTATATCTACCTTCACTCACTTTAAAACTATGCCCCCTCCTAATAGCTACCTCCACCCTAGGAAAAAGTCTCTGGCTGTCTACTCTATCTATACCTCTGATCATTTTGTACACCTCTATCAGGTCACCTCTCATGCTTCGTCATTCTGAAGAGAAAAGCCCGAGCTCTCTCAACCTTTCCTCATAAGACCGTCCCTTAATTCCAGGCAACATCCTGGTAAATCTCCTCTGCACCTTTTCCAACGCTTCCACATCTTTCTTGTAATGAGGCGACCAGAACTGGACACAATACTCCAGATGTAGCCGAACCAGGCTTTTGTATAGGTGGAGCATAACTTCACGGCTCTTGAACTCAATTCCTCTATTAGTAGTGAGCCTATTTCCTCAAGACTCGTAGTCTCCAACCCAGCTGGCAGGGAGGGGAAGGAGGGTTGGTGACAGTGCAAGGAACCCCAAGGTCAGGAAGTCTGATTAAAATGTCTGTGTTTGAAACTACTGTTTAGTTTCTAATTGTAATTAGCCTATGTTAAGTTAATAATTGATAGTATCAGTTTCACTTTTTTGAATTTGGCTTTTTAACTCATTTTTATTCTGTTTTGTGTTATTACCGTGTTTATTACTTTTGCCTTTTTATTTCTTGTGATATACTCACCTTTATATTAAATAAACACAGAGATTCTTTGCCCTGAAACACCTGTTTACTGCCTTCTTCACTTCACATTCCTAAATTAAGTCCAGCGTCAGAACCAGGGATCTGGGGGTGATTCCAACCACCTAAAAATCAGCAGATTACTGATCGCAAACCAGAATCCCACACTTAATTGTTTGTTTTTTCCAGGAAGTGCTTTTGTTAAAATACAATGTGCCCTTCCAGTAACCTTATATTTTTTTACAAAACATACCCAGGCATGACATCAGTATTTCATATGAACCAGTATTCACAATCTTTTAACAACAAGTCTTTCAAAAAAAATCAATAATCTTCATAACACAGTTAATTCATTAGATGCTTAAAAACAGAGTTCAGAAACAGGTCACATGCATAACATGCTAGTGGAATGGTCACAAGCTATACTTGAACTCTCAAGGTGATAAATAATTAGAGAGTTGTTTGAAAAAAATCACTCGAACACATGAATGCTTCCAATGCCTCCTTTATCTTTATTTCAATATAAAGACAAGATAAATCTTGGTCCTGCAGTTATTATTGTCTAATGTTGTTTTTGCTGTCACAATGGGAAATGTACAGAATGCATTCTGATCCAGAATTTCATTCCTAAGGAATATTGTGACACAGTGCTATAAGCTGCACTGGTTGCATCAGAGAATGGGTTAACAGCTTGCAAACATTGATAAATAAGCTTCACAATTTCTGAAACTCTGCCTCAGGGTTTGTTATGTTTTTGACATACGCAGCTACAACTGAATCCAACCTCCAGCTGAGCAGTCTTCTCGCAATGTGGAGGACACAGGTGGCTCAAACCCAAAAGCATTTATCTTTCTTAGGCCATGACATTCATGAATAAATGAAACAAACCAAAGGGACTATTCCAGATAAGTGCTGAAGCAAACAGCATTGTTGGAAAATGAAACCTGTATTTGTTACTGCAACTCAGATGAAAAGTTTTGTTTATCGCTGTCTCAGTACGTTTTCCAATGATTTGATGGAGATGTTCACATTCATGATGGGTTTTATAACATAAGTAAGGAGAAACTGTTTCTGACAATGGAAGGCCAGGCAACACAGATTTAAGGCAATTATCAAAGAACCAGAAGTGACATGGGGATTTTTTTTAAGTTGTGATCTGGTCTGCGCTACTTGACAGGATGGTGAAATTAGATTCAATAATAAATTCAGACAGAATTGGATAAAAACTGGAAAGTGAAAAATAATGACAGGGGCTATGGGAAATAAGCAGGAGTGTTGGACTAATTGGATGGGAAAGAGTCAGGCAGGCACAGTAGGATGAATGGCCTCCTACCATGTTCTATGATTTTAGGCTTGCTTTCACAAAGTGGAACAGGAATTCAATCGCAACAAAGGAAATAAGGAACAAAGTATTAAAATAATTCTTTAAGTTACCTCCTACATCCCTTCCCACTATTATATTGATTTTTATGGTTATTGTTCTCAAGTATAGCCTTCAAAAATGTTGGTATTAAATGGAACCAAAACATCATTGGAATTTGGATCTGATTACAAAGATGAAGAACTAGGTATTTGTAAATAAAGATGATGTTAGCATTATAGGGGGGAACAGGCAGATAACAGCAACTTTTCTCAGATTTTGGCTCAGTCTTTCATTAAATGTAACGCTGCATCAATTCAGCACTTCTAATGCAACAAAAAATCCAGAGGCTTTTCCACAGGGACAAAATCACAAAAAATGTTTGATATGAATTTTGAATTTTAATGAACAACATGGAGAGATTGGGGAATTACAGGGAAGGAATTGATGAGTGTGGGCGTTGAGTAAACTGACAGTACCGTTATGATGCTTGGTAAAGGGTGGAGAGATGTACAAAGAGGTTATTGTGAAGGACTCTCCTTCTCAAACTCTTTCCTGAGAGATGGTGACCCTCAGAGGAAACCACCAGTTGTCTCTCTCTAATGAAAGCTTAGCCTTGTAGTCTAGTAAGACTATATTGATTTTACTTTTCTTTAAATAGTACCTAACATGAGCAAAGCTGATTCTGAGTGAAGTAAGTGGTTGTCTGTGGCATTAAGATTCCTCACAGAGACTCCAATAAGGCTATGATGGGAGAAAAAAAATGACTAAATTAAAGTTTATGGCTTTTGGTTTGGAATGATAGTGTAATCCTAAAGTTATATTTTAACCCTATAAATACCAAAAAGATACTGCAAGAGCTGGCATGGTCAGTTTCTTTTGGATGATAGAAATAATGGTAAAATAATTTTACCAATAGAACTTGATGCCAAAAGTTTACTTTACAATAATATCTTATAGTGCAACCAATTACTTGAGAAAATACGACAGCTTTTTCAGTGAGTAAAATTCTGCCAAGTTCATCATTTGATGAGGGACATCCTGACCATCAGTTTCAATAGACTTGAAATTTGTTTGGCTTTTCAGAATATGGTAATTACTTTTAATTAACTACAACTTTAGTTTTGTTTTGCAAAGAGCGATCCAATCTAGACTTGGAAGGCAACCAATTTTATAAAGCTGTTGCCCAGTCTCTTTAGCTTAAATTAATCATTATGGGCAGTTTGCCACCTACTTATTGAAGAGATGGAACATTATAATGCTACTGGCAGCCTGAGCATGCTGGGACTCAACAATACACAGTTTTAAATGCCTACCTTAATAAAAACAAAATGTCCTTATTATGGTTGAAATTATTCACACTGGAGTTCTTTCAAAAAATCAATTTCCATGTAGATTATGCCAGTTGTTATCAGCCAAAACTTGTAATCATAATAATGTCGTGATTAGTCAGAACATTAAAAAACACAAAAATGGCTGCAAGATACACAGAAGATCAGGCAGCATCTGTGGAGATAGGAACAACAGACATTTCGGTTCAATGACCTTTTATGAGTAGAATCTAGCAGGAAACATTAAAAATATTACAGATTTAAACAAGTCAAGGAGGATTTGAGTACAGAAGTAATGAAGTCTTGCTTCAATTGTATAGGAGGTTGGTTAGACCACACCTGGTGTACTGTGTGCAGTTTTGGCCTTTTTAACTTAGTAGGATGACAGGACTGTACCATAAACAGAGATTGGGCTAACTAGTCCTGTATTCGTTACAGTTTTGAAAATGAAACGTGCTCTCATTGAAATTATAGAAATACTTTAAGGGATCGAGAGGATAGTTGCAGATAAGATGGTTCCCATGTTTGGGAGGTGGGAGGTGTCCAAGACGAAGGAGCATAATTTAAAAATAAGGCAGGTAGGAGCAAATTATTACAGATGCTGGAATCTGTACTGAAAACAAAAAGTGCTGGAGATCACAGCTGTTCAGGCAACATCGATGCTCCTGAGGTCCAAGATATGGGGAAATTGTTTTACTCCAAGTGTTGTGAACCTTTGGAATTCTCTACCACAGAGGGCTGTGGAGGTTTAGTCTTTGAGTATGTTTAAGGTAGACATTAATAGATTTGTTATTCCCATTTGGTGTACAGGATTATGGAGATGGGTGAGGAGAAGGTATTGAAGAGCTTGGTCAATCATGATTGTATTGAATGCAGGATAGGCTTGAAGGGCTGAATGGCCTACTCCTGTTCCTTTATCCCTGTAAAGAAAGGGGCAGGGAAGAAAAGAACAGAGGAAGGATTGTGATAGGGTAAAATGTAGGCATCATTAAATAGCAATTATGTTCATTTGCTTTCAAAAGTACATTAACAAAATTTGAACAAGTTGTTGCATACTGTGCTGAACTGTAAAAGCACTAGCCAACATTGGCTTCCTGTTGAGCAACACCACAATTTTAACATTCTCATCCTTAACTTTAAATTTTTCTATGGCATTATCACTTCTGATTTCTTCCTCTAGATCTGCAGCCTTCTGTTGATCTACAACTAGGATATCATGCATGCCTCAATTTTTATTGCTGCACCATTGTTAGCAATGTCTTCATCTGCTTTTATTTGTTTCTTTATTTTTTCATGGGATGTGGGCATCATTGAATAGGCCAGCATTTGTTGCCAATTCCTAATTACCCTTGAACTGAATGACTTGCTGAGCCATTTCTGATCCCAGATAAGAATCAACTACATTGATGTGCAGTCTACAATCACCTGCAGGTCAGATCAAGTGAGAATGGCAGATTTCCTTCCCGCAAAGACGTTCGTGAACCAGGTGTGATTTCGCTAAAATCTATGATCGCTTCCTGGTCACCGTTACACCCATTAGCTTTCAATTCCAGGCATTTCTTCATTTAATGCAAGTTTCACCAGCTGCTGCTGTGGCTTCAGTCTTGTCCAAATTCAAATGCAATGTCTTGGCTGCTGTCCTCAAGATTACAGTTTCAGTGATCTTGATGTCCTTGACTATGTGCAGTCAAAGAGTTGGTTGCTTATAACAGATGAAGAATGCTTGGTCATTACAACTTCTTTCATCCTTGATGTGGGTGCACAGATGGATCGTTCATCACATAAGCGTGACTTAACCAGGTCCAACAGTAAAATTCATATTATAGCAGACATTATAAAAATGCAAGTGAACTTGTATTTACGAAAGTGCAGTTATTTGCAATGATCTTGCACACACCATCTATGTGCCCTTAATATGTTGTCTTCTTCAGACTCCTTCTTTGTCTAAGTACAGCCCTAGCTTCATTGCTAGAGGGGAGGGAGCCTGCTCTGTGTTTGGCCCTGTTGACTTGGAAGACTTGGGCAGTCATCCCTGGATGCTATTAGACCTAGATAGCCCAGGCCGCCTGAATGTTTCTATTATTTCTTGCTTATAGGAAGTGAGGAGTATAATGGCTAACATCTCCACCAATCCCTTCAGCCCACCACCATCTAACATCAATCTTGCACCTCTGCAATTCCTCAGGAGCCATGTTTTCCTGCAATGAGACAAAAGGAGGGATTGAGTATGATAAAAGTGGGTGCAAGGACAGCAAATAGCAATGCTAGTACAGGAGAGGTAGTAAGGTGTCGCAGTGAACACGTAGGAAACACAGAAGGTGGAAAGGTATAATATTTGAAGAGGATGAAGTGGATGAGACCCAATGAGTGTACATGATGAATCTAATGGTCAGAATTGTAGCCTGAGTCCTGGTATGAGGTGTGTGTTGTGGCAGCGTTAGACAAAGTGGTGGTCCTGCAAATGCAAGGGAGTAGAGAGAAGATGGTGTCACTTACCTTTGCAGAGCACAGAAGAATCATTGATCTTCTATCTGCAAAACTGGGCTTCCATTTTCATTTGCAACATAGCACTGGTCTGTGGTGCTAGTTTTGTCCAGGCTGGCTATATCTGCCAGCGCGGTCTCCTTAGGCAGTCTGGATGCCATGAAACTCACTCATCATCATATCTTAACTGAAATTGGGAAAATCCAGCCCTACATTTCACACATCCGATTTTTCTGTGTCTCAACTGATTCATGCAGTATGTGTGCTCTGAAGAAGAGATGTATCAGATTCAAACGTTAACTTTGTTTCTCTCTCCACAGATCTGCTGAGCTTCTCCAGAATTCTCTGTATTTGTTGCTTGTAGATTGTTTAACATTGAGGCAGTTGCACAACTAGCTAATAGTGATTATTATAGTGGAAGTGCAAGGATGTGGAGGAAGGGTGCACTAAAGAAATTTGGGCAAACGTGTGATACACCGTCTCTTTCTGTGAGTGAATGTTTGGTTGTATAGCCTGGCCAAACAGGGAGCACCAACAGGAATAGAGGTATCAAGGGCTCAGCAAAAGAATGATAGGAAGGAAGGGGAAAGGGGAAGATCTTGGGAAGAATTGTGAAAATGAGTGGTAAGGATTTTTGTTTATTTTTCCTATCCCAACATGTGGAAATCTGCACAGATACCGTTATGATTGTTTTTGGTGCCTAATGATTGCTTTTGAACACAAATGATTGTGTCTGCAAATTTAACAAGCTAATCACATTGAACTGTTTTTGAGTATTTTAACCACTTCTGAAATAGGATTCAACACCTGACTTATTGAGCACTTTTGATGACAATGAGCCCTGTTTCTATGATCGAGATTCATTCCAAATGATGCACTGAACATCATTGAGTGCACCTCAAGGCAAAATTGGTGTCATCATTTTCTGTTAGGGATACTCTTGCGTATGTGTCATCTTTGGATGTTTTACTCCATTAAGTTGTGACCTCAACATAAGCTATTGTACTACAGAGCATATGATATCGATGGGGCAACTTTGCAACTTTTGCCTTGGAACATTTGGTATTAATCTCAATTTATGGCCCAGTTAAACTGATAGATGCAACAAGGCAGCACAGATTTGGGGATTTACTACTGCTATTATTCTTGATGAGTAAGACTAATGTTTATCCTTTGAAACAGAATAATCTGTCTCAGGAAATAACCAAGACATTCAAGTCAATCACAAACATCCTTTCCAAAACGTATGTTTTGTACCTTCATTTGAGTTTGAGAAATACATTTCTAATTTACTCTGTTATGATATATCTTCAAAGGATTTTAAATGTGGATCTTGGCTTGACTTGCATTGAGTGAACAAAGTATGAAAAGCTATAAGAGCATTCCTGAGATTTTATGGTACATTAGTAGCAAATCATCAGATCAGGTTAATTAGAGAAATTGTTTCAGGTCCTAGTCTTAATCGAAATGTAATAATGGTTTTGTGTGTAATTTTGTTCATCAAGATAAAAAAAAATTGGCAAATGCTAGGAAATGAAGCATTTCCACAATCACTGCATGATGGACACAAGCAATTGCAGTTCAGACTTAGCACAAGTTGAATACAATGTAGAGCGTCCCTTTACTGTATCATGGCAATGTGTCAATGTTCTGCTAGAATCAGCTGTATCTATCCACCCACAGTCTTGGAGCTTCACATGTTGTGACCAGTCTACTCTCACTGCCTGCACTACTAACTTCTGTACTGTTATAAAATTTAATGGACACTTGATTTTTGGGCTTTCATACATATTTAGAGTCAATTTGAAGAATTTCCAGACTCATTTTACATAAATCCATTACATTCATTAGGAAAAGGGATTTCAATGAATCCAAAGTCGAAAACAACTCCAAGTCCAAAAAAAGTTGCAATTAAATTATTTTTCCACACACCCGTCCATAATTTTTATAAATGCTTTGTCTTAATTGTTAAATGAATTCCTACATTATTTGTGTTAAATTTTAAGACTAAAAGAGATCTAATTTTACCAGTTTTGATCTGAAAATGCTTAGCATCTTGCCAGAGGATCTGCAAATTGTCTAACTATACCAAAAAAACAACCCATTCATTTCAATATCATTCTAGTAAACCTCCTTTGAACTGCCTCCAACACATTTACATCTTTCCTTAAATAAGGAGACCAAAATTGCTCACAGTATTTGAGATATGATCTCACAAATGCTCTGTGTAACTGAAACATAATATCATTACTTTTATGCTGAATTATTCATAGAGTCATACAGCATGGAAACTGACCCTTCGGTTCAACTAGTCCATGCTGATCAAGTGTCCCAGTTCCAGTTTCCTGCACTTGGCCTACATCACTCTAAGCCCTTCCTATTCATGAGTCTATCCAAATGTCTTTTAAATTTTGTAAGTGTACATGCAGCAATCACTTCCTCTGGCCATTCATTCCACATCCCTGTATGTGAAAAAAGTTGCCCCTCATGTCCCTTTTAATTTTCTCCTCTCACCTTAAAAATATGCCCTCTAGTTTTGAACTCCCCTACCCTAGGGAAAAGACCTTTGCTATTCACATTATGTATGCCCTTCATGACCACTGCTGCAGTCCATGTGCGTTAGGTCATCTGTCAATACTGTTAGGAAGGGAGTTCCAGGCTTTTGATCCAGGGACATTGAAGGAACAGCGATATATTTCCAAGTCAGGAGGGTGAGTGGCTTGGAGGGAAACTTGCTGATGATGGTCTTGTACTAAAGGTTAGAATTCTAGTTGTCTTCTTAATTACTTGCTGTGTCCATGTACTAATTTGTTGTGATTCATGCACTAGAACACATAGATCTCTTGGAATTCTGTAGTCATTTGTCATTTAGGCTACACTTTGCTTTTTAATGATCAGTTGAATCAGAGCCTGTCACTGAAAAATTACCATTAAAACATTTTGAACAATATTTGAAGACCCACTATCCTAGCATAGAGATTAGTGTCCTCATTAAGGGCAAGCTGGTGAGGCAGTGAACACTGCAAGGCTCATCTCTGAGGAACAAGGTTATTGATTTCTGTAAAATTAAGTGAATGGAAAGGCCAAATTGGAATTTTAAATTAAACTGTGACAGCCATAGACAAGAGGCTCAAATATTGGGTCAATATCAGGAGGCTTTCTTCAAGCACTGGGATTCAAAACTAGGAGGTAGATCAATATAGAAACAAAAACTGACATTTGAGGGATTTTTCAGAATACTCAGAAATAATAGATTCCTACTACTAAAAAATCAAAGGGGATGACCATCAATCATGATTAAATGAAGAATTTAAGGGAAGCAATACACTTAAGTATAAAGCATAAAATTACACAAAGGTAAGTGGAGGGTCAGATGATTGGTCAGAAAATAAGGAATGACAGAGAATGACTAAGAGGTTCATCAGGAGAAATAAATTAGCATATGAATCAAAGTTAGATAGAAATGTAAAAATGGAAAGCAAAAATGTTTCTGTAGGTATGTAAAAAGATAAAGAGTGAATGATGTGAGTGACAATCCTTCAGAGAGTAGGAATGGTGAGTTAGATGAGAGAAGAAGAAAATAGTAGATACAGTGCAAAAATAACTTGCTACTTCTAAACTGTTTGGAATATAGAAATAATCTCAATAATAGCCATAAATTGGATTAATTGCATTCTTGTTCTAGGAAATCAATACATAAAATGCTTTGGTGTTGGCATTGCGTAAAGGAATAAAATTGAATCAGTGCTCATCGTACATTTTTCCAGAGGTTACTTCTTCAATCTTCAGCACAAATGAAAATTAGGAGATCTGTCTAAAGGACAATATCACTCTTTCAATTGTTATTAAGCAAAGTCAAAGTCAAAATTTTTTTCCTTTGTCAATGCACTTGGCCTTCTGAAAAATATCCTTTTCTCCTGAGTTCAAGTCCCACCTGCTCCAGAAGTGTGTAATAACATCTCTGAACAGGTTGTTCAAATATCTAGGAAATCAACACATAAAATGCTTTGGGGTTGGCATTGGATAAAGGAATAAAATAGAATGAGTACTCATCATACATCAGTCCTGAAAAAGGGCAATACCCGAAAAGCTTACTTCTCCTTTCTTCCAGATGCTACCTGGCTTGCTGTGTTCTTCCAGCTTCCTGTTTGTCTACCTCAGATTCCAGCATCTGCATTCTTTTCGTCGCTGCTCAAATGTCTATAGTGGATTGAATTCCTGGTCCCACACTGATGGAAGTGGGAAAATAGGGGAATCGTATCAGGACATTTCTGCTCCTGGGTATATTCCTAGGGTCAGCCTTGGAAGCACATCAGCTGCCTATTCCAAAGTGGTTTACAAACCAGAGGGAAAAGCCAGTAAGATAAACAATAATACTTGGAATTAAATGTTCGACTTCTCTGGAGCTCCCTTTTGAAGGACACATGATGATTTGGACAATTATGTGTCATTCACGAGTTTTATTGATTTTCCTTCTGGGAATTAGCATTGTTAAAATCCCAATTCATTGTAATTGCAATTGTGTATTGTAATGCCACTTTTTCTTTTCAACACCCGACAGAGATCATGTCTGAGGTGTGGCTTCCCTTCAAAGTCAGATAATCACTGCTGCTCCCTGGTGGTGTTTTTAATAATGTCACTTTAAAGGTAACTATAAATTCAAGGCCCCAAAAACAGAAATGCTTGATGTCACATACTTCATTGCCTCAATGTCTTCTCCCTTTCCCTTATGTTTACAGTACACAGAGTGGGCCATTTGGAGTTATCATTAAAAATGTAGATGGCCCAATGACAAAGAAATACAAGAACCACAATGGTAAATTCTACTCCAGTTACAATTGAGTAACCGTGCAGAGTTGTGTAAATCCAAGATAAAGCAGAATTTTACACAATCTTAATGCACTAAGTGATCTTTTTTCAGTCCTTTCTGTCACATGCTGTTTCAGGTCATTAATTGTCTACCTCCAAAAATGATCCTTGCAAGAATGTAGCAGTTTCAGATGCCATGTACTGGAAAAGGTCAACTTTGCCCAATAATTATCCTTCAGCTGAAACACACTTGAACCCATTTCCCCGAACCAAGTCAGTTTGAGCTCTTTGGGTGTCATGCTGTGTCACTCTCTTGGTGGTTTCAGCAATTAATTAGAATCTCAAACTGAAATCGAAATATTGCTCTGAAGGAGTTAAATTAGGATATTTTCCAAAATTAATAAGGCAATATGAATCTAATCAGTGCTTAACACTGCAAAAGTGCTAAAATGTTCAGAGAATGCATTATTTCAAAACAGCTCATATTAAACTCTGCTTTGGCCTGCTGGTGTTAGGAAAGCATATAATAGACACAATCCTTTGTGCCATGAGGCCTGGGTTCAAGTTCCACCAGCTCCAGAGGTGTGTAACAATACCTCCGAACAGGTTGTTCAAATATCTGTAATGGATTGAATTCCTGGTCCCGCACTGAGGGAGGCAGGAAAATGGGGAAGTCATGTCAGGACATTCCCCTTGCTGGGTGTATTCTAAAGGTCAGACTTGGAAGCAAATGAGCTGCCTGTCCTAAAGCAGCTTGCCAACCCAGAGCGAAAAACCAGTAAAATAAACAGTAATACTTGGAAAAATAAATGGTCTGCACCTACTGGAGCTCTACTTTGAAATGCACAAGACAATGCAGACAAATGTGTATCATTCACAAGTTTTACTGGTTTTCCTTCAGGGAATTACCATTGTTAAGCTCCCATTTAGGGACCTCAATGACATTTTGTTAGTGGTGGTACATCCTCCTGGTTGTTTGTGGAGGCTACCAACTCAGTGGAGGTCACATGGAGGCCATCAGAACCAAAGGCTTCATTCTCCAATGACAGGACCACAGGCAGGAAGGAGTGCACATGGGGCTTAACAATATTCAACAGGAGGGGATACTTCTCCAACTCAAGTCTACTGGCTTGAAGACCTGACAATGTTTAGTTAGCATTCATTGTTGATTTGGACCCTAGCTGTATCGTAACCATGGATCACAATTCTGAGATCACACCTAGATATGCTGAACTTTCATGGCAACTTGCTTTGTTTATTCCAAAAAAAGGAGTTATAGCTGAAAGAATGTGGATATAAATCCAGTGGCTGTCCTGAGAAGATTATGAACTGTCCTGCCTGAATGTGTCAAAGAAACTTCAAAGTGAGAAATGCACTACAATCTGAACTGTAATCTCTCGTAAGTATCTCAGACTGTGAACATGATGGGAGAAATGCCAGCAGTATGGGCAAGAGCTACTTTTGCATTTTCCACTTTCAAAAATATTTAAGGACAGGGGTACTCAAGTGTACAAGCCTGGGTGCAAGAGATGTAACAGTTGAAGAATGATAGACTAGACACCCCTGCATTGCAGGTAAAATAAATCTCACTCTGAGTTCTGGAAGCTAGTTAACAAGCCAATTGAAAAGGACATAGACAAAATAATTTTGGCTAACCTGCAAATCAAACACTCAAAATTGACTGTTCATCTATCAATGTCTCACTATTTATTCATTATGAGAGACCCAGTGCCTAATCCACCTATCTTTTAAGTTTTTTTTGGACTCTTGTCTCATTCATAATCTGTGTGCATGTCTGTTACATTATGAAATCATTTTGCATTTAGCAACAAATAAACTCATTCTTACTTTAACTTAAGAAAGCCTGGATGAATTGCTTCATTTTAAAACAGGAATTAATTTGGTCTGGGAGAAATTTAAAGGGATCTTTTGCAAATTACCTGACTAAGTTCACCGATGAGGGTGACTGAATAAAGAAGAGGAGTCTGTTCACCCCTCCTCACCCAGCAGCTTGACAATTTGTGGTATCATGTCTGAGACTGTAATAAATTTTGGAATGTTGCCATGGTACTAGTTGTAACAGCAACACCGGACCTCCTTGTTTCTATAAGCTGGGAAAATGATCTTATCTGACCAGAAGATGGGGCATCCAGAAGACAAGAAAAGCATAGGGGTCAGGTATGTAATGAAAATGACCAAAATTAGCTGCTTTCTGTCTTTGCTGAAGTCAGTGATCAGATCAGAGTTGTTCAGAATTTCAGAGAATGATGAGATATTGTTCTCGGAGCTTGTATAGACTGTTGGAAGGGTGTATTTCAATGCTGCTGTCTGAGTTTGTTTCAGTTAATTGGAGAATGGATTTGACTATTGTAAATTTTGATTTTAAAAATCAGTAAAAGAGAACTTATCACCATATTAGCAGCTCACCGAATACTCAATTCAAATATCTGTTGTGATAGACACAGCCCATTGTTATATGGGTTTGAATGTACTTAGATAATTGGGGTAAAAAAATGCTTCCTGTACTGACCTGTTAAAGTTCTTGTTCCTTTGACAACATCTTCCAAACCTGTAACCTCCACTACCTAGGATAAGGGACTTGGGAATACCATCACATACAAATTCCCTTCCAAGCCACTCACCACCCCAACTTGGAGTTATATCACCATTCCTTCAGTGTTGCTTAGTCTCGATCCTGTACCTGCCTGCCTTGAAGTACTCTGGGTTGAATATCCCCTTGGGTTTACTGTCCTTCAAGAAGACAGCTAACCATCTTCAAGGGAAATTAGGATGGGTACAAAATGCTGGCCTCATCAGCAATGCCTACGGCCCATGAATGAATGAAACAAAACTTAGTTCAATGTGGTAGTCTAACCTCTACATCAGAAAGTTCAAAGCCAGACTCAAAAGACTTGATTCTATAATCTAATCGGAAATTCTGATACAATATTGGGACAGTGCTGTATCACTGAAGATGCTGTTTCTCTGTCTTCCCAGATAGATATAAGGGCCCTATGAAAGAGAACTAAAGGAGAGTTCTGGAGCTGGAGCTCTGCCTTGAAGCTCTGGCCAACATTTGTCCCTCAAGTGAAATTACAAAAATCCATTGGCCTGGTCAATCATTTTGTTGCTTCTTGTGGGATGTTGCTGTGTCAATATTGGCTGCCAGTTTTATGACTATAACTTTAGTAGATTGTAACGACACCATCATTTGACACTGCAACTTCTTAAACATCAAAAATAAAACTGTGGATGCTGTAAAACAAACAAAAACTGAAAATGCTGGAAAAACTCAGCTGGTCTGACAACATCTATGGAGAGAAATTAGACTTAACATTACGGGTTGAGTGACCCTTCCTCAGAGCAGAGAGACAGAGAGAGAGCGAGTTAATGAGTGGGAGTGCAATTTTTTTCTATCCTAAATATCCAACAAGAAAGTTTAAATGACATAGTTGCTGAAATCTCACCCAGATTGCAAATTTCTTTCCACCTCTAGGGGGCAACAGAGACCTACACATCTGACTTTGAACTAACGAGTGATTCAAAGGAAGATGATACTTGTATTTCTTCTCTCAGCCACAAGGGTGCATTCTACAGTTAGCCAGAGCTCCCCACTCCAGAGGTTTCAAATAAACTGCAAAATATCCAAGCTTCCAGCCTACCCCATGGAATACATATCTTTGCGAACAGAAATGTGCAGTCAATTTGAAGCAAGAAACAGCAGAATCTGAGCTAATGTTCAAAGGAATCAAACTGAATTGTTAATGCAGTCAAATTTGCAGAAGTTTGCATTTATATAATGGGAAGGGGATCCAACAATATTTGACACTAAACTATGTCAGGTGATATCAGGAAAACTAAACAAACAATCACCTTTTAAGGAATCTATTGAAGGAGGAGTGACACAGAGAGAGTGAGGTAGTGAGTGGGACTAGGTTAAGGAGGAAATTCCATACTTTAGGGCCATACACAGCTGTAACAACTGTAATATTCGACCCAGGCTTAAGCTTTGCTGTCATTACTTATTTATAAAAAAAGGTTTGGAATGTTGGGAATCTAAATCAAAAATAGGAAATATTGGAAGTGCACAAAATATCTGTAAAAAAAATGTCAAGCATATTCCGTTCAACAGTCTGCCATCTATCCGAAATGTTAGCTATTTGAAAAATCGTTCGTTGTGCTTTTAGTTCACTTCAACCCAATGCTTCTGGTCTTTGGGCATCCAAGTGAGAGGGGAGTGGGCAGATCGGAGTACCTCCACATGGGTCTGATCCTGGGCCTGGCAAGGTTGGCTATTAATAGGTCCAGGCAGCGGGCTGTGGAGGAGGTCATTGTTGGCGATTGTCTGTCCCTCTTCTGAGGCTACGTTTGTGTTGTTGGAGAGGGAGTACGTGGGTGTCCGTTGATATTCCTGATTTTTTTACATAAACGTGGGCACCACAGGGGACAGAGTGCTTTATCTACTCCTCCAACTCTATTTTGATTTAATCTCCTTTTCCTCTCCCTCATCTTTGGTGTCATTGCAGTGGTCTGAATGGCTTTGCATGTAAGGTAATCAATTGGAATGTGAGTGATTTAGTGGTGGGAGTTGATAGATGAAAAATATCATGGATGCTTTAGTGGTGGGAAGACTCCACCTGGTTGTGTGTGATAACACTTCTGGATATAAACAAAAAGAAAAAAACAAGTGACAAATATACCCAAAACTTTAAATTGTCTTTTACCCTGACAGTCTCTGGCTGACCAGTTCTGCATTTCCACCATTCTGGATAGAAAGTTTGAAAATCAAAACCAATGACAAACAGTGATCATAAGTCAGTAAGGCCTTTTACACTCCACTTGATTTCAAATTGGCTGGTGTGCTACACACATGGATTAACTGGGATGTATTTCATCTGGTCCTGTTGGCATTCCTTTATTTTTAATCTTTCATAGGATTTGGGCACCACTAGGTAAGCCAGAATTTCTTGCCCATCTCAAAGAGTCAACCACGTTGCTGTGGATCTGGAGTGACATGTAGGCCAGACCAGGTAAAGATGGCAGTTTCCTTCCCTAAGGAACATTAGTGAACCAGATGAGTTATTCCTGACAATCGACAATTATTCATGGTCATCATTAGACTTTTAATTCCAGATTCTTATTGAATTCAAATTCCACATATACCATGTTGATACTTGAACCCAGATCCCTTGAACATTACTTGGATCTCTGAATTAATAGTCTAGTGGTAATACCACACAGCCATCACATCCCTGTGTAAAAGTCCCAATGTCTTCTTTAATGTTTGCACCCAATCACACTTCACAGATGCACAGGACAATAAAATCAGCATTAGGGTCTTGTGACACAGTGGTAGTACCCTACTAGGTGGGTCATAACAAGTCCAAATAGGTTGAATAAAGTTTAAAAGTCAAGTCTGACCAGTATTTCCCATTCAGTGGTTTAAAAAGAAAAAAACAACCTATGTTCTTTTGGCTGATTCAATAACTTGGTGGTGGGTTGCTGGAGTGGAAAAAGAGCTGGGTACTTTCCACACACTACTTTGATTAAGTCCCTCCTCTGTTTTCCCCACCTTTTGTTTTTTTCATTATTGTGACACTTCCTCTGTGATCTGTGTTGTTTGATCATTGTTACGTTGTTTAGTTGATTAATCGGGTGATTTGGAGATGAGTCTTCTCCCTTGTTTCCCCAATTATTGAATACATAGAATCCTTACAGTGTGGAAGCAGGCCATTTGGCATCCCACCCAGATCCACCCCCTTACCCTATCTGTGTAAACCTGCATTTTCCATGCCTAATCCACCCAGTCTGCACATCCCTGGAGACTACAAGGCAATTTTAGCATGGCCAATCCACCTAACGTGCAAATCTTTGGACTATGAAATAAGACCAGAGCACCCAAAATAAACCCACACAGATACAGGGAGAATGTGCAAACTCCACACACAGTCACCCAAGAGTGGAATTGAACCCAGATTCCTGGCAGAGTAAGGCAGCTGTGCTAACCACTGAGCCACGACACTGCCCCAAATTGATTTTTGTTATTTTCACACTGCCCTAATGGGCTGCGTTTGTAATTTGATTAATTGGATGATGTGATGTGTTTTTTTTTACAGTCATCATCTCTAAACAAGAGTCATGCCTCTTTCCTGCTGAGTTCAAGATCACCTAATTGATATTGCATCCAATGATCAGTGTCGGAGTGATCTTCCTGGCTTGTTTTGACCTAGGGGAGCTTAGGGAATCATTCCATTTTCTACTGAAGTTAGTGTGGGTTTTATCTGTCAGCTGCATCCCTCTGAAGAAATCAGATGGTTTTGAGTGAGGTAGAGAGTGTTTACATTTTGATACACAAGTATCAGAATGGTGAATCACAGACCGATTGGGAAAATCTTTACCTCAGCCCCTCACTGTTTGTGTGTTGCAATGGCAAAATGAACTTCTGTCATTTCTACCAAGATACCAAATAGATTTAACAAGTTTCTCTGCTTTATGCTGAAAAAGCATTTTGCTTATTACACCTTCCTGTTTCACTGCTACCTTTGGTTTGTGTAGGTAAAAATTGGCACAGGTCTAAATGGGAATTTAAGTCAGATTTCAGGTCAGAGCAAGTTTGATAAACTTAGGAATGTCACTAATTGCAGTCTATTCAGGAGCCCGCTCTATCGGATACCAGGGTTCCTTTTGCTCCAGATAATGTTTAAGAAACAAAAAGCAGAAATGGCAGTGTAGTGTTTCCATCACTAGGTTGACCTTTGAAACCCAACATTGTCAAGGCTCATGCAGCGCCTAGAATTAAATAGAAAAATCCACTACCCCCTACCACCACCCTGGGCAAAATGTATAAGTCTGGATTTCTGTGTACTCCTTCCCCAGTAGCAGACTCTGAACTCTTATATTGAAAGTAAGGATAGTTATTGTATTTCGTGCCATCAAGAAGCCTGTTAGATTCTGTATGAGCTTCAAGGATCTCTTGCTGACCCTAAATTAAGCATTTTCAACTGCAGACTGTTTGGGTGGGGCAAAAGAGCCTGTGGGCCTCTTGCTGATCCTACTCCACTCTTTCATTTAACAGCAGTGAAGGAAACTAATCATAAGATCATAAGACCATAAGAAATTGGAACAGGAATAGGCTATTTGGCTCCCCCAGGCCTGCTCTCCCATTCAATGGGGTCATGGCTGATCCGACATTCCTTATGTCCAATTTCATAGCCTTTCTCCTTAAACTTTGGTTCCCCTACTGATCAAGAATCTATCTATCACAGCCATAAATATACACAAGGACTCCACCCTCACAAAATCCCTACAGTGTGGAAACAGGCCAGTCAGCCCAGCAAGTCCACACTGCCCCTCCAAAGAGCATTCCACCCAGACCCAGGCCCCTACCCCTGCATTTCCCCATGTCTAACCCCACCTAACCTAAACATCCCTGAACACTACAGGCAATTTAGCATGGCCAATCAACCTAGCCTGCATATCTTTGGACTGTGGGAGGAAACCCAAGCAGACACAGGGAGAATATGCAAACTCCACACAGACAGTCACCTGAGGGTGGAATTGTACCCAGGTCCCTGGCACTGTGAGGTAGCAGCGCTAACCACTGAGCCACCGTGCCACACAACTCTCTGTGGCAAGGAGTTCCAAAGATTCACAACCCTCTGAGAGAAGAAATTCCTCCTTGTCTGTCTTAAATTGGCATCCCTTTATTCCTGAACTATGCCCTCTGATCCTAGATTCTCCCACAAGGAGAAACATCCTCTCAGCATTTACCCTGTCAAGCCCCTTTAGAATCCAAATGCCTCTATGAACTCACCTCTCATTTTTCTAAACTCCAGTGAGTAGAGTTTCAACCTGTTTAGCCTTTGCTCATTAGACAATCCCTCCATACCAGGGATCATCCTAGTGAAACTTCTCTGAACTGCCTTCAATGAAATGATATCCTTCTTTAAATAAGGGGACCAAAACTGGGCACAGTACTCCAGATGTGGACTCACCAGCACCTTGTACAATTGTAGCAAGACTCCCCTACTCTTATACTCCAACCCATTCAGAATTCATGGAAACTCATGGAAGCAATAAAGATGCTTTTTTTTTGACTAACTGTGATAAATTTCTGTGCATTCTATAAATTAGCCTCATAGTAAATTATTAGTTTGTGGCTGAAAAAAACTAGGCATTTTCACATAAGCATTTATACTTTAATAGAACATGTTTGAAATATTCTATTAAGCTGTGTAAATCACAACAATCACCTGAATTCTGACAAGCTAATATAAAATGTTACAGATGCTGGAAATCTGAAATTAAAAATGAAAAGTGTTGAAGAAAATCAGCAGGTCTGGTAGCATGTGTGGGGAAACAGAATTTGATTCCAAGTGACTGAAGGAGGCTGGAAAAGTGGTGGGTTTTATGCTGTAGAAAATGGGTGAGGGCAAATGTAACAAATTGGATAGGTGCCCAAGAGCAAAAGGCAAAAGGACTGCAAATGGTATTACAAAAGTGATATAAATGAAGATTATGTGTCAATGGTAGATTGATATCACAGAAAATAGGTCGGCTTTGCTAAGAGCAAATACATGCATACAGAGCATTGGAGGGTGGACAGGGAATGAAAAGGGGCTAGTCTAAACGGAGGGCAGAATCTACAGGGTCTGAAGTTGATGCATTCAACGTTGACTCCTGAGGACAGTAAAGACCCCAAGCGAAAAATGAGGTTCTGTTTCTCCAGCTTGAGTTGGGCTTTTTTAGAGCAATGCAGCAAGCCTAGGACAGAGATATCAACATAAGAGTACACTGAAATGGCAAACGACCAGAAAGCCAGTGCTATTCTTGTGGATGGAGTGGAAGTGTTTTGAGAAGCAATCACCCAATATGCATTTGTCTCACCAGTGTAGAGGAGACTGCATTGTGAGCAGCGAATGCAGCAGACCTGTCCGAGGAAAGGTCACCTGACCCGAAACGTTAACTCTGTTTTCTCCTTCACAGATGCTCTCAGAGCTGCTGAGCTTTTCCAGCAACTTTGTTTTTGCATCCTTTGAATGCAGAGCCGGGTTGAGGGGGGAATAAAGTAAGGAGACATTAGCATTGTTCACAGAGGCTTGGAAAGGTGGTGAGGGCAGCAGTGTAGAAATGGATCTGCAACAAATGATGATATGGGGTGGGGTTTTTGGTTGGAGATCTTCCATTGAGGTGAAAGAAGAACATAATGGATGCACATTGTGGAAGGCGACAGCATCAGAATGGATGTGACAAAGATAGAGAAGCTGGGAGAAGGGAATGGAGTCCTACCAGGAAGTAGGGTGTGAGGAGGTGCAGTCAAGGAACTGTAGGAGTCAATGAGTTTGTAGTGGATATCGACGAACAGTCTAGCCCAGAAATAGAGACAGAGGATACAAGAAAAGGAAGGGATGAGTCAGAGATCTGCCAGGTGAAGATGAGAGAAGGATGGTATGTGAATGGAAAGTGAAGAATTTTTCAAATTGGAGCAAAAGCAGGAAGCAACACCAATTTAGTCATCGATAACCCAAGAAAGAGCTGTGAAAGGGAGCCCAAGAAAGAATGCCCCACATAGCCCATAAAGAGACAGGCATAACTGGGATGCAAGTGAGTACCTGTGGCCATGAACTTTATTTGGAGAAAGTGAAATGAGTTAAAGGAGAAACTGTTTAAATTAAAAATGAGTTCGACCATTTGGAGGAGGGTAGTGGTTCGGGTTTGGTTAGGCCTCCATTCTGAAAGTGAAAAATATTCAGGCTATCCTAATGGGAGATGGAGGTGTAGAGGAATTGCACATCCATGGTAAAGTGGAGGTGGCTAGGATCAGGAAACTGGAAATTGTGGAAGTGATGTAAAGCATCAGAAGAATCACAATGATAGGAAGAAGCTGGACAGGGAAGAAAAATTAGAGTCAAAATCGGTAGAAATAAGTTCAATGGAGCAGGAACAGGTTGAAACGATGAACCAGCTCAGACAGTCCTATTTGTGGATTTGGGGAGAAGGTAGACCATTAACAAACTAATACTTATCCATAACATAAAATGAAATCAAAAATAACGCTGTGCAGTGAGAGGAATAACCCAGCCTGATGCTTAAAGAATCTTTTATTGATCCCATTTATTCAAGCATATACAGGGGAGCCAGAGACAGAGCAACATATCTTTTCTGATTCCCAGAGCAATGGCTATACCATATTTTATGGTATCAAGATAGGTTACATCCTTCAAATGATCCACCAATTGCACAAAGGTTATATCCAAATTTATACAGTGCAATTGATACAATACTGATTCTTAATCATGGTCTGGCCACTCCTGGTTCTTGGCTAAAAAAAACGAAAGAACTGTGGATGCTGTAAATCAGAAACAAACACAGAAATTGCTGGAAAAGCTCAGCAGGTTTGGCAGTATCTGTGAAATCAGAGTTAATGTTTCGGGTGTGGTGACCTTTCCTCTGAATTCAGTACTGAGGAATGGTCACTGGACCTGAAATGTTGACAGTCTGATTTCTCTTCACAGATGCTGCCAGACCTGTTGAGCTTTTCCAGTGATTTCTGTGTTTGTCCCTGGTTCTTGGCAGCTTACCCAGTCTGTTGCACAGGCTTTCCCATTTCCTGCATGCCCAGACAGAAAGTCATAAAAATCTACGGCACAGATAAAGGCCTTTTGGGTCATTGTGTTTGCAACAAAAACAAGTATCTAATATTCTAATCCCTTTTTACCAATACTTGGACCACAGCATTGTATGCCTTGACATTGCAAGCACACATCTAAATACTTCTTAAATGTTGTAAGGGTTTCTTCCTCTACTACCCTTACAGGCAGTGAGTTCCAGATTCCCACCTCCCTCTGGGTGAAAAAAAAGGTCTTTTCATCGCCTCAAAGGCTCCTACCCCTACTATTCTTGCTGTTAACACATCCCTCACGTTTACAAAATTACTTCTGTTCTTAGTCTAACTTCAGCATCATATCTGCCATCTTCAGTCATCATTTGTCCTCAGCATATATAGTCTATTGGTGTCGTGTGACCTCTGGCTTTGTCCACCCCAGTCCAACACTGGCATTTCCACATCTCAGTGGACATATTTATTCACTTGCTTCAGTGTGACACCATTTACTTCAAACTTCACTGCAGTTCCTTCTAATATACCTTCCTAACCACCATTGGTTTTGTGTTCAGTAAATCTCAGATTTAAAATTATTCATTGTGATAGCATCTACTGCTGTTTGTGGGATAAAGTTTCACACTTTCACCATGCTTTATGTGAAGATGTATTCCGAATTTCGCTCCCAAATGACTTTTGGTTCTAATTTGATGAACAAATCCTCTTGTTCTTAACTCCCACAACTGTGGAAAAAATTTCATCCAAACATAGCATTGGAGGCCTTTCAGCCCCTTTAGCCTGATCCATCATTCGACGGGATCGTTGCTGATCTGATTGTGGAATGAACTCCACTTTGCCTGTCTATCATCTATTCCCTCTGACCGTTTTGTTAGTCAAGAATCTACGTCACTCTGCCTACTCTATCAATTCCTTTTTCTACCAAGGCGGTGCTTAATTTTCTCTATTCAGGGAATGTTGTTAGTGGTGGTGATAGGCATATGGATAGGAAGAGTTTACAAGGATATGGGCCAAATGCAGGCAAATTGGACTAGTTCAGTTTTGGAAACTTGGTTGGCATGGACGAGTTGGGCTGAAGTGCCTGTATCCATGTTGTATTACTCCATGACTCTAAATCCAAGTTACTAGTCGATGTGGGGGTAAAATTGTTTCAGAGGTAGCATGAACTGCAGATGCTGGAGAATCTGAGATAACAAGGTGTAGAGCTG
>NC_063356.1:14374184-14461329 GCF_021869965.1 Rhincodon typus
GGTCTAGGCCCGAAACGTCAGCCTTCCTGCTCCTCTGATGCTGCTTGGCCTGCTGTGTTCATTCAGCTCTACACCTTGTTATCTCTTACTAGTCGATGTGCTAATTTACTGCATTAAGAACTGACCAGATGGGCTGAATGGCCTGTTCCTGTTCTGTTCATTCCATTATTCCTGAGTTTAACTGTTGAACTAACAGGTGTATCACTTCCCTTTCTATTTGAGGCTGGTTTTAACTCTCACTTCCCTTTACAGTCACAGCAGGCTCAACTCTATGTGGGTGAGACAGTATTGAATCACTCACTACGGGCACTCAGCCTTATAGGGAACTTTATGTGCAGGTTGAGCTCAGGCAACATTGGCTGTGAGGGAGGCTGATTCAGTCAGGGCGGAAGGCTAGCAACAGCAGATACATTGATTATGTGGGCAGAACAAGTAACCAACGACAGCGAGCGACCTATCATCTGCCCACAGTTAACACTCAGATCCGGTTGTCCTTTAAGCAAGTATTTTATTTTCTATTTAGATCACTGAATGGAAACAACAAAGGGGACGCTTTGTTGTGTATCTTTTTTAGTAGCAAAATGACAAACATTTGCACATAGAAGCAAGTTTTTGCAAGTTTTCACCCAAATAATAGATATAAACATTGAGTTTTTATTAATTTAAGAATTTATGCTCCATTAACCAGGTTATTGTCCCGCATACACGTTACATTTGCCAGCAAAAGACTCAAGAGAGACACAGCCCCTTACAGATTTGGTGTATATTTAATTATGTTTTCTCACTCATTCTCTCTCACGGGACAATTGTGCCTCTCCATCCACACCGCCCCCACCCCAATCCTCTCCTTGAAGTGTTGAAGGCTAAGCATCTGTTTGCAGTTTCATATCTGTAAGCAAATTTGAAACAAGGAGCAATGTTTGTGTAACAGCTTGAAACAGTATCTGACAAAGAGGATGGGGAATGTGCCACGTAGATTCGTGCTGGGCTTGAGATTTATGAAAAATTTATGTAATAGTGGAGGGAGGGGGATAACAAACACCTTAAACTTGATCTTGAAAATGAGACATTCCTATTGATACTCTGCTGGTAAAACTTCAATTTCAAAGCTATGATGCTTTTTTTGTGGGAAATGGGCATCACTGGCTGGCCAGCATTTATTGCCCATCAATTGATGCTCTTGAGAAGGTGGTGGTGAGCTGCTTCTGTAAACTGCTGCAGTAAGTAAACCCACAATGTCCATAGGAAGGGAATTCCAAGATTTTGACCCAGCCACAGTAAAGAAACAGTGATATATTTCCAAGTCAGGATGGTAAGTGGCTCAGAAAGGAACTTGCAGGTAGTGGTATTCCCATGTATCTGCTACCCTTATCCTTCTAGTTAGAAGTGGTTGTGGGTTTGGAAGGTGCTGTCTAACAATCTTTGGTGAATTTCTGTATCCACATAGCTATACCGTGAGCTGTGAACATTCACACAACATTGCTCACTTTCCCTACAGCCATTTATAGAATCATAGAATCCCCACAGTGCAGAAAGAGGCCATTTGGCCCATCAAATCTGCATCGACCTGCCAAACAGCGTCCCACCCAGACACAGCCCTCCCAACCTATTCCCGTAATTCCATATTTCCCATGGCTAATTCACCTAGCCTGCACATCCCTGGACTCGACAGACAACTTAGCATGGCGAACCCCCTTAACCCGCACATCTTTGGATGGTGGGAGGAAACCAGACAACCTGGTGGAAAACCTATGCAGACACAGGGAGAACGTCCAACCTCCACACAGACACTCAAGACTGCAATCGAACCCGGGTTCCTGGCACTGTGAGACAGCTGTGCTAACCACTGAGCCACCGTGTCACCCTTTAAGAACTGATCCTTATCTTAATTTTCCAAGTTTGACCGAGGACAAAATCTCTCCAGCCCATTTAAATTAGATTTGCATTTTAAAATCACTTCAGCTAATTGTGACAGGTATTGTGTTAGGTCTCACACTTGGTGGGCAGTGTGTCTTTAACAGACGTTCTCATTATATCATCACTTTATCAAAGCATGTGACCTGGCGGTATGAAGGTGTCAGAATTCGTCTTTAACTGGGCCACACAAAACATAACATGCTGATGGGAGTATGCTATTGTTTGTAACCAAATAGCTTAGTATTAGCCTGACACTGAAGTACCTGTAATTTTAATATGTGCATATATCAGAAGCTGTAAACGTTGTCATCACCATCGGTAATCGCTTGTTAATGAGTATAATCGTCCACCTAGGAAATTCCATCTCATGGATTCTATGGGTCCTTGTACGGCTGATGAGTCCAATTCTAGAGCCACATCTCTGATCATATATTTGGAGGGTATTTCCAGGAGGTGGAATTGGTCCTTGGATTTGAGATTGGCATTCTTTTCTCTACTTCCTTGTCCATACTTTCTCTTGTTGATGGGTGTTCTTAAAGAACTGTGTCCCTTCATACAGGAGCTTCCTTCTTGTCAGTTCATTCTGGTCTCCCAGGTGTTGACATCTAAGTTGCATTTCTTGAGGGAAGCCTTCAGGGAGTCTATGAGACACTTCTTTTGCCCTCCTCTTGCCCACGCACATTCCTTCAGCTGGGTGAAGATGATTTGTTTTGACAGTCTGTACTCAGGCATCCTAAGTGTCCAGTTCAGTGGTAAATTGGTCATGGATGATCAGATACCTTGATGTTGGTGCTATTGGCTGCTTCAATGACACCGATGATGGAATTTGAACTCAGTTTTATTTTAAAACCATATATCCATTGTTGATTGTCTGAAAAACCCATCAGGTTTACTAATGCTCTTTGGGGAAAGAAACTGCCATCCTTACCTGGTCTGGCCTATATGTGACTCCAGACACACAGCAACATGATTGACTTTTCATTGCCCTATGTGATGAGCAATATGTGCTGGTCTAGCCAGCGATGCCCTCATCCCATGAATGAATTTAAAAACATTTCAAAGCCATACAGAAGAGTTGGAAGGATGACTGCCTTATACACAAGGATCTTGGAATCAGCATGAATCTCACAGCTGTCAAATACTCTTATCCATAAAAGTTCGAAGACAGCACTCGCAGATTAGATGCAATGTTGAATCGCCACATCAATGTCAGCCTTAGATGGGAAGTAGCTTCCCAGGAAAGGGAAATGTTCTACATTGGGGATGATTGGTCTATTGATCTCAATGGAGGGATGGACTGGAAGTTGATCTGGGACAGGTTGGGAAAGCATTTGAGTCTTCCTAAGGTTGAAGGCTGAGACAATTCTTTTGTATGCTCTGCAAAGGCATTGAGAGAGACTTGAAGATTCTGTTATGAAAGAGCAGAGATGATATTGTAATCCACATACTGAAGTTTCACAAGTGAGGTCAGTTTCATTTCCTTCTTGGATTTCAATCGATTGAGGTTGAAAAGTTTCCCGTCCATTGTGTAGACAATGTCCACTGCACTGGGAAGCTTGCTCTTGACAAGATGAAGAATGGTGGCAATGAAGATGGAGGAAAGAATGGGGTCAATGACACATCCTTGCTTGACTTCAAAGGATTCTGTCATATAACTGTTGCTGAAGACTTTTGCTGACATCTTGTCATGGAGGAGATGGAAAAAAAAAACTTAAATGGATAGCCAGCCTTTGACAGGGCCTTCCATAGCACATCCTGAACAACTGCATCAAATACCTTGAGCAGATCAGCGAGGGCCATGTAAAGTGTCTGGTATTTCTCCTGGCATTTCTCTTAAAGTTGTTGAGCAGTGAAGATCATATCTATCGTTCCATGGTTTGTTCAGAAACCGGGAGAGGCTGTAATAAACCTCTGTTGAATCTTTCAAAACCGCATTGCTAATGTCTAGTTCTTAAGTTATGGGAGCTAGTATAAGCATTGATGCATTAGGTATAAATATCTTGCTGGAGTCATAACCATAGTGTGAGTTCAATAGCTGCCCACTTTTAGCTATTTGACATGAAGAGAGTACAGGTAGATCAGAGCCAAGTTCAATTTGCTTTCACTTGAAGTCCCCAAATTTCTAGCAGGGCTCCTGACTGATCATTATCTTCCCTAACTCAGGGATGCAGAGGCTAATTGTATAAACCCCAATTGTATGCTCTGCTGAAACCAATTAATTCAGTGCAATGCAGAGATTAAACTATAGGTTCTCTTGATGTGGATGGCTCAGTAACTCATTAGAGGCATTAGAAGTGGTTCACTCGACTGATTTCTGGGAGGAAGAGTTGCCTTATGAGGAAATGTAGAGCAGGTTGGGGCTATATTCATTATAGTTTAACATAATCAGAGATGATCTTATTGAAACCTATGATTCTGAGAGATAGGCTAGATCCCATGAAGATGTTCCCACTCATTGAGGAAAATTGAATGAGACAGTTTCAAAATCATATGTTTCCCATTTAGTTGGAGATTAGAAGGAAATTCTTCTCTCAGAAGGTTATTAACATTTGGAATTCTCTTCTCATTAAGTTGTAAAGGTAAGGTCTTACATATTGTTCAAAGTAGACACAAAGTCAAAGCTTTTCATCTTGCATTCATTGGGATGAGAACACAAGAAACCACAATTGAAAAAGGAACAATGTCTTCATCCTGATAAGTATAAGTCAAAACGTTTTGACCTCATGTCCATGTTTAGCTCTGCTTAAGCTCTATGCTACCAAGCAAGACGAGGCCATTTGTTCCAGGCTGAGTCAGACAGATAAAGGAGTCAAAGTTTATGGGGCAGGGGGAGGGGTTAGGCTGGCAAGAAAACTAAATTAAGGCAATAATCAAATCAGATATGATTTTGCTGAATGGCAGAGCAGACTTGAGAAGCCAATTGGTGTACAGCTGCTCTTATTTCTTATATCTTTGTAAATTCAAGCTCATGTTACTTCCAGAAGGTCATACAGAATCCATTGCTCTTCTGGTGTAATTTACGTCACTTATTCACAGGTGCCAAATGCCCTCCCTTATCCCTTCGCTCCATTATTGTAAACATTAACACACAATGCATTTCCCTTCAAATCCTGCCAGCAAGTTGTGTTCATATAGTTCTTTAACATCCCAAAAGATTTTATATCCAGTGATTCATTCCTGTGATGTATCTGTTACGACGTAGACACAGAACAGATACTAAATTGCAAGAAGCAACCTCTTGCAAATAACAAATGACATGAATGATCAATTGATTAACTTTGGGCGGAGCAAGCTGAGGCACCAGGGGAAATTTCCTCACAGGCTTCCTCTAGCCGAACGCGAATGAATACATGGGACTGCAGTTTAATTTAACAGCGCATCCTAAAGAAACAGCATAGGTGAATTTCCTTATAGTTAAGTTGCGCCATTTTTATGCCAATGCAATTTGGCGAATGCCTGTTTGTCAGGATAGATACTTATAATGAACTTAAACTACAGAGCCTTTCAGCCAACACGTCCATGCTGTTGTTAATATTGCACAGGAACCTCCAGTGACAATTCTGCATCGCACTACAGCAACATATGCCTCTGCTCCTTTCATCAACATATGCTCATGTAGATTTCCCTTAAATGTATCCATTCACTTCCACTCAAGTACACCTTGTGGTAGTGATTCCCACATTTAAGTCATTCTCTGGGCAAAGCAGTTTCTCCTGAAATCCCAACTTAATGTTATTACAGCAATTTGTTTAGCTAGACACGGGTCTTTTGGGGCATCTGATTTACATATTCTTCAGATTAGTGATTGGTGTAAATCCCATGTAAACTTAGTTGAAGGTTGTGGAGCAATTGAACTGCCCCCTTTAAAGTGTCCATTCAGTGTATACAGTTAGATCAAATATATGAGGAACAATGATATAAGGAAGAAATAGCCCTTGGCTCACTCCCTTGACTCTTTTGCACATCTCATCAATTGCCTTATCATCCCTTTCAAGAAATATTTACGGTGTGACCCTCTGAAGAAAGCAGTCATTCGGAACATCCAGATACAGAAAGGAAGAGACAAGATTGTTTTAACTTGGAACTCCAAGCTCTTCCGAGGGTAAGGAAGTTCAAAACTTGAGAGAATATTTTAAGGTGAGATGAGAAAGATTTAAAAGAGACCTGAGGGGCAATGTTCTCATACAGAGCGTGGTTTGTATGTGGAATGAACTGTCAGAGGAAGTGGTAGATGCAGGTACAGTTACAACATTTAAAAGACATTTGGACAGGTACATGAATAGGTAATGTTTAGAGGGATATGGGTCAATCGCAGGCAAATGGGACTTGTTTAGTTTGGGAAACTTCGTCAGCGTGGACGAGTTGGACCGAAGGGTCTGTTTCCATGCTGTATGACTCTATGACACTATGATATTTGTACAAACAATTTCAAAGTCCAATCAAATTAATCCCACTGCTCTGCTTTTACCTCATGGACTTGCAAATGCCTAATTTTCAATTATATATACAATTTTCCTTTTAAAATTTATCATTAAATTTGCTTCCAATGCTATTTTTAGGCTCTGCATTCCAAATCTCCGTATAAAAATCAGTCTCTTTACTTCTCCTGTGGACTTCTTTTGAATAAATTACTTTAAATCTGTGCCGTCTGATTACCACTGTGCCAGCTAGTTTAATTCATCAAACGTCCTTATAATTTTAAATAATACATGGTGACATTAAAAGCAGAAAAATAAAAACTGCTGTTGTAACAAGGGCACTTGTTACCTACTGGATGGATCACAGGGACTTTAGAACAAGATTTGGCCTTGGGTCTGCTCTGCCATTCAATGAGATTCTAACTAATCTGTATCTCAAACCATCACCCTACCTTGGCTGCACGGCACTTTTCAACACAACCATATTTATTGCATGAAGAATGTCTTCTAACTTCTTTCCTGAATGGCTTTACTCTGAATTTAAGCTTATGTCTTTTGTCCTAGACTCCACTGTTGGCAACAAATGTTTCTCACTGTCTACATCATACATTCCTTTCAAAATCCCAAAATTATTGGGTTTTTTTTTGACTGATGATTACATACCTAGTTTGTGTGATCTCCTTTCAAAATGTAATCTTTGGGTGGCTGATAACAATCTAGTGTATCTACATTACACTTCTTTCAAGGTCAATATATCCCTTACATAATGTGCTGTGCATAGGAAGGACACAAAGGTAATTGGAGAAAGTGTTTAAATGACAGTGAAGCCAATTGAAACAACTTCCGCCTGAATAACGTTTCGCTTTCATCCAATGAAGATATTCACTCAAGCACCTCAACAAGCACCTTACTAGCATCAGCTTAGAGGTGTTCTTACATGCTGGGATAGAACTTGATTCTACAAAGTTCTGACTCAAGACAAAGTTAAAAGAATATAAACAACCAAATATACATTCCATTTAAACAACTTGGCAGCCCGTTTGAAACTCAGGCCTCAAGGTCACAATGACACAACTGAATCATTATAGCTAGTTCTTGGCATCCAAAATACTTACTTGAGTTAAAGCTTGCGTAACTTATTGCTAAAACCAGTTGTCCTTTCTAAAAAGTTGATCTTGGTACTGAAACCTTGAAATAGGAAAGAAGAAGATAAGAAATGTAGAATTGGTAAGTTGATTAATCCTGCTTAGAAACTGAGTAGATCCCTTTTGGATTACTGTGCCTATCTTGCCAAGTGTTATGTGTTATCATCAAGTAGGCTTTGGCAAAGATGCCCAAGACCAGATGGATTTAGAGAGCAAGTGATGGTTGTATGTTAATTTTGTGATAAGTGGTAAATACTCGACTGCATGTATTATATATAGAACCAAGTAATCAACATGAATAAAGTTTTGTGATGTGTGAGTTAAAATAAAAGTTAAAAGATATATGTCTGGACTCTACCTAAACAAACATTTTAAGTTATGATGTTTAATATCATGAACCAATTATAATGCAACCTGTTCATACTCACCATAAATTGGACAACAAAATATATAGGTTTTCTTCACCAACTCTGTATTTCAATAGTAACAAGTTGAATGAGAATTCCCAGCATGCCAAATTGTCCTCTATCAATGAGTACAGGACCCCAGTCTACTAGCAAAGGGCCAGATCTCCTCTGAGCATGCTGGAGGGAAGACTAACTTGTTTCATCTTTTTCTGATGAAGTGTCTAGGCCCGAAACGTCAGCCTCTCTGCTCCTATGATTCTGCTTGGCCTGCTGTGTTCATCCAGCCCTGCACCTTGTTGTCTCGGATTCTCCAGCATCTGCAGTTCCTACTATCTTTGTTTCATCTCTCCCCTTCTGCTGCTCAGTCTGAGAGAAAGAGACGACCTGAGGGATAAATTGTTAACAGCTACCAGACTTTGTGCTGCCTGCTAATTTAAGTGGGAGTCGGACACAGCACATTGTTGAGTGGTGAAACATGGTGCCAAAGTTTCTGCAAGGCACCACTTAAATCTAGCCTGCACTACTTAAAAACCAGATCACGTTTCTTACATAGCAGGTGCATTCTGGCTACAGCAGTTTGGGAACAGCGTCAGATCTTTAACAGAGAGATAATGTGACAGAAGAGGGCAGGGTACATGCTGCAAGGTCCTCTGACACAGTACGGGAGGACAGAGATCCTCCAGCCACAATGGTTCAGGAGGAGCCCCAGACAAACACTCAGAAGGTACTTGAAGCAGATGGCCATTGAGATCAACAGAAATAGCTGCCTGCACCCCTAACTAGTGAGCCTCCAACCACTATCGCTCACTTGGATCTTGCCTGACCCCTGCTCTACAGCAGAGTCAGTTGTGGTGCCACAGACCTGTCTGCTGTTGTCATACTCCCCTGAGATGCTGTGCACCCTTCCCCCCCAGCAACGGTATCCAGTTGTAGCACCAGGATGCAAATCTGAAAGAAGTTCAATGGCCTCACATGAGTAATTAAGTTCAGTGAATGTATCTTTAAATGTCACATTCTGACAAATGAACCATTCAATATCATTCCCTTTGTGCCTCCTCCTTTTTCCACTGCTTATTCAACCCTCATCTGAAGATGCTGGAATATACATAGAATATAGATACAGTCAACAACTACCAACAATGAGAACAGTTGGTATATATGTAGTACCTGAGACATAGAGAAGCATCCCAAGTCACCCTCGCAAGAAGGCTATCAAACAGAGGTTAATACTAAGCCACTTAGGAAGTACTGGGGCAGATCACAAAAAGCTTCATCCAACTGGTAAGTTTTACAGATTAAGTTAAAAAAGAAAAAGAGGCAACAGACATTTTGAGTGTACAACACAGCAATGTGTTCAAAACGAGGTCTTTATTGAATGAAGTTTAAGATGTTTACCTATAAGGTGTATGCTTTAACGTAAAGGTCGTATGACTATGGCAGACAAAGACAAAGATTTGTACATAATTAGATTGAAATGTAATTAACTCCTTTCGATACAAAAATACAAAGAAGGCATGCATTTTCATGTACATTTTTGTTTACCCAAGTTCAACTACATACACTGCTGTTCTCATGCCTGTCCAGTTTGTTAGGTCCATCATTCTCTTCATATGCATTTCAATTAAGACAGTCAAGAGAGAATTAAACTATTACCTAAAAAGGAAGAACGTACAGGACTATTGGGAGAGGATGAGGCTATGACACTAGGTAAAATGCTGACTTTTTGGGAGCTAACATAGACACAATGGGCCAAATGGTCTACTTCTGTATTGTAACCATTCTTCAATTTTCATTCTATTCTGTAATACTAGCAAAAGATAGCAATCAGAAATTTGTGCCCAGACTTGTTTCTCTCCATAACTGCACATAGGATTCCAAGGTCAAATTTACAGCCCTGTAATAATCCTATAGGAGATTGGCCAAATCAGGGTTGAAACCAAACACTGACCAGTTCTGCTTAGCTTAATGGAACATTACAAACATTTATAACAAAATCACTTCTAAGATGGCAATACAAAAAAAAACACAAGATAAGTCCGGATGAGAAAGTGGCAATCAACCCACTTCCTTAGCCTATCCATCAAGATGTCTAAATAATTCCAACATTTCTACTTGCACGAAATCAACTCTGATCATTTATTATTCGCTACCATAGAGTTAGAGCCTTAGAGCCATTGGGTCATTATGGTGGAAACAGAGTTCATTCAGATCATCAAAACTGTGCCATAAATAAGGGCTTTATGGCATCAGATTAAACTTGTTTTTACAACAGGCTGTGGCTGTGACCCTTCTTTCCAGTGTCTCAATTGAGTAAAAAATGTCTGTACAGCCCCATTCGATACTTACACACCTTTAAAATGTCAACTCTCAACCCTCAGTCACATGAAAACGATTGATGCAGAATATTCAGGAAACAGGTGCATCAACATACTCAATACACAACTCCCTGTTGAATTCATTTGCTAATTAATACTTCATGAGATTCCACGCATAATGTAGAAAAACTGAGAGTACAGCAATTCCTGTGTTCCCCACCCATACAAAAATGAAAGGGATGTGTTTCCATGGTTCACTATACATCTTAGCATCCAACAAGCACTGCCTGCTGTGTCAGCAACAGAGAACCTTATAGGCCTTTCCTGTTTAAAAGGATTTGAGTTCATGCAAGTCAGGCAGTATTTTGTTAATGCTTTACATAAGCTGTCAGCAATCATGCACTTTGGACCATTTGCTGAAAGAATAACAACTCGATATTACCAATACTGCTGAATGGCTGTTTTGATTTCTCTATGAAAGGTATACTTTCCTATGGCTTCACAAGCTCGGTCTTGTTGACACAGCTGGGAAATATTGTTTCTTTCCTGCCATGGGCTTGAAATGTGAGCTTGCTCTTCTCACCTGCGCTGAAGTTTTAAAAGAAAAGTAGCATAGTGGTGAAGTGATAAACTTCTGTTGAACCAAAAGTTTCTTTGTATGCTGCCCTAAACAGTGGAGACAGCACGGTGTAGATGCAATGAAAAATAACTCTCCGCACAATTTCACTTCTAACAAACCCACAACAGATATTTACTATTTTTTATTATTTGGATCAAACTTTAGACTTCTTCATTCTGTGCTGGTCAGTTGTTCAAATTCAATTGGTTGACCTTGGTTCTCATGCTTCTGTCTTTCTTCTGTTTGCTGTCACTCTCACTAAGGGACAGATTGATCCTCTTTGACAGTAATCTGAACTGTGTAAGCTGTTCCTCATGTGGGGTAAAGTGGTGGAGTGGATCTTTTACTAAATGCAGAAAATATGAATTCAAATCCCATCATGACAATTTAAGAATTTTATTTTTTGTTCAAAGCTGGTATCTGTAAGAGTCACCACAAAGTCACCACCAAAAATTCAACAGATTCATTAATGTCCTGTCAGGATTAAGAGAACTGTGGTTACACCCCACTTGGAGTGTGGTGAGTAGATCTCGGCACCACACCTTAGGAAGGAAAAGTTGGCCTTAGAAAGAGTACAGCATAGGTTTACAAGAATGATAGTTTGACTTCAGGGGTTGTTATGAGAGATTATACAAATTAGGCCTGTTTTTACTAGTGGTAGATGTTTGGAATTCTCCTTCACAAATGGTAGTGGGTGCTGAATCAGTTGTTAATTTTAATCTGAAAGAGAGAATTTTTAGTTAAGCAAGCATATTAAGGTCAAAGGCAAATATATGAAGTTAGGCAACAGAATCAGCCATGATTTGCTGTCAGGAAAAAGCAGACACCAGGCAAAAATATGTAAATAGCGTAAGAAGCGTGCTGCCACACTACCCCTTCCCATGACCACCTTCTGCCCCCAGTGTAACAGAGCCTGTGGAAGCTGCATCGGTCTGTACAACCGCCTATGGACTCACCCTGAGTGTGAAAGGGAGTCTTTGTCACCTGCAAGGGGCTGCCAATGATGATGATAAAGATGATCTCATTGAATGGTGGATTAGGCTCATGGGGATGAATGACCTACTCCTGTTCCCATGTTCCTACGCACATGATCTAGGCTTGATTGGAATCCAGGACCATGTGAGCTGCTATCTGAAATGGCCATTTAATTGTAGCCAGTGCGACTGAGGATGATGATCAATGGCCTTGCCTCTAACACCAAGCTCTCTTGAGAATAAATTTTAAGGGCTGCAGGGTTAGATGATGAAATCAGCAGACAGTTTGGCCATATAAAAAATCTCAGCCAACCTGAATACCATTGCTGTGGATTGCCATTTATCAAAAGCCAGATGGTTGATTGATATTTCGCTCTCCAACCAACTTGGAACTAACTCACCACAAACTGTATAATAAACTAAACCTTCATGTTGCCAAATGTTACTGCTCAAGAGATCTGGAAATGTTCGATCATTGGAAACCTTAAGAACATTATTTTCTCAAAGGCAAGAGACAAAGAGTGTGCATGTGCTAGGATCATGAACAAGCTCAGTAGCCCTCATTCCCTTCCATGAAATCACCCAGGAACATCCCTTTGTCCATAACTACCTTGACATTGCCAACATTAGTTGGACACATCCTAGACCGTCTGCCTCCCTCAGTACTATGCTTTTCACCTGCTTGGCACATCACTTTCCCAATTAGAAAGGAAATGAGCTCCTAATTACCCCAATGCCATGATCCTCGTTTATGATTTTTTTATGTTGATGGTACACAGCACTGTCCGGGAGAATGGTGTGAAGTTCTTAGTGACAATCCTGGACAATGAGCAAACCCATCTGGCTTGGGGACGGGTGTAGACTGTGTTAATTCCTGATGGTGTACAGTTCCTTCAGTGCTCATACCATGCAGAATGTTGACTGGTAGTATCTTAACGAGGCCTTGGAGTTAGAACCTTAACGAGGCCTTGGAGTTAGAACAGGCTAGATCTGATTACATCTACAACACAACAATTTCTCACACCTGACCAAGCAGAATGCCTAGATCCTGACAGTTAAAGAGGATGTCAGGACAAAGCTTACATTAAGGTGTACATTAAGGTGAAATGTAAGCATAGTTTTGCTGCAGAGGCTGAATCAGATTTTCTCCCTTTGGTGGATCTAAAGTTCTTTATGTCTCATGATAAGAAGGGACATGGGATCTATTTAAGCTGAGCATAGAGTTTACCTCCATGCTGAAGACCTAGACACTTGTACAAAAAAATAAAGATTTGGATTTTGCACAGCCACCTGATTCTCAAAATACTGACAGTGACAAAAAACTTTTGCAGTTTGTCTTACAGAGAGGAAAGAGACATGGATTGATTCTGCCCAATAGCAGAAGTGTTTTAATTTATATGGCAAGCTGAATCTCTGGTTGGTTTGCATGCTGAGTTTTCACGACGTTGGGCTTTTTGATTAGTCAGAAAAGATGGAAGGTTGAACATTAATGGAGTGAGTTGAGACATCAACATGGCATTTAACAAGCAACGATCCTCATTAATTGGCGATTGGCAATTGGCCACAGCCTGGCAAGAAACTCACCATGCTGGTCACTGCTCATAAAAAAACATCGAAGATGGAGCAAGATGCTCCCATGTCATGTCAGCCTCACTGAGCATCTTGGTGCATTCTGCTAAACATCATGCTGTAGCCTACATTGCTCGACCCCTATAAGATTCTGCAAGAGTCTCTTCTGCATTTGTTAACTGTAAAGTCTATACAATGCAAATTTGTGAGATTCCAGGAGGATAGTATTTGACCTCTGTTCTGGTAATTGCTGATTAGAACTATCCAGAAATTGTAGCCAACTTGTATTTGTGATTGGCAGTGGCATAGTTTAGTCTAGCAAAGTCAATTTCAAATATAAACAAGAAAATACTTTTAAAAAGCAATTCATGATCTCTTGCATGTCTTAACAACATGACTGAAGTTATTGTTGTCATGTAGGAAATGTTGGGATAATTTGCATCCAACAAACTCACAAACGGCAAAGTGACAGTGGCCAGATGATTTGTTTTTGTGGTGTTTATTAAGGGATAAATATTGGCTTGGACTCCGCAGAGGGTGTCCCTCCGCTGTTCTTCAAACAAATGCCAGGCATCTTTAAATCCACCAAAGAGGGCAGATGGGGCCCCAGCTTAACATCTCACCGAGAATGACACTTCTTCAGTGCTGTATTAGATGGCCGGTATTGATGTTTTAAAATTCTGAAGCCATGGAGTATGGTTTAAACTCATAATCTTTGGCTCCAAGCAACCGTGTTAGCAATTAAGACACAGCTGATCCTATTATGTTCAATCATTATTATATTTCTGAAATAACCGCACAGGGGCCAGTGTCTGGTCACCACATCACTGTGGCCAACCAGCTCAGAGTTAGTCCTCAACTGAGGAGATTCTAATCTCCTGGTTATGTTGGTCAGCCAAAACTTTCCTGTTTGGCCCAGGTTAACAACCTCAATCAAGAACCTTGTAGTTAATGAGGTCCACCTGGTTCCAAACACTACAATTTCATATTCTATGTATTATGATGTGGTTGGGTTGGAACATTGTATATTGCAAACTGGGTTTTGCAATCACCCACATTCTCACATGTGTTTCTCCCATTTTCTCATCAAAGCAAGGTCATGTATAAAGCAAAAAGTTAAATGTGGTCAAAAACACAGGACTAATGCCAATACCTTTTTGAACAATGGCTGGCTCAGAAATGGAATTTGTGGCAGGGGCTAAAGTCTTCCCAAAATTTAATTGAAGGAAATTTTTGCTTATCTGATACTGCAAGTCAGACATGTAGCCTAATCATTAGAGACTTCTTTTTAAGCAGTGCCTTAGGAATAACTTGCTTCTCATCTGTTTTGAAGACTTTTGTGCTGGCTGATGACTCCAGTGTGTCATCTGCAGACTTTGTCACATGTGAAGTAGATGCTGCTTGGAGGATCAGAAAGGTTGGTTATTTGGGAGGTTTGTAGCATCATGCCTTACTGGGATAGCGCTACAAATCAAGTCCCACTATTCCCAGAAATGTTGCAAAAGGTAAAGGTTTTATAGAAGTATACAAAATTCTTACACAATACACCTGATTTTTATCCCCAGACTGATAGATAGCACACAGCAGGTTGCATGACTTAACACAAATTGCTATTCATTTTAAATGAATAGATTTTATTTGCAAGTAGACAATTATGAGTCATCAACATGTAACTCTGCTAATTGAAACTTGTTGTTGTAATTGAAACTCCAACCCCCCCTTATAAAACTTCTCCTACACATATATATGGATAGACCCAAAAAAAAGCATTGGTGTTATGGGTGGAAGGAAAAACTAGAAAGGCAGTTCAATGGTCCCTGTGCACAGGACTTGCTGGAATGATGCTTTTGGCTTTTCAAGACTTGCTGTTCAGTAATATCCAGGTAATATTCTTCTCCAGGTACATCTACAAGCTTGTAGGAGCCACAGAATAACTGGTTCACAACTTATAAAGTCTTTGGCTTATTGATTAGAAGCAACAGCTTATATCAGCAAGTGAAGGAAAATAAAGTGGCTTTCGTCAGGCTCTAGGGTCTTGTCTAACGGCAGAAAAAAATGACAGTACACTCCTTTCTAAACATGTGGTGGCATTTGAGCCTCTCGTTCAGACCCGCAAGTTGCTCAGCTGCCTTGGAACCAATCACATTGCTGTTGACAGGCAGAAGGGCTTTATCATCTAAAATTGGTCATCATTCTACAGACCAATCAACTATTTTCCTGGCCAAGTCTCCTTTCATACGCGCTCCCTGGTGACAATTTATCTGCAACTAAACAACCTTCATCAGTTGATCAAACAACAGTGTAAACACTACTTTCAATAAATGCTAGTAAGGTCACCATAGACCTACCAAGCCATAGGGCTGTGTTCTCCTAGAGAGAGACAACTAGTGGTGATTTAATCTGAGGGACCCACATCTCGCTTGAGGGCAAAGGTGGAGAAGAAGAGTCCTTCATGGTAACCTCAGCTACTACAGGAATTGAGCACACGCTGTTGGCATCACTGCATGCAGAACAACCATCCAGCCAACTGAGCTAACCTACTCCCAATAAATGCTGGTAGCTTGCTTTTAAAAGTGTACAAATGCCTTCCACAATCCTTCATTTGTAAAACAATCCCTTTCCCATTTCAGCCCACAATCAGAAACACAGAAAAGTAAAAACATACATTGCGACAGCAGGGAGGGGAGAGAGGAATTGATGAGGTAGAACTGGGTGTGGTCAGTGTATAAGTGAAAATTAATGCCGTCTTTTTAGAGACTTGAGGATCTCAGTTTCACATCTTTTCTAAAAGATAGCATCTCCAACAGTCCAGAATTTCACTTGAGTGTCAGCTTAGAATCTTGTGCCCACAGTCACTGACTGAGAGATGGAAATACTACTTGTTGAGCTAAGTATGGCAAACAAAGTTAAATTAATTTAATATTGTGTAAATGAATGCACATCACAGTCAAAAGCTATGCCCAGTCCATGTATATCTCCACTTAGAATCAAGCCACTTAATGTACACCTAACTTTTTTTTAAGCTGAACTTAAATGATGGAAACAAAACTCAGGACAAACTTTGAGTGCATTCACTTTCAATTAAATTTTCAGTTCATATTTGTATTAATTGTCTTGCTGGTGTCATTGTTTCCAGATGTTGCCTTTGACCTGCCTCAGGCAATTCACTCAGTCTTGTAGCTGTAATTATAGGGGAACCTGATTATGTGCTGTACTTTATACGTATGTTTTCCACACTTCAGTGAACACATTCAACCAACCTACTTCTTGCACGGAATCATTTGTAATATGTCAAATGTAACGAACGTCACTTTGTAAACGGTCCCACTTATTCACAAAAGTACAACATGTTCATTCAACCTATTTTCATTTGTATGGGCTGTAGATCCTTTAGTTCCGTTTCCATCCATATATTCATGATATGAGACTATTTCTCTTTTCCAGATATTGCTGATTTTCACATTGAATGAAGAGCACAAAAAGAATAATAAATGAAAGTCTTTTTAGCCAAGGTCCTTTTGATCTCTCTTTGATGGTTCAATTGAGAAGTGCACTTCTTATGCCATTCAACCATGAGCATTTACATCACATCTTTAATGTAATAAAAGATCCCAAAGCATTTAATGCAGTGAAAAATGGATGCAGAGCAAAAGGAGGGGATACGAGGAGAAGTACCTAGTAGCTTGATTAAAGAGTGGATTTTAAGGAGGATCTTAAGGGAGGAAATGTGGTAAGGGAGATTTAGGGAGTGAATGCACAGTCACCAGAGGCAGGGTGAAGGGAGAAGGGATCACATAGGAGGCTAGAGTTAGAACAACAGATAATTTAGGATGTTGAGCTGGAGTGATAGGAGTAGCAAGGGATTTAAATGGGCCCTTGATTTAATCTCGGTCTCACTGAGTTGGCTATGCTCACTAATGTGAGGTTAAGGATTATGTCTCCATGTTTGCTAATCACAGACAATGCCTTTCATCTCACATATGAAAAGCATATCATACAGGTGTAAGTCAAAATAACAGATGAAGGTTTCTTCATGCCTGACTGTTTCAGTGCCTTTTGATAAGATGCTACTTTCGGTTCAAAGGATTTCATTCATTCCAATTTGTTTTTTCACAGCTTGACTAACCTGTGTGGTCAGCAGATTACCATGGCCATTTTAAGTCAGGGTTCTCCTATCCAAAAGGTCCCAGGTATTAAAATTAGATGATGGAACTTGAAAATCAATAATCTATTTTTCATCACTATCATGACAAAATGAGGAAGACATAAGTATCAGTGGGAGAAGAATTACCGTTCAAACAAACAAATTAATGACAAGCTGCCATTATGAATTGCGGATTTACAAGTATAGAGAACATCTTAAAATCTCCTTCCTTAAGGTCAAAGCTTCTTAAAATGATGCACAGATTTGAAACTCCAGGGAGGGTGAAATTGAGCATGGAGAGGGATGCAAAACAGATGGTAGAGAATTGACCATCTGTTACACGCCCTCCCTGAAATGGAAAATCCAGCAGATATATAATGGAACTGATCCATCACCACTCCTTTTGCCTGTAACTGCCCCTGAGCTCTATGTCTGACTTACTCACCTTCCCTGCCATTCACATCACCTACCCTGTATGGTCACCTGAATTCAGAGCAAGTACTATTTTCAAACAACATTTGCAAAACTTGAACGCATTTTAAAAAGGGAAAAGAGAGACTTGCATTTAGACTGTGTCTTCCTGACCACTGGATGCTCCAAAGAGCTATTAAACTTTTCAAGTTTAGACACTATTATAATATAGGAAACACAGTGACCAATAATGTACACTGTGTCAGTAACAGAATGACAATGACTAGATGGTCTGTTTATATAATGTTGATTTGGGGGGTAATATTGCACAAGACAGATCTCCTGTTCTTCAAGGTCTTGGTTTGGCTTTATTGGTCAGTGCATTGAGTATGGGAGTTGGGATGTCATGTTGTGGCTCTACAAGATATCAGTGAAGCCGCTTTTAGAATGCTGCATTCAATTCTGGTCTCCCTGCTATGGGAACAGTGTTGTTAAACATGAAAGGTTCAGGAAAGATTTACAAGGATATTGCCAGGATTGGAGGGTTTGAGCTGTAGAGACAGGCTGAATAGGCTGGGGCTTTCTTTTTCCCTGGAGCATCAGAGGCTGAGGGTTGAATTTATACAGGTTAATAAAATCACGAGGGACATGGAAACAGCAAATAGCCAAGTCTCTTCTCCAGGGTAGGTGAGTCTAATACTAGAGGACTAAGGTTTAAAGTGAGAGGGGGAAGATTTGAAAGGGACCTGAGGGGCAACATTTTCAGGCAGAGGGTGACATGTGTATGGGATGAACTGCCAGAGGAAGTGATGGAGACTGGTATAATTGCAACATTTAAAAGGCATCTGGATGGGTATATGAATAGGAAGGGTTTAGAGGGATATGAGCCAAATGCCCGCTAATGGGACTAGATCAGTTTAGGATATCTGGTCGGCATGCACGAATTGGAGTGAAGGGTCTGTTTTCATGCTGTAAAACTCTATGCTTCTAAAATAGTGCCAAGGGATATATTCCATCTACTTGAGAGGGCTGATGGAGACTCAGTTTAACACCTCATCAATGAAGGAGAATTTCCAGCTTCACAGCACTCCATTAGTGCTCCAGAGTGTCTGGTTTGATTGTTGTGCTCAAGTCCTGGTGAGGGACTGAAGCTAGCAACTTTGTGCTCAGAGACAAGAGTCTTACCCACTGAGAGACAGCTAATATCTGAAAGGTTAGCCTTCACCTTACATGTCAGTCATAGAACTGAGGGAAAGAGAGGCCAGAAGAGATGACTGAATTAATAAGCATATGGGAAAAACAGATAAGGGAGACACTAAACTTGTTTGAAGGAATGGCTGCATTTGTTTATTTACTACCATGGCTATGTGTAGGATCAGCCAAATAACTCTGAAAAGGAAGGATCACAGAAAGAAACGGATATATGCACAGGTGGGGAATATATGGAGGGGGGATTGGATAGTGGCGTAGCTCCAAGAATAGTAATTCAGAGGCCCAACCCTAGGGCCATGGGTTCAAATTCCACCATGGCAACTGTTGGCATCTGAACCCAATTAATAAATCTGCAGCTAAACCTAGTCTAATGGTGACATTGAAACCAACGTCAGTTACAAAAATGCATCTGATTCAACAATGTCTTTTAGAGAAGGACATCTGCAGACTGGTCTATATAACCATCCAGAACCACAGCAACAGGGCTATATCTACAAGGCTGGAGCTAGCCACTCAATTGTATCAACTTGCTAGAAAGATGTAAAGAGAATAAAAACAGGAAGGACCACCCAAGGACCACGTTAAGCACCGGATATGACAGTCCTCTATTGTCCTCCTTAGTAAGATCTGCAGGCTTTGTGCCAAAAGATGAGAGAGCTGTTCCAAATATGAGGCAAGAAGCAGCCTGACATTGTCATACTCACAGACTCATAATTACAGACACACTCCAGTCACCACTATCGTCATCCCTGTCTTCACTTTGTCCCAGCATTAGGGCAGACCCACCAGAGGTGACAGCACAGAGTTTTACAGTCAGAAAAGAATCACCAAGGGAATCATTAACATTATACTTGGAACCCAGTAAATCTCATGCTATCAGATCAAAGAAAGACAAGGATCCCTCCTGGTGATTATTACCTTTTCCTTCACCCTCAGCTAATAAATTATAGGAAGGATATTATTAAGCTGGAGAGGGTTCAGAAGAGATTTACCAGGATGTTGCCAGGGATGGAGGGCTTGACTTATAAGGAGAAATTGGATAGGCTAGGGCTTTTTTCATTGAAGCATAGGAGGTTGAGGAATGACCTTATAGAGGTTTATAAAATCACGAGGGGTATAGTTAAGCTGAATGGCACGTGTCTATTTTCCCTGTGGTGGATGATTTCAAGACTAGAGGTCATAATTTTAAGGTGAGAGGAGAAAAATTTAAAAAGATATAAGAGGCAACATTTTTACACAGAGAGAAGCTGGTGTGTGGAATGAATTACCAAAGGAAATGATGGATGTAGCTACAGTTAAATTGTTTAAAAGACATTTGGATAAGTATATGAATAAGAAATGTTTGGAGTGATATGGGCCAAGCACAGGCAGGTGGGACTAGTTGAGTTTGGGATTATGGTTGGAGTGGACTGGTTGGACTGAACGGTCCGTTTGCGTGCTGTATGACTCTTTGACTCTGGTACACCTCTATTTGCTATCAATGAAGGGAGGTGGTGGCATAGTAGCAATGTCATTGGACTGGTTATCCAGAGACCCAGGCTAATATCCTGGGGACATTGATTCAAATCCCACTATCTTTACCTGGTCTGGCCTATGCGTTCTGCAGACCCACTTGATGAAATATAGCAGATAGTTGGGAATACTTCTGCCCACAAGTTCCCAGTCATACACCACCCTGTCTCAAAAATACATTGCTATTCCTTCATGCTTACTGGATTGAAATCCTGGATTTCCCTTCCTAACAGCATTGTCAGGTGTACTACCTGCTACCAGCAGCAATGGTTCAAGAAGGAAGCTCACCACCACCTTCTCAAAACCATCTAGGAATGGGTAATAAATGCTAACCTAGTCGGTGACATCTGCGTCATGTGAATGGATGAAAGAAAAGGAATTCTCCCTTGTTCTATTGCATGGATTTCCTCTCCCCACAGTGCATTGACTTTAAGATCTTCATCCTCATCAACAAATCTACCCAGGACCTACCTTAGCCTATAATCTCGTGTCCTTTTCATCCCCTGTGTTTGATTGCCCAGCCTCTCCTCCACCTTCTGTGGCGTACTTTTCAACTACTTCATCCATAATCTCTGCTTCTTCTCTTCTCCCTTTGCATTGAACAATGTTTCTCTATAATCAAACAGACACAAACTCACACCCCACAATTTGTCAAGCTCCATTCTCTGCCTCTTCTTTGAAGTTCCTTGGGAAACCTTTTGCCATGAAGTGAGCTTTATAAGTTGCAGCTGTCAAATTTCAAGGCTATAATTTCATGGACGAGTTCATACAATAGCCTAAACTATGAGAGCAAAACCTAGGTTTATAACTGGGGTTTAAATCCTATAATTAGACTGCACTTTGGCTTCTTTTGTGAATTTTCTGATTTACATATATATAAAGAAAAGTGTTCAATATTGAACATTCTTAATTCTGTTATAATTGCTAGCTTTGTACTTAGAGCAACTGTTGTCTTTCCATAGCCTTGAAGTCTGATAAGATTCATGGTATTACACTAACGCTATCTCCCCAGACAAACTCAGTGTACGTATGCAGGCTAAGGTCAGACTCCCGAAGGGCATTTAAGGATGGGCAACAAATGTGGCCAATAAACAGCTATGCCCACATCCTGTGAAAGAATTAAAAAAGGCTTGTCTGGAAGGCTGTCCATCTGCTTCCTCTTTCCATCCAGGCTCCCACATAAAGAACCACCACTTGGAAAGGTATAGTAAGGTATTTACTACCAATGACATCCGCAAAGACATGCTAGAAAGAAATAATGAGAAACATGCACACCATCAATGCCTTAGGGGGATTAACAAAACCAGGAGCTAATTGGTGATGATTAACTAGCACTTTGATGCATTTTTTCTGTACATTGTAGTAAATATCAGCTAAGAACATTGGAAAATAATTTCAAATTAACTGAACATTCATCTCATTGCTATGGGAAACTGCAACTCATCAAACAGTTATGATTTTGCCTGCATAACCTGTATATAGTAGTACCAACCACTGGTGGCTTATGATTGCTGACATCAATGGAAGGACTCAATGGGCTGAATGGCTTACTTCTGCTTCTATGTCTTATGGTCAATCCTCCTTTCCAATGTTAATAAAAAAAAGTCAACCAAATTGTTAGTCCCTAAGTGGGCACTACAGAAGTTCTACAAGCTCCATATCCAGATACACTTTGGCATTACCCATATGACCATGGGTTTGAAGCAAGTAGTTGGCTGCTGCCCATGGCCTGCCACCTAGGTCTGTTAATGGCCATCTTCTCTAAACTCAGGAACACATCCATGAGGAAATATTCTAATCTGCCCATCCCTCTCTGTGCCAATGGTTAGGGGTGGCACGGTAAGCTTGGTGATTACACTGTTGCCTCACAGCACCAGGGATCCAGGTTCGATTCCAGCCTTGGGTGACTGTGTGGAGTTTGCACATTCTCCCTGTATCTGCATGTGTTTCCTCTGGGTGCTCTGGTTTCCTCCTATAGTACAAAGATGTGCAAGTTAGGTGGATTGGTCATGCTAAATTGCCCATAGTGTCCAGTGATGTGCAGACTAGGTGGATTAGCCATGGGAAATGCAGGTTTAAGGGGATAGGGTAGGGTGTTGAGTCTGGGTGGGATGCTCTTCGAGGGTCGGTGTGGACTCGGTGGGCCGAATGGCCTGCTTCCACACTGTAGGGTTTCTACGGAAATTTCTATGGAATGTGGGGCTGAATTGCAACTACAAATTGACAAGTAGCTCCTTCAGAAGGTAAAAAAAAACAGAGCTGAAGCCTATCACAAGACTTATACATGAATGGTCTATAGATTTCGCAAAATCCTTCTTGCGATGCTGAGTCTAAGGGTGTAACTAATTAACAGTAGTCAAAGGTAAACCACAATTGAGTCTTAATGAGAAGTGGCACACGTCTTAACAACAAAATATAGTTTATTTCATGATAGACCATAGGAAATGTTGCCCAATTTGTTATGGCTCTCAGCAAGATATCCCTGAAAAGGAGGGATGGACAGATTAGTTCATTTCCTCACGTAGGTGCTCCTGAGTTTGGAGAATATGGCTTTGTTTATTTAACCGGCAACATCATTTGAAAGCAACAAGGTAAATTTAAAAGAAGATTCCCTTCCCTAGTGGATACTTTTCACAGAGACCCAAATGAATTTAGATTTTAAAAGGAGAACATTTCACAGAATCGCAGAAGTATTAGAATGCCAAAGCAGGACATTGTGACGGAGCAGACCAGATTTTCTTGAATTACTAGGAATAGGTTTACTAGCTACTAAATGTGAAAATAAATGATAACACAACATACATGTGCAGATGTGAGAGGTGAGTCCAAAAAGACAAAATTAAAGAAAAAAAAAGAATTCAAGAAAAGTCATTGAATTGTTTGCAGAGCGCAGTGACAAAGATGTTATTTGTAATTCACACGCCATTATTAGATGGCACCGGTAGCAGTGACATTGGCAGTTAATTTCATGATTCCATGATTTCGAGGTTTTGCAGGTTGTGTTCTGATCCATTTTGACAGTGACCGAATTCCAGCATTCAGAATGAGAGAGAGCCATTTCCTTTATTTTACCTGCAGTGTCGGGGTGTTGAAGTTGTTGTTCTCAAAGCTGTGATCCCATCAGCGCTGTAGCTCACATATTTCATGCCTAGTCAATAGAATAGAAAAATTAGCATTGCATTCAGTTTATAAACCCAATTTTGCATATTCCTGGAGAGTAAAACAGCTTTTTCTGCAGGAATTAGCTTTCTGCTGAGAGGTAGGTAGTCAGCCGCATTATTATCCTTTCTTGTGTCTCCCCCAATTTGAAGTTCACCTTGCACTTTACAGGTACAACAGTCCAGGAGCGTTATACAGGACTTTGTCAGACAGTCACAGAATTTATATCTGGAGATTTTATTTCCTGTGGCAATCCTCTTCTTTTTAGAATAAAAACAGTCATTTTGGAATTAAACGTTAAAAAACGTCAGGGTTCTGATCTGTCATCATAACACAAGTGAAATCTATTAGGATTTGGATGTGAAATGTCTGTCCACATTCAGAACAAACGCTAGACTCCTTCTTTCTCCACCCTAAGATTGTAGGTCATTGTCAGAATGGGTAGAGTTTAATGCAGCTACAGCATTAACTCTTTCAGAATCAATACCTTATACAACAATAGCCACACTGGTGAACTTCAAGAAATTCATTGTGTAAGGTTTCAGGGAGTTATGACAGCAGCAAGTGCTTTCTGTGTTTTTTTTCCTTTTTTCGTTTTGACAAATGAAAGCTGAATCCAGCTAAATGCACACGTTGCTGGGTTCAGTGGATTTTGTCTGCACCTTTAAATACAACAAGCTCTGCAAATAAAAACCTCAGCAACACAAAGACAACTAGAATGATCCTTACCAAATAGTTGAGAGAATCCCACGGTTCCTTTAGATTTCCAGTTTAAAACTTTAAGACGAACTGCGAGATGAGGTTGTGTAAATAATTGACAGCAGTGACAGGTAAATCTGAAAGGAAATGTGAATTCTTCCTGTGAAAAACTGGATGGCACAATGGTTCACAATGCTATCCTTTCTCCTTGAGTCCTACATTTGTATCAAGTTCAGCATGAATGGAAAGAAAAGTCTCCTTTGCTGGTGACTAAAAAGGAACTGTTACAAAGAAAGTTTAAGCAGTTTGTAGTAAATGCAAGCCCGAAACACAACTGGCCACTAATTGGTACGTCTGCTTGACCTCATTTTGCACTGATGCAGAATTTGTGAATAAATCAACATGCGATCACCTGCTGAGTCAAAAATTTGTCAAACCTTCATTGAATAAATAGACCAGATTTACCATCCAATAAACTAGACATATAGGTAAGGCATAATGGGCACACTGGCAATTTCTTAATGGGTACATCAGTAATCCATAATGAACAGGCAAACAATCTCTAAATGGGCACACATGACAACCTTTAAGAGCACATAGGTAACCTTTTCAGTAAGAATTTCATCATTCTCTTAACAAATGTGACTTTGCAGCAAAAACAATTCCCTTTGTATGTCACGCTGCTTCTACCACACTGCTTCTCATTACTGCACATATTCAATCATTTTTCTTTCTGTGCACTGGCTTTAGCATTGAATAGAATTACTTTGATAATTTCCCTATTTTGATCATTTACAGGAATATAGAAACTTGATGCTTAGAAGATGGCCATTTGGCCCATCACCAAGCTTCTACCTCTTTGAAAGAGAAATCTTTCTGAATCTGTATCCCTATAGGTTGCCCACCGTCAAATTAATCCAATCCTTTTTAAAATGAATTATAAAGTCACTTCTATTCTTTTTCAGGTACAGTGTTCCCAATCTCAAGAGTGAAATACAATCTCCTCATTGCCCCTCAAGACCTTTTCAAATTATTTTATGCCTATTGTGGTAATAAATTGTTGACCTAATTGCCAAAAAGGAGACTTGGACTCTCTCTAGATGATAAAAAATCTCTCATTATCTTGGAAAAGGTATTACTGTAGAGGCCAATGCATCAGTTAACCTTTAAAGCCTCAGAAAATCACCCAAAATCAGGAGCCAACTTACACATCGAGTATGAAAGAGGACTACCAGCATGGCTGTGGGTGGTCACTATCTTTATTCTTTGCCTCGTGGTTTCTACTCTGGGTTTTAAACTCCTGCACAGTTTACACACAACCTGCTTGATTCCTCAAAACCAGTTAGAAATTACTAGTTAGTAAAACATCTGTTTGCAGGGTGCAGATTTGAGGCTGACTAACATGTCATGAATATAAATTGGATTGTCTTATATGCCCCAAACTTACTTATACCCTTCTGATCTATGGTATGTTTCTTTTTAATCTTCACTGCTCCTAAACAAACAGCTTTAGTGGGTAGAAATTTGATTTGATTTATTATTGTCACATATATCTCAGTACAGTGAAAGTTTTGTTTTGTGTGCTGTACAGGCAGCTCATAACATACAAAGATCATAAGGTGATTGAATAGAGTGAGGAATGCAAAGGTACGGCTGCAAAGAAGGTGCACAAAAAGCAAGATCAACATTAGACTTGAAATTTGAGAGGTCCATTCAGATGTCTAATAACAGCAGGGAAGAAGTTGTTCTTTCACCTGTTGGTATGTGAGTTTAAACTTTTGTATCTTCTGCCTGACAAAAGAAGTTGGAAGAGATTTTAATCAGGGTGGGTGGGGTCTTTGGTGATGTTGGCTGCCTTTCTAAGACATCGAGAAGTGTAGATGTAGTAAATGAATGGAAGGTTGGCTTGCATGATTGTCTGGGCTGTGTTCACAATTTTCTGTAGTTTCTTATGGTCCTGGGCAGAGCAGTTGCCATAACAAGCCACTATGCACCCAGATAGAATGCTTTTTATGCTGCATCTGTAAACGTTAGTGAGGGTCCTTATGGACACGTTGAATTTCCTTAGCCTCCTGAAGAAGAAGAGGCATTGTTGTACCTTCTTGACCATCGCATCAACATGGGTGGTCCGGGACAGGTTGTTGGTGATCATCATTCTAGGAATTTGACACCCTCAACCATCTCCACCTCAGCTCCGTTGATGTAGATAGTGTCCTCCTCCTTGCTTCCTGAAGTCAATGATCAGCTCCTTAGTTTTGCTGATATTGAGTGAGAAATTGTTAACTTTGCCAAGCACCAAGCACTCTCTTTCCTATATTCTGTCTTGTCATTATTTGATACCTAGCCTACAATGGTGGTGTTGTCAGCAAACTTGTAGATGGAGCTCAGACGAAATTTGGCCACACAGTCTTGAGTCTGCAGGCAGTACAGTATGGGACACAGTAAGCAACTTTGCGAGGCGCTGCTGCGGAGGATTATTGTGGAGGACATACTGTTGTCTATCTTCACTGATTGTGGTCTGTGGGTCAAGAAGTCAAGGATTCAGTTGCAGAGGGTACAGCAGAGACCTAGGTTTTGGAATGTGGAGATTAGTTTGGTTGGGATTATAATGTTGATGGCAGAGCTGTAGGCAACAAGTAGAAGCCTGATGTGGGTATCCTTATTATCGAGATGTGCCAGGGATGAGTGTCGGACCAGGGAGATGGCATCTGCTGTGGACCTATTTTGCTGGTAGGCAATTTGCAAAGTGTTGAGGCAGTCTGGGAGGCTAGAGTTGATATGAGCCATGACTAACCTCTTGAAGCACTTCATATGCTTTCTTTGGTACCAGGATGATCGTGGTCTTCATGAAGCAGGTTGGGCTTCAAAGTGTAGCAAGGAGATGTTAAAGACATCAGCGAATACTCCCGCCAGCTGGTTCACACAGATCAGAATGCACGGCCGGGGACTCCATCTGGGCCAGTTGCTTTCTGTGGGTTCACTGTCAAGAAGGCTGATCTGACGTCTGCAGTCGTGACTGAGGGTAGAGGTGCATCCAATGTTGACAGGGCAGGTGGCACCATTTCACTGACAAATCAGGGAGGAATGTATTTTTGTCCACTATTCTGTTCTGGTTCATTCTGTAGCTCGTTACATCAGTGCCTTGCCACAGGCAGCAGGAGTCCCTGCGGTTAGTTTGAGTCTCTTAGTTCAGTATTGCCTCAGGCATCTTTAATAACTTTAAGGGGGTCATATCTGGATTTCCTGTAAAGGTCTGGCTCATGTGACTTGAACACTGCATGCCTGGTCTTCAGTAGGCAATGGATTTCCTGGTTTATCCATGCTTTCCAGTTGGGGAACGTACAGATTGGCTTGTTTGGCACACAGCCTTCTACACTCTTGCTAATGAAGTCCATGACAGTGGTGGCATACTCATCCAGTTTGGCCGCTGAATTCTTGAATATGTTCCAGTCACCGATTCCAAGCAGTCCCACAGAAGCTCTTCTGTTGCTTCAGACAGCACTGTACTACTTCCTGCACTGGGTTCTCATGCTTCAATTTCTGCTTATAAACTGGGAAGAGGAACACAGTGTGTGTTATAATCTGATTTTCCAAGGGAAATGGAGTGGTAAGCAACGTTGATGGTTGCGTAGCAATGGTCAAGAATGTTTGGCCCCCTGCTGGGACACGAGACGTGTTGATAGCATTTTGGCAGCTCCATCTTGACATTGACTTGGATGAAGTTGCCAACCATGATCAGAGGTCAAATGACACCAGGTCACAGTCCAACAGGTTTATGTGAAATCACAAGCTTTTGGAACGTAGCCCCTTTGTCAGGTAAAGTTTGATGAAGTCTTCATCTGATGCATTTCTGGTTATCTGTTGTGTTATGTGACTTTTGACTTTGTCCACCTCAGTCCAACACCAGCACCTCCACATCATGCCAGCCATGATGAATAAGACGTCAGGGTACCTCGTCTCCAAAGCATCTGTCGCGGTATAAATTTCATCCAGTCCACGCTTCCACATGGGGTGGTATGTAGACTGTTGTCAGGATGGTGGAGGCAAACTCAGACAGCAGGTAGTAGGGACAGCATTTCACTGTTAGATATTCTAGGTCCAGGAAGCAGTAGTTTGCCCGGTTTGTCATGTCTGAGCACCAAGAGCTGTTGATTGGGAGGCAGACTCCACCAACCCCTGCCTTATCAAAACAATGACTGAATTGCTTTTGAAAATAAATTAATGGTTTTCATATTAAAAACTTTTAAGTTACTAAGAAACTGATTAGTATACAGCAATGATAATAGTAAATAGTTCAGAATAATCTTTATAAGATAATTTCATTGTTTAAAAGCAAGTTAGTCACAAGGCGGAGGACTGCAAATTTTTAATTACAATGTTTATTTTTAGTGATAGACATGTTTTCAGCTGCATTAACATAACTGCATCAGTTTACACTTCACTGACCATCTTTAAATGCAAAGAAAAACGAGATAAATTATCTTGTGACACTAATTATTCACCCATAGTCTGGCCTCACTGACAACAAGGGGATATGAGGTAGCTTCAGAAAATAGGGTTAAGGAGAATCCAAACAGATTCTACAAATACATTAAGGGCAAAGGAGTAAATAGGGAGATAATAGGACCCCCTAAAAACCAACATGGCTGTCTAAGTGTGGAACTGCAGGAGATGGCTGAGATACTAAATGAATATTTTGCTAGAGTATTTACTGTGGAGAAGGACACAGAAGCTAGAGCATTTGGGGAAATAAATAGTGATATCTTGAAAAGTGTCCATATTACAGAAGAGGAAGTACTGGATGTCTTAAAACACATAAAATTGGATAAGTCCCTGGGACCTAATCGGGTGTATCCCAGAACTTTGTGAGAAGCCATGCAAGAGGTTGGTAGGATTGCATTTTGGTAAAGCAAATCAGGGCAGGACTGATACAACTAATGGTAGGGTTCTAGGGAGTGTTGCCAATCAAAGACACTTTGATGTGCAGCTGCATAGTTCTGAGAAAAGGTCATCAGACCCGAAACATTAACTCTGATTTTCCTTCACAGATGCTGCCAGACCTGCTGAGCTTTTCCAACAACTTCAGTTTTTGTTCTTAATTCTGGTAGAGATGGGAAGGCTATGAGTTTCTGTACATCACAATCCCTCCTAATTATATCCCTTCCCACCTCCAAGCTCACCACCAGTGAGATCAGATGATTCCATCCATGGACTATAGGGGTCTATTTTTTCTATGTTTTGGAATAAACCTTGACAGTAGCAGAGTGAAAATCCACAAAAGAGTGGTATTTAGGTATGTTTTAATTCAAGTCAGAATTTTCTGGAAACTTGGTAGAATATGTTAAGCTGACGACTTAGCAGCCACTTTAATAGCCTGTTAGTGTTTGTGGTAAATGAATACAATTTTAAAATTTATAATATCTTCATGCCTGTACTGGCATAAAACAAGTATAGATGTTTTAATCAACCTGTTATGACACCTCTGAACCAGATTGGAGTCCATTTGACATATGTCAATCATGGTTTCAAGGACTTTTACTTCAGCTGAATGTGAGAGGAACTTTCCTATAATATGGTGGCACTCCCTAACATAACCACCATTCCACAAACCAGAAAAAGTTTAGTCTCACCTTTTAGAATCATAGAATCGCTACAGTGCAGATAGAGGCCATTTAGGTCCATCAGGTCTGCACAGTCCCTCTGAATAGCATCCCAACTGAACCCACCCCCATAGCCCCGCACGCAGTTTTACCCAATAACAGCCTCTTGGCTGCTAAAACGCAGATTGACTGCTAACATGGCCAGACAGCAAGGGATGCTGGGTATATTGGCCAAGTAAAACTCTGAAGTCACAAAACCTGGACACCAGACACAGTACAAACACAGCAGCCAGGTGTTAATGACATTAGCAACACGTAAAAGGCAAACAATTATCCTGGGCAGACATATTCCCAAAATTTATCCACCAAACAAAGGAGAGCTCAGACAGAAAGGCACTGGACCCTGCTACGCAAAGAAACAAATAGTAGCAAGCCATCCAGACGATTGACAATGTTTCAAACTATTAAATAAGTCTCACTGATTGGCCAGCACTAAAGAAATTTCTAGAAAACCATCCAAACAGGTATAGAAACAAGGTTCAGCTGCAGACTGCTCTCTTGGACCCTCTTGGACCTTCTGAGGATATCGACCTGGTCAAAGGCAGAGACCCACTGATCATCTAGAGAGACAGAGGAAGAGAGAAAGCAGCTTCACAATCCCACAGAGACAAAGACAGACAGAGTGCAGCTATGCAAATCTATAAGAAACTCTGGAAGTATTGCAAGTTCAAGAGTTTGAATAGGATTAGAGGTAGGGTATTGTTTTGTTGTAAAAGCTATAGTAACCTGTTTCCTAATAAAGTTGGGACTGGTACCAGCTTGAGTTTGTAGTGATTTGACTACTTTGGTAATGTGGGACACCTGGGCAAATTCATTCATAACATCCTGGTTGAAGTTGTCTAACTTGTTTTAAGAAGGAACTAGACAACAACCCCATGGCTAAATCACCTAGCCTGCACATCTCTGGACATTACATTTGATCATACATTGAACATGAGGATGGGAAGGTTCAAACGAGATATGAGGGGCAAGTTTTTTACGCAGGGAGTGGTAGGAGTCTGTAACCCGCTGCCAGGGATGTTGGTGGAGGCAGATTCGATAGGGGCGTATAAGGGACTTTTAGGTGAATATGCAAGGAATGGAGGGATATGGACCAAGGACAGGCAGAAGGGATTAGTTTAATTTGCTATCAGGTTCGGCACAACATCATGGGTCAAAGGGCCTGTTTCTGTGCTGTACTGTTCTATGTTCTACAGAGCAATGTACCACGGCCTATACACCTAACTTGCACATCTTTGGACTGTGGGAGGAAACCGATGCACCCAGAGGAAACACACGCTGACACGGGGAGAACATACAAACTCCACACAGACAGTCGCTCAAGGATGGAATTCGCTGTGAGGCAGCAGTGCTAACCACTGAATCACCATGCTACCCAGTTTTCATGGGTGTCCTGACCTGTTGTCAGAATAATAATCCCTTCATCCTGTGTAAGCAAGTGGAAGAACAATCTGCAGTATGTTATTAAAAACCTAATGAAGGGGTTTGTTTAATACATGCTCCTGACTGCAATTCAGCAATCACCTTGAGACGACATTCAATTCAACATAGAACATTCAGGATGACCTGATCCTGGTTGTAATTATATAGTGTTTAGTGCCTAACTCTCTCGTGCTTCTTAGTTTTACCGACACACGATATTTCTCTTTGTGATGTAAGGACGTTTGGATGATGTTTCCTTACAACCCTGTTCTGGATTTCCAATTTGCAGCCAACTTGAAATTAGACATGCCAAATGGGCAGAGGATGGGCAACATATATTAGGTCTCAATGAATGTGACTTCAGTCACATTGAAGTCAATAAATTTGAATACTTTATTCACACAAACATTTGCTGCATGTCACGTTGCAATTTAAAAAAAAACCTTTCATTGGAAATGGGCTTCACTGGATAGGCCAGTATTTGTTGCACATCTCTGGATGCCCTTGCGAAAGTGGTAAGCCACCATCTTAAGCTGCTGCAATCTGTGTTGTGGCTCACAATGTTGTTAGCCAGGGACTTAGACCCAGCAACAGAAAATGAATAACAACATCACACCAAGCAAGAAGGTAAAACTAGCAAAAACTTGTGAGTGATGTGTGCTAGTCCGACTCGTATTGTTTACCTCAGCATGACCACTGTGTGCTTTTCCAAGTTGTACTGATTTTTTTTTTACTGTCTTTCCTTCTGGGAAATATGAATGGTGTGTGGCTTGGAGGATAACTTACAGTTTGTGTTTCCATATACCCATTTTCTTGTCATTCTAAATACAAGCAAACATTTTGTGAATATTTTGTCCAGCTTTGAATTACCAAAGTGGGTTTTGACTAACTTAAGCCACTGTCAAAAGCATCCTATAGAGGTCACTGTTGTAGCTTTATTGAAACCACAGTGAGCTCTGAGTAGACTTTCAAGTATTCACCAAACTTTTAAAATTAGTGTTTAAGCCAACTCTCTAAATTAGATTTTGTGCAATATTTTGTCCTCCATCAAAATAAGGTTGCAGTCTAATTTTTAAAAAATTACACCTCCTGTAAATAGGCGAATGAATTTGAAAATGAACCTTCCAACTTGTATGCTGTTAAGTACTTTGTAATTCTGATGCATGTAATTCTCATGTATATCAGGATTTCAGGAGCTTTTTAGCTTTTCATGATTGTGGGAGAGTATTGTGGAATCCCCACATACCACTCAGCACATTGTGAGACCTATTTAGTAAATTTGCTGCCATCATCTTTTTGCCTAGTAACATAGAGGGTCTGTTTGGTCTTCTGTGGTAGAAGAAAACCACTTGGTGGCCTCATGAAATAAGACTTTTGTCTTAAATAAGACATTGTTTACTCCATGATAGCCACTATATGTTACCTTAATACCATAGAGATTGTTACAGCGACTACAAGGAAGATTTTATTCCTTCAACATCCTACGCTGTTCTCCCCTAGATTCATATGACTTCATAATTGAGCTGGGCAAAGAAGTGGCAGATGGAATTCAACCCAGAAAAGTGTGAAGTGATTCATTTTGAAGGTCAAATTTGAATGCAGAATACGGGGTTAATGGCAGGATTCTTGGCAGTGTGGAGGAACAGAGGGATCTTGGGGTCCACGTCCATAGATCCCTCAAAGTTGCTACCCAAGTTGATAGGGTTGTAAAGAAGGAGTATGGTGTGTTGGCTTTCATTGGCAGGGGAATTGAGTTTAAGAGCCATGAGGTTATGCTGCAGCTCTATAAAACTCTGGATAGACCACACTTGGAATATTGTGTTCTGTTCTGGTCACGTCATTACAGGAAGGATGTGGAAGCTTTAGAGAGGGTGCAGAGGAGATTTACCAGGATGCTGCCTGGACTGGAGGGCAGGTCTTATGAGGAAAGGTTGAGGGAGCTAGGGCATTTTTCATTGGAGCGAAGAAGGATGAGAGGTGACTTGATGGACATGGAACATAGAACAGTACAGCACAGTACAGGCCTTTCGGCCCATGATGTTGTGCCGAACTTCTACCCTAAAACAAAGGTCTATCTAACGCCCACCCCTACCTTATACTATCATCCATATGCCTATCTAATAGCCGCTTAAATGCCCCTAATGAGGCCGACTCCACTATCCTCTCCGGCAATGCATTCCACGCCCCTACCACTCTCTGAGTAAAGAACCTATCTCTGACGTCTCCCCTATATCTACCTCCACTCACTTTAAAACTATGCCCCCTCATAATAGCTACCTCCACCCTAGGAAAAAGTCTCTGGCTGTCTACTCTATCTATACCTCTGATCATTTTGTACAACTCTCATCCTTCGTCGTTCTAAAGAGAAAAGCCCTAGCTCTCTCAACCTTTCCTCCTATGACCTTCCCTCCATTCCAGGCAACATCCTGGTAAATCTCTTCTGTACCTTTTCCAACGCTTCAACATCTTTCCTGTAATGAGGCGACCAGAACGCTCCAGATGTGGCCAAACCAGGCTTTTGGTATAGCTGGAGCATAATTTCGCAGCTCTTGAACTCAATCCCTCTATTAATGAAAGCTAACACACCATACGCGTTCTTAACAACTCTATCCATCTGGGTGGCAGCTTTCAGGGAACTGTGGACATGAACCCCAAGATCCCTCTGCTCCTCCATACTGCCAAGAATCTTTCCGTTAACCCTGTATTCTGCTTTCAAGTTTGTCCTTCCAAAATGTATCACCTCACACTTTTCAGGGTTAAACTTCTCAGCCCAGCTCTGCATCCTATCAATGTCCCTTTGTAACCTCGAACAGCCCTCCGCACTATCTACAACTCGACCCACCTTCGTATCGTCCCCAAACTTACTAATCCACCCTTCCACTCCTACATCCAAATCATTTACAAAAATCACAAATAGAAGAGGACCCAGGACAGATCCTTGTGGTGCACCACTCGTAACTGTGCACCGTGTTGAATATTTTCTGTCCACTACCACCCTTTGTCTTCTAAGGGTCAGCCAATTCTGAATCCAATCTGCCACATTTCCCCCTATCCCATGCCTCCTTACTTTCTGCATGAGCCTACCATGGGGAACCTTGTCAAACGCCTTACTTAAATCCATGTATACCACATCCACACCTCTACCTTCATCCATGTGTTTGGTGACCTCTTCAAAGAATTCAATAAGGTTTGTGAGGCATGATCTACCCCTCACAAACCCATGCTATTTGTGTCAATCAGATAATTCCCAGCTTTTACTGACGGAATATCAATGGGAAAGTGGGACAGTACTGTGATGTCCCTTTCTCTATTGTCAGGAAAGAGGTGAATGTGTTTAATAAATTCATGACTATCTGTACAATGAACAAATGTCCACTCATACAACAGATGCATGTAATCCACTGATGTTCATCTGTGAAATGGATTGATGTTCATTCTCAGATACTAATTAAAAGTAAACTCCCTGTCTTTACTGGTTAACTACAGTCCCACTCACACCTTATGTTAGTCTGTGTGAAAATACTGGGCTCACCTGTGGGATAAATTTGTGTTCCTGGCTGCAGAAGGTTCTGTTCCCTTGTCTGGATAAAGGTGTTTTATAGCCAGTTTGAAACTGCAGCTTTGTCTCTGTGTTGATTTTAGGTCTGGGGCCAATTTTTGTATCCGTGTGTGAGAGGGAGAGTGAGATTTTGTGTGTGTGTGAATGTGGGGGGCAAGGGACGAACAATCAGGAGACATTGGACTGAACTTTTGGGTTGCTGCTTTCTCGCACTCCTCCTCCTACGCTCACCCCTCCCCCCGCTTTGCAGAACACCTACGCTCGGTTCGCAATAAACAACTGCACCTCCCAGTCACGAACCATTTCAACTCCCCCTCCCATTCCTCAGACAACATGTCCATCCTGGGCCTCCTGCAGTGCCACAACGATGCCACTCGAAGGTTGCAAGAACAGCAACTTATATTCCGCTTGGGAACCCTGCAGCCCAATGGTATCAATGTGGATTTCACAAGCTTCAAAATCTCCCCTCCCCCTACCGCATCCCAAAACCAGTCCAGCTCGTCCCCGCCTCCCTAACCTGTTCTTCCGCCCACCTATCCCCTCCTCCCACCTCAAGCCGCACCCCCATCTCCTACCTACTAACCTCATCCCACCCCCTTGGCCTGTCCGTCCTCCCTGGACTGACCTATCCCCTCCCTACCTCCCCACCTACACTCACCTTTACTGGCTCCATCCCCGCCTCTTTGACCGGTCTGTCTCCTCTCCACCTATCTTCTCCTCTATCCATCTTCTATCCGCCTCCCCCTTTCTCCCTATTTATTTCAGAGCCCCCTTCCCCTCCCCCATTTCTGAAGAAGGGTCTTGGCCCGAAACGTCAGCCTTCCTGCTCCTCTGATGCTGCTTGGCCTGCTGTGTTCATCCAGCTCTGCACCTTGTTGTCTCAGATTCTCCAGCATCTGCAATTCCTACTATCTCTCACAAAGAAGCTTCTTGGTTTGCTCCATATCTGGAGGGTGTGTGTTCCAGGTACAGACAGCTGGGAATTTACTGGGTAGCTGGAATATGGGAGGAGAGAGGGGTTTGAATGACAGAACTTGAGGTTTATAAAACTGGTCTTCATGTGGATGAAGCCAGGAGGTGAGTGTCAAGAGTTATTCTGGCTGTCTGTGTCTGTGTGAGAGACAGTGTGGGTACAGCTGGAATCTCAATGCCAGTTTTGGACCTGTACTACCCTCTTCCTGAAGCAGCCCTGCTGAATATTGGCTCTTCAGACTCTGTGTCTTTCCTGAACTCCTGGCTGACTCTCATTGACTTCTCCTCCTCTTGTCTCTCTGTTTTCTCGCTTTGTTTGTGAAACATGATCTACCCCTCACAAATCCATGCTGTTTGTGTCAATCAGATAATTCCCTGACATTCTTTCTAAGTCTCTCCTTTTGTCTGGCTTTGTTTTCTCTCTCTCTGTCTCCCTGTTACTCTCTCTCCCTCCTGTGTTGCTGTCTCTCATACTCAACTCTTGTCTCTTTGTTTCATTCTCTCTCTCTCTTCTCCCTTTGTGTCTCTGTCCCTTTCTCTCAAGTCTCTCCTCTTGTCTCCCTTTTGGTCTTTCTCACTTTCTCTCACTGGTGTCTCTGTCTCTCACACAGTCAACTTCTGTATCATTTTGTTCCATTCTCTCTCTCTCTCTCACGAGCAACCACTCTTTGCCCCCTACCCCTCTCTCTTTGTTCCCTCCCCCATCGTTCTCTCTCTGTCTTTTCCCTCCCTGTCTTTTCCCTCCATATTTCTCTCTCCTTTTCCTTCATCTTTCTCTCTCCCTTCCTTCCATCTTTTTCTCCCTCTCCTTTCCCTCCACATTTCTCTCTCTATCTCCTTTCCGTCCATTGCTTTCTCGATTTCATCTCCCAGTGTCTCGTCTCACTGCCTCTTTCTTTCCTGCCTCACTCCCAAAATTTTCTTTCCATTCAAAATTGCCAAATCCACCCCCCACCCCAAATATGACACTAGAATTTTGTCATTCAATTTGAGACTCCATATACCCCCCTCATTTCACACTCTCTTCTTCTTCCATTTTCTGCCTCCAATATGTCCACCAACAAGTTTCACTGCTGCCCAGTTTTGTCCCTCTCTTTAACCCCTCCCAGATGCATGTCCCCAGTTTTGTCCCAACTTTACAGCATTGTACTCCCATCCCAAAATCTTGTGCTGCCAAAAACATTATTGCCCTTGCCAGATATTGCACTCCCCCTACACAAGTATTTTGCTGCCCCACCCACCAAATATTGTCCCCTCAAATATTGCATTTCCCAATTTCAGTTCCCCAAAAGTTTGCTACCCATTCCAATTTTGCAACCTTCCCACTTCATGTCATCTCAAATATTGCCCCCGACAAATTTTTGCACCCATTTAAATATTTGCCCCCTGACTTTTACCCCGTATTTTATCCCAACAAAAGATTTCAGCCTCACAGTTTCTGATTGCTCCCCGTGCAGCTTCACCGTCTTTCTTCATTCCTTTGTGATCCCTCCACTGTGTGTAGATACCCCACTGTATCTCCCTCCATGAGCAATACCCAAACCCGCACCCCCTCACCTTCACTGGATCCCTGACCACACCCCAGGGGCTGGAGGCCCCAGGGAGTATGGCCAGAGACTCTCTGTTCACTGACTGTCTTACTGCACAGCAAGATCCCAGTTCCCAGGCAGACTCCCTTCCCCCCCTCAGTGAGAAAGACGTTTTAGCTAACAACCCCGTCCACCTTCCCGTTTAGACAAAGTACGATGGGGCAAAACGCAGGTGGGTCAAGGACCAGGAAGATCCCCTGGCATTACCCATAAAGAGACAGTGAAGGACAGAGAGGGAGATGGAGAGACAGAATTTCAAGAGGAAAATTGAGGGACAAAATTGATAGAGGTGTACAAGATGATGAGAGGCATAGATAGAGTAGATAGTCAGAGACTTTTTCCCAGGGCGGAAATGACTATTACAAGGGGGCATAATTTTAAGGTGATTGGAGGAAGTTTTGGGGAGATGTCAGAGGTAGATTCTTTACACAGAGAGCGGTGGGTGTGTGGGATGCGCTGCCAGCAGTGGTAGTGGAGTCAGATACTTTAGACACTTTTAAGTGACTCTTGGATAGGCACATGGAGGATGGTAAAATGTAAGGTATGCAGGGTAGTTTGATCTTATTAGGATATTAGGTTGGCACAACATCGTGGGCCGAAGGGCCTGTACTGTGCTGTACTGTTCTATATTCTATGTTCTATATTCTATGTTCTATGTTCTAGTAGTGGGTGCTCTTAAAGCACTCTTCAGCATCACCCCTTCAGGTCCTTATACACTTTTACAACAAGTATTGCCCAGAGTGTGATGTTGCTCACTCTCTAACCAGTGATCCACAAACCTAGGGACAGCTCAGTCTCACTTTTCCATGGGTCTCCCATTTTGCCCTCAGAACATTAACCACTTCATCCTATTAAGCAGATGGAAAGAAAATGTCTCTGTCCTGGATTAAGCCGCTGAGTGGTTTGTAGGAATTAACAACACTCACGACTTAGATACACAGCTGAACAATACAGGGAGCTGATGATGGCTTCACTCTTTTGTTGTCTGGTACAGACAGCTAAATGTTATCAAAATAATTCAGGAAAAATTGCTTAGCCTCACCATTCTTTGAAATCTCTGCTAGTATAATAATCACCCAAATGGAGCTTTCATTGAAGGAAAACATTTACAAAGAAGCCATAAATACATTTATCACCAACATTTACAATTGCTAGTGTAAATACAAGTAAAAAAATATAAATCTGTAGTGTGTGCGGCAATGACATAACTAGAATAATAACTTCATATCTTTAGTGTGGTACTTCCATTAAACATAGTTTCACTGTGATACGCCAAATGAACTTTGGCACCAAGATATTTAATGAGAGGATGGCAGAGAATTTATTACATTTTACAGAACAAAATAATTCAGAAAGTAAGCGAGGGAATGAAAGATGAGGGAAGAAAGAAAGAGGAAGGAGGCTGTTGCAAAGGAATATTAGGGTCTAAAAGGGTTAATACAATGGTGTGCCTTAAACATCCCTTCGAAGGGACTTTGGGGTACTTGTGCACAAAACACAGAAAGCTAGCACACAGATGCAGTAGGTAATCAAGAAGGTGAATGGAACGTTAGCCCCTATTTCAAGGGGGCTGGAGTATGAGAATAGCAAAGTCTTTCTGTAAGTGTACAAGGTGCTGGTGAGACCACATCTGGAGTACCATGAGCAGTTTGGGTCCTATTATCTATAAAGATATTATTGCATTACAGACAGTTCAAAAAACTGTGGGGGAAGAGTCCTTGCGTACATTGCTGAGATAGATTTTTAATTAGTAGGGAATCAGGTTATGGGAAAAAGCTAGAAAAATGGATATATGGAATGTCAGATCAAGCATGGTCCTATTGATTGAGAGCGAGCTTGAGGAGTCAAGTGGCCTACACCTGTTCTAATGTATTATGGTCTTCTAATTATATGATGGAGTCACATAGACTTGGCAAAAAAATCGATCTCGAAGTAGTAAGACCAATCATCCAGTCCTTCTTAGATGTTCTGTGGCAACGTCGATCATAGCAGGGTAATTTGTGTTTACTTGCGAATGTGCATTAAACTAAATCTTGTTTAAGACATGAGACACTTCTCATTAGGCAAGCAAATGGGTTTTATCTACTACACAGAACTAAGCCATCACTGTTGGTTCCTACCTTCAGGAAGGATAAAAGCAGCAAACCCACTCCAAGCTGAATAAAAGTGCAGAAACCCTTATCCATTATGGCATCAACGGTGAGAATCTCTCATTTAAGAGTGATAGCTTGGCTTAAGGAGGCAGTTCCATAGCTTAGGTTTTTGCAGCTAAAGGCATGGCTACATGTGATGGAGCAATGAAAGTTGCGGATGCAAAAGAGGCAGAATTGGAAAAGCTCAAACACCTTGGAGAATTTTAGGATTGAGGAGGTTACAAATGGGGAAAGAACAGAAGGTATTGCTGACTGTCTCTGCTATCATGGTGAAACTCAAACATCATGGCAGCATCTCCTGCACTACCAGCAATAATGTCCAGACAAAAAAAAATTAATTCCTTGAAGCAAATCAACAGAAACAAATGCAAAATTCCTGTCTAATCACTAAACGCAATTGACTAGGTTCATAAAGACCACAGTAGCTGGGAGACACGTTGGTCAATGTCTCTACTTAAACTTTCTCTAAGACTTTGGGGTGGCGTGGTGGCTCAGTGGTTACCACTGCAGCCTCACAGTGTCAGGGTCCTGGGTTTGATTCCAGCCTCAGGCAACTGTCTGTGCAGAGTTTGCACATTCTCCCTGTGTCTGTGTGGGTTTGCTCCAGTTTCCTCCCACAGTCCAAAGATGTGTGGGCTAGGTGGATTGGCCATGCTAAATTGCCTGTAGTGTTCAGGGGTGTGTGGGTTATAGGGGGATGGGTCTGGGTGGGATGCTCCAAGGGTCAGTGTGGACTTGTTGGGCCAAAGGTCCTGTTTCCACACTGTAGGGATTCTATGATTCTACTTCCACATCACCCCAATGTGAGAGGGCAAATACTGGACACACTAGGTGAGATTTTTAACTCATTCAAAGTTCCATATAGGTGAACCTAAATCAAAGGTCTTCTGTCTCAGCGTCTATTGATGTTGGAAAACTGAACTAAAAACAGACAATGCTGGAAGTATTCCCCATGTCAGGCAACGTCTGTTGAGAGAAGTAACGCTCCAGGAAGCTCACATTTCATCACTAACAGAACGTGATATTTGATTTGAAATAAAAAAGAATGCTGAAGAAGCTCAGCGGATCTTGCAGCAGCCCTAAAGAGAGAAAGAGTTAACATTTCGAGTCAGTGTGCCCTTCTTCAGAACTCATTCAGACAACTGTTCAAGCAGTTCTGAAAAATGGTCATACCAGACTTGTAACATTAACTCTGTTTCTCTCTACGCAGAGCTGCTGAGTTACTCTTGCACTTTCTGCTTTTATTTCAGATTTCCAGCATCCACGATGTTTAGATTTTATTTTAATATTTTATTTATCATTACAGACCATTACCCTTACTGACTCATGTACAATAGACATAGGTCTTTCATTCTTCTCCTCAATAATATTAAGTTCACAATCCTGTACAGCACACATGCTTACAATTAGTCCGGACAACATGCATAACATTCCATTTATCTAACTAAATTACATCTAATCTGTATTTTCTGATTTATCTTGTCTTATTTTTAAATCCAGGTCAATGTTCTTGCTGTGTTGCACAATGGACCTTGCCATAGGTTTCTGCTTAGTGTGATTGTCTTCTGTTAAACCCTCATTGCCACCTGTTAATTTTCTGACTTAAGAACGATGAAGTGATTAAAAAAAACAAAAGAAGGCACTGATCAATTGGAAGGGTGGCTCAAGACATCCATTTTATTACAACTGCCAGTGTCCTGTTAGTGGAAAATTGTATGCCTGTGGAAATCTGTGAGTCTGACCGTATCAGTGCGAAAGTTACTTTTAAAAAGAGATGTTGTCTGTTGCTGGCCTGAATACCATTACAAGGAGCTCAAGCATCAATTCCCCAGTTGGCCTTGTTGAAGTGACTGGCCTGTTGTGGAGTAGCTGGGTTGAGGTCAGGCCTGTTTTACATTAGCTTAACTCAGCTGAAGCTTTTTCTTTAACCCTCTGGTCTCCTGATTAGCATGCAGCTCTTCACTACACATGAGTGGAGATTGGGCTAAAGAGGAGCCAAGCCTGGCTGTACTGCGCCATGTACAGTAAAGCCAGCTTAGCCTTGTTGTCAAGGTTCAATCATAAAGGACGACAAAAAGGTGAATTATCTGAAATTTGCTCTCTGCGTGGAACCACATTACAGGATGCAGACAGTGGCTTATCATCAAGGGGTGATTGAGGATTGTGAATAGAATCAGAACTGTCTGTGTTTTAGAAGTGCTAGAGTGAAGAATTAAACTGCAGAGCTGATCACTGTGAAAAAAATTGTTTTGCCTCAACCCAGGTTTACCAGAGAACCTCTCTTGCCATATCACTCACAGCACTGGAAAATGTAATACATTTGCCTGAATGATTTTGTTTTAAATCTCCCATTTCTTGAGCGTGTGTGAAATCGTTGACCCAGATGAGTTCTCAGAAAGAACAAACCTTTCCAAGGCCTCCTACACATCCTGTGACACACAGCACAACCCAAACAGCCTACGTCATACCAGAACCCTACCAACAGCCATCTGATTGGTCTTCCTTGCAGCCAATAGGGAGGACACTCCTTTTCTTCAATAGAACAAAGAAAAAGTACACAGTTCTGCTTGGTGAAGGTCAAGAATTTGGTAATAGATCCTTCTGTTTATGCAAAATACTTCAAATGACAGAAGCAACTGTTGTATCTGAAAAGGAACAGCCCTTGATTTTTTTTTTATCAGAATCCAGTCACTTGTATCCAAAATTACACACTGTAACCCATTCAGTTCTTCAGCTGCCTTTCCTGTCTGCACCTTCACAACACAAACTGAAAAGTAATGCAACAGAGTATCTCTGGTTTTCATCCATATTACAAGAAACCTGCAATAGACAATTTGTTCCAGACAGAAAATATGGGCTACATTATGTCAGGCCAGTATAAATGTTGGACAAACCTGAATATTGTGTTTATTTCAGCTGATCTGTAATTCATTTCAGTCATATACAGCTGTGAGCTTGACGACAAATAATCATTGAAGAAAAATGTATACCCTTCAGAAAACCACAAAATAGTATTAATTTTCCACATTATATTTGCTCAGCAACAGAATACAAAATGTCACCAAATTTTCTTTGTAATTCATTTAATTCTTCAGCCTCAGGCTTTATGAGAACATTCAAAAGGTAATGGACTGGGTATACTTGCCATATTGAAGTGATACTACGCACAACACCTAGACACCAAAGAAATCTAATAGTAGGCTAAATCATTTACACTCCGCTTTTTGTTGCAGATAAAAGGTCATCTATCGAGAATGAAATAAAGTTGGTGAATTGTAAGGATTTGTTTTTTTCTGATATCCTTCAGTCATTTCTTTCAGAACAAATCTTGTACTTTTAAATTGACTTTACCTTCATTTCACTGTTACATACATAGGAAATAGGAGCAGAAGTAGCCATTCAGCCCCTCAAGCCTGCTTCATCATTTAATAAAATCATGGCTAATTTCACTGTAGCCTCTACATTCCTTTCCATACGCCCATATCTGTTGACTCCCTATTAGTCAAGAACCCATCCAGCTCAGCCTTAAAATAATTCAATGACCCTTCCTCAAATACATCTGGCAGAGAGAGTTTTACAGACTAACAAAAAAATTATCATCTTCATCTTAAATGGGAGCACCACAATGGACAAGCGCCCCGTCAGCATCCACTCCATCGACTCTCCTCTGGATCTTATATCTCTCAATAAGATTATGTCCCATTCATCTAAACTCCACTGGACAGAGGCCCATCATGTCCAGCCATTCCGCACAGGACAACACCTTTATCCAACAAAGATCAATCCAATGATTCTTCTCTGCAGGGCTCACAATGCAAATACATTGTTCCTAAAATAATGAGACCAAAATTATATACGGTGATCCAAATGTGATCTCCCCAGCAACCTGTACAACATTAACAAAACATCCCTACTTTAATATGCCATCTCCCTTGCAATAAATGTGAACTTACCATTTGCCTTCCTAATCATTTGCTGTATCTGCATTCTCACCTTTTGTGATTCGTGCGCTCATCAAGGTGACAGATGTGGTTTGAGGGAATTGAGCACATCCAGATGTTTGGTGCAACATAGCAATGTTATCTCCAATCTGTTCCCAGAGAGTATATCCATTTTCCCAGCGAGCTAATTTTACATTTGGCAAATCGGACGTTCTGTGATGTCCTTTCAGAGGCATGACCAATTATCAGCAAATTATGCGCCAGTTTTACGCCATCAGAATGGAATGATAAAACTGAACTGAATGGTTGCACTCAAACATGTGAAGGTTGTGTGTGCAAGTCTCACGCCAGAGAGATGAGCATTGCAATCTGGGGAGGCAATCCTGTCAATGCCACTCTGTCAGAAACATCATCTTTTGGAAGAGTCATTAAGCTGAGGCCCAGCATCCTCTCTCAGGTGGATACAAAAGGTCCCTAAGCACTGTTTTGAAGAAGTACAAGGGAGTTTACATTGCTCGCTTATTCAAAATCCTCGCCATTATTGTGGTTGCTCCCATGGGATCTTGCTGTGCATGAATTAGTCACCACATTTCTTGCATCAAAACAATGGCTATACTTCAAAATCTACTCCATTGGCCAAAAAATGTGTTGCAATGTCCTGCCATGGTGAGGGGTACTATAGAAATGCAATTACGTCTTTGTTGAATTAAGACTAACAAAATGCATTTCCAAAGTAAGACACTCAAAGTAGGTGTGCATTTCCAATTTGGGTTGAATTTGAACCCTGATCAATAGAGTTTGAAGATCTGTACCTTGCTTTCTACTTATATTCTTTTACTTACTTCTGCTCACATACACAACTTTGTATTTTTCGCACACAATTTTAGAATTCAAAATGCTCTGATTAGATGAAAACAACAATTGATTGCTTAATATTTAAAAATAAAGAGGCAAGAACAAGGTCAGGGCTGGTCATCATGCTCGATAATCTCACTGACAGTCAGTTGTGAAATCTGGCAAAACAGTCCTGGCTGCTGTTTAGCTACAGAAATGATCGTTGCATTGCTCAATCTGTGAACTGGCGGTTTAACGTTACATGAGATGATCACTGTAACCACTTCATTACCAGGATGGAATAGGCCCAACATTTCTGACATGGGAAAATACATTTATGGATTTTGTTTCAAAATAAAGAGAGTTGATGATCCACTTAAACTCGGAGCCTTGCTTGATAATTGTGTTGTAGCTGATTCTGAAAAGACCGGCGAATGAAATAAAATCAGCAACAGAGGATTGTAACTGGTTAGTGACAGCAATTCTGGGGCCAAGGCCTCTTTAACCGGGTGCTGATGAGCTGCATGGCTTCAGATAGACATTCCTTTGTATGGTGCCAAGTAGTGATATGGGAGTCATCACATCTGGCAGAAAATGTGTAGGACCTGGTTGGTGGAGGGCATTTTTCTATTCATTCATGGAATGAGGGCATCACTGGTTAGGCCAGCATTAATTGCCTATCCCCAATCGCCCAGAGGGTAGTGTAAGAGTCAACCACATTGCTGTGGGTCTGGAGTCGCATGTAGGCCAGACCAGGTAAGGATAGCAGTTTCCTTCCCTAAAGGACATTAGTGAACCAGGTGGCTTTTTCCAACAATTGACAATGGATTCGTGGTCATCATGGACTCTTAATTCTAGATTTTTTTCTTTGAATTCAAATTCCACCATCTGCCATGATGAAACTTGAACCTGGATCCCAAGGACATTACAGGGGTCTCTGGATTAATAGTCTTGTGATAACACCACTAGGTCATTGCCTCCCAATTCACCATCTGAGACCATGTGTGTAACAGTCATTTTTCTCAGGGAGGCAATGGTGCAGATCATTTTTGTGACCGTCCTGCATGTCCCCAAGAGAATTAATTCCAAGTGAATCTTTACTGGGCCTTTACTGGGAGCATGCATGGTGAAGACAATGAGGATTTCTGAACTAACATGGCAATTGAGGAGCTAGGATCTGTTTTGACTTATTGAGAGAGACCCAATGCCAGAAATAAGCAAGCACTTTGATCACACATAGACCCTGTTCAAATTGGCACTACGTTAACTAGGTAATAACTAACTGCAAATTACTGCAGATGCTGGAAGCTGAACTGGAAACAACAAATGCTGGAGATCACAGTGGGTAAGGCAGCATCAATGGAGAGACAGCAAGCTAACATTTTGAATCTAGATGATTCTTCATCAGAGTATAGTTACAGTATAGTTTTAAGATACCACACACAATGTAACATGTGGTTCTCCCAGTAAAAAGAATCCTAGCTTAGATCCTTACAGCAAAGTCCTCAGACTATTGTTTAAGTGATGACCATGAATCTTTTGCACAGCGGCATCTATCGTCCCTGGATACCATTCAATCCTCTGTACTTTGTTCTCCTGAGTTAACATCTCAAACGAGCAGCTAAACATCAGTATAACGGCTGGCTTGAGACTGGCATGGGTCTTATCTGTTTTCTGTTCCTCCTCATTCAGCGGTCCCTCGGCCACTGTTGTATTAATTATTCCTAAACTCAATTCCCACCCCCACCACTGCATATTTGATCTGGATCCTGTGTGAATTAAAGTCACATTGAGTAATATTTTATGATGTGGACCTTATCCTGTAAGCATGCCTTCCTTTAGTGGGAGACAGTCTGAACTGTAATCATGGTTTTGGAAAGTTGAGATTTGTAAATATATTTTGTCTCATCTTACTTTCCTGTAATGACACATGGCAGCAGGATCCTGACCAATGCTAATCGTAAATGTCGATTTTATATACAAGAGCATGGACTTTTCTTCACACAGTGTGGTAGTATCTTTCCAAAAGACCACTGATGGTGCTTTGTGAGGAGGTTTTCATGGGGATAATTTTTTTGTGATAGATTCACTACAGATTCATCACACTGACACTTGGATGTGATGTTAACCCAAGGCCCTGAGTGCCCTCATAGGAACAGGAGTAGGCCATTCAACCCCTCGAGCCTGTTCGACCATTCAATGCCCTCTCAAGGACAGCACGGTGGCTCAGTGGTTAGCACTGCTGCCTCACAGCGCTAGGGACCCAGGTTTAATTCCACCCTCGGGTGACTGTCTGTGTGGAGTTTGCACATTCTCCCTGTGTCTGCGTGGGTTTCCTCCAGGTGCTCCGGTTTCCTCCCACAGTCCAAAGATGCTCAGGTCAGATGGATTGGCCATGCTAAATTGCCCATAGTGTCCAGGGATGTGTAGGTTAGATGGATTATCCATGGGAAATGCAGGGTTACAGGGATGGGGATGGGTTTGGGTGAAATGTTCTGAATGGCTTGTTTCCGCCCTGTAGGGATTCTATGAGTAATGCTTTGACGATACTCAGGGGAGTTATTCCTGACTTGTTCTACCCCTCAATAAACATCAGAGCTAGTTGTTATCACATGGCTGCTCGTGGAAGCTTGCTGTGTGCAAACTGGCTGCTGAATCTGCTACCTTATAATAGAGACTGTACTTCAAAGGTATAAAACACTTTGAGATGACATGTGGTCACTTTACACAAATGCAAGCATTTCTTTAAAAGTAGAACAGAAAGAAACAAGCAGGAGTGTACTGTAATGATATAGCTGAGTTCATTAATTACGCATCATACCCCACAACAACAAAGTAATGTAAGGCAGGTTAACATGGGGATCAGTCCTTTCAATTCACATTTTTCCCCCTCTTTTATTCTATATTTTGTTGGAGTGTGTACAAACAAGTTATACCGGTAATCATCTGAAACAACTTCATCTATGCCTGCTACAGGGCAAACAGCTAATTTTTCTGTTTTCTCCTCCCTGTTCAGAGGCAGACATCTTTTGAAGTTGTAACAGTTAAAACTATTTTTTTTGCAAATGTTTCACTACAATTTGCATCTGCCCACACCTGCTGTGAACTTCTAACTGGGAGACTGCAGAACTGGTGACGTTAGCATTCAGTCCATCAGATGACCATCATTTGTCATTTCAGAGTGTGTGTATTCCTCTTGCCAAAATATACTTCATTCACAAAACTTGTTTAAAAATATATTTCATAACAGTTTGACATATGAGAAAGTGTAAAAAATGTCTGCGTCTTTCGGTGTAAAATGATACACACTGAGGTACACTTACAATTACAGTTTATTTGCAATATTTATTTCTGGTCAAGCACATAGTCCAAGTGGTTTTACATAGTTTCCAAACTCGCAGGGTTGCAAAAGCTTTAGAAAGGACATTGACATTTCATGTGATTTTTTTTGGAACTGGGAATGTGATAGGTTTTGTGCAAGTAAGTGGAAAAGGGTGGGAAGAAGGTTCTAAGTGATGGTCAGCAGTGGGAGAACAGTTTAAAAAAAAGGTTTCAAGGTGCAAGACCACAAATGATCATGGGACAAATTAAAAACAAAAGCTGTACCTTGAGGAGGTATGAATAGCAGAAACTGGACTAACTGATGGCAGAATTAAGCAAAATAAAGGAATTGGATTCAGAGAGTTACAGAGCATGGAAACAGACCCTTTGGTCCTACTCGTCCATGCTGACCATGTTTCCCAAACTAAACTAGTCCCATTTGCCTGGATTTGGCCCATATCCTTCTAAACCTTTCCTATTCATGTATCTGTCCAAATGTCTTTCAAATATTGTAACTGTCCCTGCATCTACCACTTCTTCTGGCAGTTCATTCCACACACGAACCACCCTCTATGTGAAAAAATTTGCTGCTCAGGTCCCTTTTAAATCTTTCTCCTCTCACCTTAAAGTTATGTCCTCTAGTTTGAACTCCACAATCCTAGGAAAAAACCTATGCTATTTACCTTATCTATTCCCCTCATGATTTTAAAAACATCTATAAGATCACCTCTCAACTTCCAATGCTCCAGTGGAAAAATGTCCCATCTAATCCAGCCTCTCCTTATAACTCAAACCCTACAGTCCCTGTAAAATCGTTGTGAATCTTTTCTGCACCCTCTCCAATGTAATAATATCCAAAGAAATGAGAGAGGAATAAAAATAAATGGAACAAAATTGATTGTGATCCAGGAGACTCGTGGCTCCCTCACTGACATTGGGTCAAAATCCTGGAATTCCCTTTCTAATAGCATTATGGGTCTATCTACAGCACATGGTCTGCAGCGGTCTAAAAACACCAGCTCACCACCACCTACTCAATGGCAACTAAGGACGCCTCACACACATCCCATGACGGGATAAAAAAATGCACAGGTAAACGATAAGGTGCCATTCCTCGTACTTGTTTTGACTTATATTAGAACACCGCAGCAGGTAAGATAAGGATGATGAAGGGAGTGTAGAGAAGTAAAATGACACTGTAGGCTCAGTTCTATACTCTGCTGTACTTGAAGTATTTAGCAAGGGCTGCAATGCTTCAGGTACCCACTGGGTAAATTCACCAAATCATTACACACTGTCTCAACAGCTCTTTGTGAAATTTGAATTTCTGCCTGATAACCTATTACAAAATCTTGCATCTTCTTGCGTCAAGTCTTTTGGATGGATTTCCACCATGAGGCTAAATCAAATCTTACCAAACTTGGTGCACTAACAAGCTACCCTGTCCCCATGCCTCCCACCATGTGCGATTCCAGCTCTACCTTACCATACACTGTTCCCGGAACAACATGCTTCTCAGAAGATGTCTGTCAAACGTTGGCATCCCTTGTGCCTATGCCACCTTTAAGAGGCCACTGTGCGACCAGACAACCATTAACAAGCCACAAAAGTCATGCTGCTTATGGCACATAGCCAGCACTACCTCGCACATACACCCCCATTCCCTCACTCTCATCACTGATCAACCATTGTATCATACATTTTACCTGCCGTTAGCTACATCCTATCTGATCACCATCTTAGTCAGTGCTATCCTGTCACGAATCACCACTGTAGATCTGCAGCTTGACATTGTCTCTTTGGGGAACATCATATACATGGGAGCAATCAGATAAATCCAAACAAGAGCTTTTATTTGGAGAAGACCATAAGATCATGAGAAATATTTTGTCCATCGGGCCTGCTCTGTCATTCAATAGGATCGTGGTTGATCCGACATTCCTCACATACATTATCTCACTCTTTCCCCATGAGCCTTGATTCCCTGACTGATCACGAATCTATCTATTAACTACATACAAGGATTCTGCCCCCACAGCTCTCTGTGACAATAAGTTCCAAAGTCTCACAACCCTCTGAAAGAAAAAAGTCCTCTTCATCTCAGTCTGAAATTGGTGCCCCTTGATTCTGAGACTATACCCTGTGTTCCTTCAATCTCCCAGGAGGGGAAACATCCTCTCAGAATTTACCCTGTCAAACCCATTAAGAATCTTATATGTTTCAATGAGATCACCTCTTATTTCTCTGAACTCCAGTAAGTTATGTCCCAACCTGTTGAACCTTTGCTCATAAGGCAATCCCTCCATACCAGAGATCATCTAAAGCAAACGGTAACACAAGCAAAACCAACAGAGGCTGAAGAAGCCCCCACAATGCAAACCAGATTCCGGCATCATGACCAATGAATATTTTACAGTCCATGGTGATCTGCTTCACCCAGCTTTCATCTACTAGAAGTAGCTGTCAATGAGGTTCTGTCTGGCTTATGGTGCCCAAAGTAGCTGAGCTCCATCATGAACAATGACAGCTTCCTTCTCCCAAATGTCCTTGTGCTCCTCCTCAGAAGACTGCTCCATTTCCCCCAGTTCCTCATCTCATTGCCTGCTCCAGTTGTGCAGAAAGATCTAGTAAGGTCTGTCTCTCGCCCACCACCGGTGAAACTGCATCTTCAAGAGTCTTACAGTCTTCATGGTGGGTGAGGCATGGTTGCCAGTGTATCTGAGCTCCACATCAGTTGGGTGTTGAGCAATGGTGTCATGAGCCATGGTTGCCATGGATAGATCTTGATTCCCCAGCAACCAGCTTTGTAAACACACCAGGCACATAGAATCATAGAATCCCTACAGTGTCGGAACAGGTCCTTTGGCCCAATATGTCCACACCAACCCTCAGAGCACCCCACCCAGATCCACCCCCCATAACCCACTGAATCTATACATCCCTGAGCACTATGGGTGATTTCCCATGGCCAATCCACCTAGCCTGCACATTTTTGGACTGTGGGAGGAAACCGGAGGACCTGGAAGAAACCCATGCAGACACAGGGAGAATGCGCAAACTCCACACAGACAGTTGCCTGAGGGTGGAATCAAACCCAGGTCCCTGGTGCTGTGAGGCAGTAGTGCTAACCACTGAAGCACTGTGCTGCCAGGATGTAGAAGTGATGGCAGCTGTCAGGGTAGAGGGCACACACTTGCACGAAATAGTAAGCATGGTTACAGATCACCTGCATATTAACCAAATGGAAGCCCTTCCTGTGGATGAATTCTGCAGTGTTGTGATACTGCCTTCTATGTGCCACACTGGGTAGTCAATGGCACCCTGCTCCTGGGGGAAGTCAGCTATGATCCTAAATCCTACTGTCTGGGCTGCAGCACTAATTTCGCCATGAAGGAACAAAATGAACCGATGTGATCTTGTACAGGTGGCATCAGTCACTGTCCTGAGAGGTACAACTGAGAGATCTCGTAATAGTCACCCACTAGTCCCTGGAAGGAGCCAATCACAGAGATGTTCTGAAGAACAGTGACCTTTACAGTGACTGAGAGAGTATGGACTCCCAATCCTGCAGCCGTCAGATCCCCTCCAGCATTTGTCAATGTTCTGCCGCGTGAACCTGGGCATACATAGTCTGCATTAGTATTGCCCCTTGATCACCCCCTGGAGATGGAGGCAGGGCTTCCTGAGCACTCCAAACATCCTGAGGGGCATTACAGCAGCAGCGACCTGGGTAGTCCTCATCCTCTGCTGCTGCTCCTGGGCTTTCCATCAGTCCTGATCCTCCTACATCATCTTCACCTTGTTAGATAGGTATCATAGAACCCCTACAGTGTGGAAACAGGCCCTTTGGCCCAACAAGTCCACACTGACCCTCAAAACATCCCACCCAGACCCATCCCCTTGTAACCCACCTAATCTACACCTTCCTGACCATCACAGGCAATTTAGCATGACCAATCCACCTAGCCTGCACATCTTTGGACTGTGGGAGGAAACCGGAACGCCCGGAGGAAACCCACGCAGACAAGGGGAGAATGTGCAAACTCCACACAGACATTCACCCAAGGGTCGAACCAAACCCAGGTCCCTGGTGCTGTGAGGCAGCAGTGATAACCACTGAGGCACCGTGCCACCCATAACCACTGAGTCACAGTGCTGCCCAGCACAGCTTCCAGCATCATGGTCTAGGTCTCTCACTGGGAGTGACCTGAAATGGGAACACAAGGAGAGAAAGAGGTTCTTAGGTCACAGAACAGTGATCGGTGGCATACCTACAGATGACGTCTGCACCCACTTCACCACACAGTGAGACGTGCTGCATCCGGATAATGAAGGACGTGTTTCCACCATCCAGTCACATTCAGGCTCAGCCTGTACGTCAACTTGGTGAAGGCACCATGGGTTTGGGTCACCAGCCCACATCGCGGAGAAGGGAGTGCCTGTTGCTCTCCAACACCCTTTCTGCCCCCAAACCCACATCAAATGCTCAACTTCTCATTGCATTCAGCACAGCTCTTTGTTACACTCACAGTACAGATGGTGAAGTGATGCTGTGTGGCTCACACAGAATCCTTGGAAGTCGCATGAATAATGGTTCCTGTTTGGCCAGCTTTGAGCTTTTGTAACGTTATTGCTGCCATCTTCAACATCATTGAGATGCCCAAGTTAAAATTGTAAGCAACAATAGCATGTTGCAAATCGTCTTTCACCGGAATTTGACTGTTAACCACCTTCATGCCACAAGCATTAGCACATGGGCAATTAAATGATCACAGAGCAAATGTGTTGAAGTTTGCAAATGACTGCTTTGTGTGTTTGTTCTCTGAATGTCCTGGTGTCCAGTAAACATGGATCCTGCAGTTTCCTGCACATCCACCCTGTGCATCATTCTAGTTACTTTCTGAAAGTATTTCACATTTAGAAAACCGTCGGACAACTGTCTGTGTGAAGTTTGCACATTCTCCCCGTGTCTGCGTGGGATTCCTCCGGGTGCTCCGGTTTCCTCCCACAGTCCAAAGAAGTGCAGGCCAGGTGGATCGGCCATGTTAAATTGCCAATAGTGTTCAGGGATGTGTAGATTAGGTGGGTTATAGGAGATTGGTCCGGATGGGATGCTTTGAGGGTCAGTGTGAATTTGCTGGGCCAAACGGCCTGTTTCCACGCTGTAGGAATTCTATGATTCTATGATTCTATGAGCTGAAAATGATACAGGATTGCAGCTTACACCTGACACCATCCGTGCCAGGCCCCTGTCACTGTCTTGGAGTTGTAGAGGTCTGTAGCACAGAAGGAGGCTCTTTGACCCATTGTGCTCACATTAGTCAAAAAGAACAATCTAACTGTTCTCAGAGATAGTAAGAACTGCCGATGTTGGAGTCAGAGATAACACAGTGTGGAGCTGGAGGAACACGGCAAGCCAGGCAGCATCAAAGGAGTAGGAAGGGTCCCGAACCGAAACGTCAGCTTTCCTGCTCTTCTGATGCTGCCTAACCTGCTGGATTCCTCCAGCTCCAAACTGTGTAATCTAACTATTCCATTTTCCAGCACTTGACGCATAGCCTTGTATGCTTTGGTGCCGAACATGCATATCTAAATATTTCTGAAATGTTATGAGGGATTCTGCCTCTTCCACCCCTACAGGCAGTGAGTTCCAGATTCCCACTACCCTCTGGGTGAAACAATTATTCCTCACATTTCCTCTAAACCTGCTGCCTCTTACTTGAAATCCATGGCCCCTAGTCATTGATCCCTCCATCAAGGGAAAAGTTTCTTCCTGTTTTTTACCCTACTTCTGCAATTTCCTCATCTTTCCCCCCTCAGCCTCAACTTCCCCATCCCTGCCGGTAATGCTCACCCTGATGCCACTACAGGACCACTCTTCAACCCTCCTGAAAGATCAATAGTCAGACCGCCAGAGTTGTATACACCCTAGACCTCTGACTGACTTTGACAAGCAACTTGTAAATGTGTCTAACCAGACCCTTGACCAATGTGTTTGCAGCTCCTCGACTGATGAGTGCAGCTCCTGGCCCAACAGGACCAACTGCTGCCACTGCCCAGAATGCACTGGGACACATCCCCTGAATCTGAACATCTCAAGCAGATGACTGACTGTGGCAAAGTCCCTGGACTGTGTGCGAACTGTGCCCGTGACTGTTGGTAGTGGGTCTACCTGACCAATGGCAGCTCTCTTTGACTGGACTGACAACTAGCTCCCCCTCCCCACCAGCTTTTGACATGACCAACTGATTAAATGACCATGTAGTGTGTTTGCCACACAGGCAGTTCACACGTGCTGTCTGTGTTGTATTGACATCTTGATGTGCCATACAACAAGATGTCCTATCCAGTCCCACACCTCCCCTAGACAGATCTGTACTGGCCAGCAGCCTGCTTATATGTCTGCACCTCATGATACTGATAGCTTTTGACTGATTGAAGTGCTAACGAACTAAAGGCATGATACAACATGGCAAGGCAAGGCATGAATGCTGCAAACACACAGATAGGTGCTAAGTGAGTAAGCACTTAGAAGCCAAGCTAGCAACCCTGAGTTACAGCTTCTTCCAAGTGAGCCGAGTGCCTGTTCCTCATCCTAACTCTAACCCAAACCCAAACCCTAACCCAACGTGCCTTTGCTGCAGCCTTTCAGTTGTCACAAAGTCATAGAGTCTTACAGCACGGAGACAGGCCCTTCGGTCCAAACTGATCCATGCCGACCAAAATGTCCATCCACGCCAACCCCATTTCCCTGCACTTGGCCCATATCCTTCTAAACCTTTCCTATCCATGTATTTGTCCAAATGCCTTTTAAATGTTGTTAATGTATCCAGCTCAACCACATCCATTGGCAGCTCATTCCATATGCATACCACCCCCTGTGTAAAAAAGTTTCCCCTCAGGTTCCCATGTATTCTTTCCCCTCTTACCTTAAACTGATGCCCTGTAGTTCTAGATTCCCCAACCCTGGGAAAAAGACTGAGTGCATTCACCCTATCCATGCCTCCCATGATCTTATACACTACTATAAGATCCCTCCTCAGTTTCCTATACTCTAAAGAAAAAAGTCCTAGCTTGTCCAACCTCTCCCTATAACTCAGTCCCTTGAGTTCTGACAACGTTCTTGTAAATTTCTTCTGCACTCTCTCCAGTTTAATAACATATTTCCTGCAGCAAGGTGACCAAAACTGAACATAATACTCCAAGTGTAGCCTCACCAACATCTTGTACACTGCAACATAACTTCCCAACTTCTGTACTCAATGCCCTGACTGATGAAGGCCAGTCTGCCATAAGCCTTCTTCACTGTCCTGCCTACCTGTGACTCCACTTTCAGAGAACTGTGCACCTGAACTCCAAGGTCCTTCTGTTCCATTATATGCCTTAAGGCCCTACCATTCACCATGAAACTCCTACCCTGATTTGACTCTCCAACACCTCACACTTACCTGTATTAAACTCCATTTGCCATTTCTCGCCCACTTCCCCAGCTGATTGAGATCCTGCTGCAATTTTTGATATGCTTCCTCACTGTCCACAACACTGCCTATTTTAGTGTCATCTGCAAACTTACTAATCGTGCCTTGTACATTCTCATCCAAATCATTGATATAGATAACAAACAGCAATGGGCCCAGCACCGAACACTAGTCACAGGCCTCCAGTCTGACAAGCATCCTTCTGCTATTACTCTCTGCTTCCTACCATGAAGCCAACTGTGTATCCAATTTGCCAACTCTCCCTGGATTCCATGTGATCTAATCTTCCAGTGCAGCCTTCCAGGTGGAATCTTATCAAAGGCCTTACTGAAATCCATATAGACTATGTCTACCGCTCTACCCTTATAAACCTTTCTGGTCACTTCATCAAAGAACTCTAACAAATTTGTGAGGTATAATCTCCTATGCACAAAGCCATGCTGACTGCTCCTAATCAAACCCAATCCTTCCAAATGCACGTGTATCTTATCCGTCAGAATCTTCTCAAGTAACTTACCTACCACAGATGTTAAGCTTACTGGTCTATAGTTCCCTGGTTTTTCTTTGCAGCCCTTCTTGAATAAGGGCACACTGTTTGCTACCCTCCAGTCTTCTGGGACCTCACCGTGGCTAACAATGATGCAAATATATCAGCCAGGGTCCCCATAAATTCGTCTCTAGCACCTTGCAGATTTCTTGGACATATCTGCCCAGGACCAGGAAATTTACCCACCTTCAGACATTCTAATACATGGTTGATATGCCCTGCAATCTAAGTCCGTACTTCCTAAGAGTCTTAAGTGGATCAGAGATGTGCCACATTGGTTGTGATGTGAGGCATCAACATCCATGGAAGAGAAGAGTGTCGACTGATGCCCATGGATTGTTGCTGCAATTTGGTCATATGCAACATGGAGGTTCTTCGGAATAAGCAGTGAACTGACTGTGCGGGGAGCTCACATTGAACTCCATGTCAAGTTTTCTTGGTATCTAACTTTTTTGAGTTGTTTGGTAAGATAGGAAGTTGAAAATTAATGAGGCGAGTTTTGGCATAAAAAGGCATTTTCCAAGCAATAATTCCCCTTAATTGGCAAGTCACCATTGCCTCGATGAGGAGCTGAGCTTGCTACTTGTGAAAAGCATAAAAGATGGAGTGAGACACTCCAAACATTGAGATGGGCCTCGCCAGATTTCTCATACGATTCTGCCACAAATCCTGCCATAACTCACTTTGCTCAGACCCTTATCAAGTTTCGCCCTGTGGATTTTTGCATCATATATCAAACTGATGAAAAGGACACAATTGAATGAAGAATGCATTTGTTTTGCAGCTTTCTGACTCCAATGCATCACATAGAGGTAAATTGATCAATGCTGCCTCTTGAGAAATGGCCACTGCTTCCAGAATGAGAACGAAATGGACCACCATTGTAGATTCTTGTAGGAATATTGGCAGAGGACTGAGATGCCAAATGTACAGAAGATGCAACCTTTCCTCAGCCTCCAGAAAAGTGCAAGTTAAACGTTTCAAACAATTGCAAAGCTTGATGTTGTTAGCGTGTTCAACAGCCCTGGCAGCTAATGCTGTCGCAGAACCATTCCCACTGCAAATTCAACATGGCTTCTATCTCATCATTATTTTGAAAGTGAGTCCAATGATAGATTCACAGCACGATGTTTGGGATATTCTCTGAAAAGTCAATTATTCAATTATGCAAACTATAGATCTTGACTATCAATCAGTCCACAGGGCTCTTGTGGGGCAATGTAGTGTCCCTACCCTTGGACCAGGAGGCCTGGGTTCAAGCCCCACCTGGGTCAAAGGTGTGAGATACTGTCTCTGACCAGTAAATGTTTGAGATCTCTATAATCAGTCCACAAGTTCAAAGTTGTTAGCTTGCAGTGCAAGACATATCATTCAGACTTTCCGCCAGACTTCCAAAGTGCTGTTCCACTCAGCACTCGGATGCTCCCAGGAGGATAGCAGAAACACCATTCTCAAAGTATTCCTGAAGAGGTCAAACATCCCCATCAACTCATGGTAGATCCCGACATGGAACTTACCAAAGTGGAGGAGCTTCATTCAGGAAGACGCTGAACACATTGAGAGAGTTCACCAGGAACATTCAGAGATGGCATCAAGGGGTGTTGGGGTGGGGGTTTGGCACAAAGCTCCCAGCCACTCATCTACTCAAACCTCCAAGCTGCCCCATATGTGGTAGAAACTATACTTCACACATTGGACTTATTACCCACTTTGGAACCCATCAAAACAGAATGAAAACAGGTTATCTTCAATCCTAAGGAGCCCCCTAAAAAGACTTAAATGAAGCATTGAAATAACCGTCAAAAACCCAGTAACATACAATTCTGTATTTGTATGAAGGTTAACAGCACAACAATCAAATAACATCCTCGTTCCTTATTTCTTACCGTTTTCCATTGCCAAAGTGTCCACGTGGCAGTGGGTGGATTTAAGACCAATGAGGGTGGAGTGCAGGGGATGTTGGAATTGGCTGAGCTGACCGTTCCCAGAGCTCCCATAATGTAGCTTTCTGTCAGCAGACGTCATCTGCTGTTATTGGCTAGTGGATCTGGCCAGATATTGGGCAATTGCCAAAGTTGCTATATTAATTTTGCCAGGTTTTTCACATCTCCAGACTAGTAAAGATTGGGGTTCAGATGTACTGCTCACACCTCCAACAAGGACACGCACGTCCTTTTGATCATTCACAGGATGAGGGCATTGCTGACCAGGCAGCATTTATTGCCCAGAGGATAGTTTATGGTCAACCATGTTGGTGTGGGTCTGGAGTCACAAGTAGGCCACTCTAGGTAAGGATAGCAGTTTCCTTCTCCAAAGGACATTAGTGAACCAGATGGGTTTTTCCTAACAATCAACAATGGGTTCATGGCCATCATTAGATTCTTAATTCCAGATATTTTATGGGTTTCAAATTCCAACATCTGCCATGGCAGGATTTGAACCCCGGTCCCTGGATGTTATCTGGATCTCTGGATTAACAGTCCAGTGACAGTACCACTGGGCCATTGCCCTCCCATGTAGACATAGTTACACAAAAACATATTTTGAGCAGGGCACACAGGATGTCAGTCAAGAAATCCCTTCTCTAATCCACAGCTGTAAGACTCTTATCTTTACCCAGACAGAAATGAGTTTGTTTAGCAAAGACTGGAGACTGGACCTTGATATCGCACTGCTCTGTTTGACTAAGCTGATCACATGGTCTTCCAGATTAAAAAGTGCTGCGATAAGGTAATAGTGATTGATTGATTGTTTCTACTGTTCAATGACATAGCAACAAATTTTAACCACAATGACAAAAAGGAATTAAAGGAGAAAAATGGAGATAACAGTTATAATGAGAAAGAAAGACTTACATTTTATGACCACCGGATGACCAATATAGCTCTGCAGACAATGAAGTACTTTGGAAGTGTAATTGCTGTCATAAAATAAGAAACACAGCAGGTATTTGACCACAAAAAGCTCCCACAAACAATAATGTGATATTGACCCAATATTGACCCAATAATCTGTAATTATTTCGCAGGTAGATAGGGACAGTGAAGAAGGCATTTGGTATGCGTGGCTTTATTGGTCAGTGCATTGAGAATAGGAGTTGGGAGCTCATGTTGTGGCTGTACAGGACATTGATTAGGTCACTTTTGAAATATTGCGTCAGTTCTGGTTCCCTGCTGTTGCAAAGACGTTGTGAAACCTGAAAGGATTCAGAAAAGATTTACAACGATGTTGCCAGGATTGGAGGGTTTTAGCCAAAGGGAAAGGCTGAATAGGCTGGGGCTATTTTCTCTGCAGCATTGGAGGCTGAGAGGTGACCTTGTAGAAGTTTATAAAATCATGAGGGGCAGGGACAGGGTGAACAACCAAGGTCTTTTTTCCCAGGGTAGGCAAGTCCAAAACTAGAGGGCATAGGTTTAAGGTGAGAGGGGAAAGATTTAAAAGGGAACTATGGGGCAACTTTTTCACATAGAATGGTGCATGTATGGAATGAGCTGCCAGAGAAAGTGGCGGAGGCTGGTACAATTACAACATTTAAAAGGCATCTGGACAGGGACATGAATAGGAAGGGTTCAGAAGGATTTGGGCCAAATGCTGGCAAATGAGATCAGATTAATTTAGGATATCTGGTCAGCATGGACAAGTTGGACCAAAGGGTTTGCTTCCATGCTGTACATCTCTATGACTCTATGATGTTGAGTAAGGGAAACATGTTGTTTAGAACACTAGGCTAATTCCCTTAATCTTCCAAATGATGCCATGCAATTTTTAACACCCATTTGAAATTGCAGATAGGGTCACATCTTAGTCCCTCAACTAACTAGAAAATGTTGATTAAGGCAAAATACTGCAGATGCTGTAAATATGAAATAAATACAAAAAGTACAAAAAAATTACAAAAGGAGAAAATCCAAGAGATCTGGGATCATCTGTGAGGAGAGAAACAGAGTAAAGGTTTTGAGTCTGAAATGAATGAGGATTGTATGCAGTTCTGGAATCCACATTATAGAAAGCAATATGATAGCAGTGAGAGAGTACAGAGGAGATTCACCAGGAAGTTGCTCAGGCTGGACAATTTCAGTTATGAAGAGAGATTGGACAGATTGGAGTCATTTTCCTGAGAGCAGGGAGACTGAGAGGGGACTGAGATGTATAATATTATGAGGGGCAAAGACAGGATAGACAGGAAAAAACCTTATCCCTTGATGAAAAGATCAATGACCAAGGGCTGTAGACATTAGGTGAGGGCACAAGGTTTAGAGGAGATGTGAGGAGAATCTTTTTCACCCAGAGGGTGATGGGAATCTGAAACTGACTGTCTGTCAAAGTGGTAGAGATTGTAACCCTCGTAACATTGAAGACATTTTTAGATGTACAGTTGTACTGCCAAGGCATACAAGGCTGTGGGCCAGGTGCTCAAAAATGGGATTAGAATAGTTAGGTGGTTGTTTTTGACTGGCATAGATATGATGGGCCGAAGAGCTGTAGATCCCTATGGCTCTATAACTGTGTGGATCTATTTCAGAACGCTAGAATGTTTTGACACTGATTTTGCATTTTTCACGATGCATCAAAGTACTCAGAAGCTTTCAAAAGCCATCACAGTTTGTTCAATTTGTGGAAGTGATCATTAGTGTTTAAATGTGATCATTAGGCATCAGAAGTGATAATGAAGATATCAGTGCAGCCTCCTACATGTTATTATGGGAAAAACAACAACACATTTCAGTGTTTATTTTCAATACTTTTTACAAACGAACTTGTCAGTTCCATTTTTCTTATTCATTCATGCTGCGTGCATGCCACTGGCTGGCCAGCATTTATTGTCCATCCGTAGTTGTCCCTTCAGAAGGTGGTGGTGAGCTGCCTTCTTGAACTGCTACAGTCCACCTGCTGTAGGTTGACCCACAATGCCCTTAGGGAGGGAATTCCAGGATTTTGACCCAGTGACAGTGAAGGAACGGCAATATATTTCCAAGTCAGGATGGTGAGTGCCTTGGAGGGGAACTTGCAGGTGGTGGTGTTCCCATGTATCTGCTGTTCTTGTCCTTCTGGATGGAAATGGTCAGGGGTTTGGAAGGTGCTGTCTGAGGATCTTTGGTGAATTTCTGCAGTGCATCTTGTAGATAGTACACACTGCTGCTACTGAGCATCAATGCTGGAGGGAATGTCAAGGGGCAGTGGTTTGATTGATTCTTATTGGAGATGGCCATTGCCTGATATTTGTGTGGAATGAATGTTACCTGCCACTTGTCAGCCCAAGATTGGATAATGTCCAGGTCTTGTTACATGGGCCGCTTCAATATCTGAGAAGTTGCAAATGGTACTGGACATGTGCAAACATCAGCAACATCCCCTACTCCTGACCTTATGATGGCGGGAAGGTCATGGATGAAGCAGCCATAGATGGTTGGGCCTAGGACAGTACCCTGATGAACTCCTGCAGAGATGTCCTGGTGCTGAGGTGACTGACCTCTAACTACCTCAACCATCTTTATTTGTGACAGGTATGATGTTTATTCATCAGCCTTTTCAGAACCCATCAAACCAGAGTGAAAGCCAGTCAATGTCAATCCTGGGCGACAGCCCAACAGAAACCTTGGATATTTTCAAGTTAAGAAAGGTGAAATGATATTCCTGTTTACGTGTTATTGTTGCCAAAGTGTTAATGTTTTGTTGCTGTAAGAACAATACATTTTCCTGCAAATTGCTTTGGGGTATGGAATGTTTTGTTATATTGCACAGAGCTTTGTGGAGAAAGCATGGTCAAAACTTCTAGCAAATGCGTTGAAAATGTTACTCTATCAAGACAGTAGGAACTGCAGATGCTGGAGAATCTGAGATAACAAGGTATAGAGCTGGATGAACACCATTCTGAAAATTCTGAAGAAGGGTCTAGGCCCGAAACGTCAGCTTTCCTGCTCCTCTGATGCTGCTTGGCCTGCTGACTTCATCCAGCTCTACACCTTGTTAACTCTATCCAGGTAGGTTTGTTGAAATATTTAAGGCAAAACAATAGCGTGACTGAAATTACAAAGAGGAGATCAAACAATGAAGGAGTATGACTGAGAATTTATGTTGAGTCACTATAGGAGAGAAAATGGAACGACGCAAGATAGAAGAGCCAGCTAAAGTTGGATTGTTCAAAGTTACGGTCTCCAACAGAGATTATTTGATTCAGTAGGATGGTCTTGCTTTAAAATAGTCGCATACAACTGATCATTCTCTCAGTTAGGGGGTTGGTTGTGTGTTCCACTGCAGTCAGCAAAATCATTCATTAAAGAAACTAGGCGAACTGAAAGGAATTGGTGGGGTGGTGATTGTTGCTGTGGCACCTGTATGCAAAACAGGGCTTCCAGCTGCCAGAAATAATCTGTGGGAGTGAGAAGGCTGCAGGCTGCTAAACTCGTTACTGTACACACAGATTCAAGGGGATTAATGCTTCCTGTTAGCTAAAGGTGGCTTGTACCATCATCACATTTCAATGGAAACAATCTGTGAGTGTGCTTTGGAAGGGGGAGGGAATCTTAGTTCCAGGCAAACAATAATCAGCCCTCTCTATGCAGCACTCCAGCACACAAAAACCTTTAAAAGTCTGTCAAGTATTTGAAGTACATATTGGGATCATTCTCACGATGGGTACGAGTAGGAATAAAAATTGTTAATAACTGCTGCAGATATAAACCCTGAAGATGTTGGAGGGTGATGCCCTCTGTGCATTATCTGTCATTAAACTGTAAACAAATTGCAGGATATCTTTGTAAGATATTTCCATGAGTCATCAAGCCAAACTAATAATTCCTTTGTTTTTGACGGAAACAATAAAAAGACAGATGAAGTGAGTTCCACTTTAATGCTTTAATTTTTCACTTAGGGCAGTTTTGCTTCAATAGAGCTGCTAATAATTTGTCAGCGATTTCATGCTTGCCTTCTTTATAATATTAGATTTTAGCTTCACATCTACATTTTCACTATCATCTAGCTTCCTCAAACAGGTTACATCCCAGCTGTTAGCAAATCAAGCTAACTCCAGCTGGCCATTTCATTTGTCTGTGTCCAGGATTCCTCATGTACTTCATTCGTTTAAAAGCTTACTTCTGTTTCCCATTCTTGGTCCTGTTGGTGATGCAATGGACTGTACAGTAACTTGTTCCCACTGGCTTTCTATTATTAGTTGGTGCACAATGTATGAAAGCTGAGGGAATTTCCTGGGCACAGTCCCTGGTAATTTTGGGTTGAGGGTGGGAGCGAAGTTGGCTGTGATGGCAGCATTGAAAAACATTTGGGTTTGCAGAAGGGAAGGTCAGTGATTGTACTGAGTAGATACGGTCACTTCCATGAAGAGCTGGAGGAGTATTCCATTCCTGCCTGGCTCACAAGCGTGCTGACAAATGCAATAGGGAGATTTTGAAGTGACCAGCAAGATCAATGTTGTGTTGATGTTAAAAGCTATGGTGACGGTAGAGCAATTCAAACTGATATCAATACTGTCTCGATCGAGAAAATCAACTACAATTCTCAAATCTGCTTACTAAACCAGTGTTTGTAAAAAAAAGGTGTGTATGAATATTGAATGACGAAGCAATCTTATTTGCAACTGAAAGCCTTACAGTCCACAAATATCTCCTTCCTCCCATCCTCCATTCCACCAACCCTAATCCTAAACCCAACCTGAATCCTAACCCTAACTCTAACCCTTACCCTAATACTAACTCTAACTCTAATCCAACCCTAACTCTAACTCTAATCCTAACCCTAACACTAACTTTAACTCTAACTCTAACTCTAACCCAACCCTAAATCTAACCCTAACCCTAACCCTAGATCTAACTCTAACTCTAACCCTAACCCTAGCACTAACCCTAACTCTAACCCTAACCCGCAGTTTATAGAAACAATCTATGCCTTAGAACCTCATTGTGAATTCAACACTTCCTGGAAGGCAAAGTAGTAAAAAGTTAGCACTGAAAGCCCATTAAAAAAGATGAACAAGGTCTTTTGAGCTTGTTGGTGTCAGTCATCCTCTGAGATTGAGGAAGAGGAAGAAGCAACACTAGGTCAAATTGTTGTCACTTTAGCATGCTACGTTAAGGTTTTAGGTTAAAGAAATCCAATACAGGGAATGGGATAGGGAAGTTTGGGCAGAACACATTGCTAGACCTGTGACATTATCACTTCAATGGTGTTTTCATTCTAAATAGATATGTCAGCACAAGATACAAGAGGGCTGGAGTCAGGACCTTGCTTCTACAAGTCTAAAAATTGGCCTAGGCCTATTTTTGAGTCCAGACTTGGAGTTACATAACTATCACATATTTCAATCTGAGAGATGCCACGGCTTTGATGAAAATTGGCCTTGGCCGTCTTCAACATACTGCAAGTTCTGCAATTGGTCTCTGAAACACAGGCACCTGAGGAATGACATAAACATCAGGAAAACTCCTTCACTGGGAAGGGTGAACTGCAGAAGGTTAATCATGATTCCTGTGGAAATTGTGTAGGCTAAGTTTATTAATATGTTCTTTTTCAATGAACTAGAATTGGAGGTGGTGGGGAAAGTTGAAGAATCCCAAACATGACACGTCTAATGTGTTTGTCTAACAAATACCTCAGTTCAATGGGCATCTGACCTCCTGTTTTGCTATTTTATGGGTCTTAAGTCAATTTTAAGAACTTGTACTGGGACACCCACAGTAAAGAGCCCCATGAATTTAGCACAGGCATGAATGTCCATGTAGGTTGGGTAAAGCAGCTGCCCTGATGCTAAACCATTGCCATCTGCCTTGCTCCAGTCTAAAACCTGAGAAACAGATAGAATACATCTCAATTCTCACCCTGATGTATATAAGGTATATCCTACCATTATATTGTTTATCTTTCTGAAATTGGCAATTACGCAAAGTTTCCATTTTCTTGCGAGACCGTACATGGAATTTGTCTCCAATTACCTTTGTCCTGATTAGATTACTTCCCACTTTGTTCTATGGAAGGTGATAACGGAATCAGGGACAGCTGCAGTTCAGAAAAAAAAGCCCCAGCCTAGACTGCGAAACAGGCTGTGACGTCTGGGGGGCAATGCACAACAATTGAAGCTTTGTCCCTGATCACACAAAGTAGCTACAGCTTCCAAATTTTTTGCAAACAGTGTAAGGTCTGCTCTATAAAGGGAATTAATTTGCTGTCCTGTGAAGCTCCTGTTCAGCCCAGACATGCTTGAAAACCAATCAGGAACAGAAACAATATAAGCACCCTGGAACCAGGCAAAACTGAACAGCTGAGGTGCAAAGGGCAAGGGTGAGACTGATGAATGACAGAAAGATATAAGCCTACATGGTTTACACTCACTCTAAAGACAGAAACCTTTTTTTTTCAAAAACCTGGTAATGGCAGAACAAAGAAAGCTCAGATGATAACAGACTTTTTAATAGCAATCTTATAGCAAAATAAACCAGAGTGAACAGTACGTGTGGAGTAAATTTGATTGAGTTAAACCACTCCCTGTCCCACTACTATCTCCTTGCTGGGCATTCAACAAAACGGCTTTGAAATTTGAAGTCAAAGTTTAACTTTCTGGCAGCTTTGTTGAAATGTTGAAGGTATTCCTGTTGAGACGAAATATTTGTTGCTATTATTACAATAATTAAATGCTCAAATTACAAATTACAGAAGACCAATCGATAGAAATAACAAGCTTTGGATCTGAACAGGAAAAATGTCAAACCTGTACCTATTAATCACTAGTTAGGAGGCGTTCAGTTAAATTCAGATTCATTGTGGCGTCCTGTATATTATAAAACATTGGTTCAGCTTCAACTGGAGTTTTACACCCAGTTTTGGTGCTTGAGCTTGTCAAACACGTTTGAGATTCTTGCTCCCTGTGTGGATGAGAGTGGAGGCAGTAGGGAAGATGTGAAACTGACCATAGTACTATGGATCAGTGGGCCATTCGAGAGGGGCGAGAAAAGAGAAAAGTAGTTGTAATTAAGGATAATACATTCAGGGGAATAGACACTCTTCTCTGTGGCCAGGATCGAGAGTCCAGAAGGCTGTGTTGCATGCCTGGTCCCTGGGTTGAGGATATCTCATCTGGGCTGCAGAGGAATTTAGAGTGGGAGGGGAAAGATCCAGTTGTCATTGTCCACATAAGTACCAATGACACAGGCAGAAAGAGGAAAGAGGTTCTGCTGAGGGAAGATGAGCTGCCAAGGGCTAAATTAAAAAGCAGAATCAAAAAAGTAATAATGTCCAGATTACTACCTGAGCCATGAGCAAGTTGGCACAGTGTCAACAAGATTAAAGAGATAAACACATGACTCAAAGATTGCTGTGGGAGAAATGGTATTGAATTCATGGGACTTTGGCATCAGTACTGGAGAAGTGCTCCAACTGAATCATGCTGGGGCCAGAGTCCTGGTGAATTACATAACTAAAGCTACAGATAGTGCTTTAAATGAAATAGTTGGGGATGGGGGTTCAGTTGCATGGAAAATTATGGAAAAAGTTATGATAGGGAGGCCTCAGTAGCAGTTATTCATTTTTCCAGAATAAGTAATAGGACTGAGAGTGTAGAAGGCTCAGGAATTTAACTTCAGTCACAGGAGATAAGGAGACAAGTATGAGAAGGGGGGTAGTCAATGCAGGACTAAGTGTATTGTATTTAAATACATGCAGTGTATGAAATAAGGTAAATGAGTTTGTAGTGCAGATTGACATTGGCAGGTATGTTACTATGGGTACCACAGAGGTGTGCCTGCAAGGGGATGCAGGCTTCAGACTAAAAATCCCAAAGATACGCATCCTAACGAAAGGACTGGCAGTTGGGAAGAGGGGGCAGGGTTTCCTTGTTAGTTAGGAATGTAATTAAACCTACAGCAAGAAGTGACAGATTATCAGAAGGCATAGAACCTGTGTGGGTAGAGATGAGGAACCACAAAGGAAAAAAAATACCTAGATGAGAGTTATATACAGGTCTCCTAGCAGTAGTCAGGAAATGGGGAAGAAAATAAATCAGGAGGTAGGAAAGGCTTGCAAAAAAAAACACTGTTACAATAATCATGGGGCTGCAAAATGCAGGTGGAAAATCAGATTGGTAGAAGATCCCAAGGAAAGGAATCTGTGGAATGTCTATGAGATGGTATTTTGGAGCAGCTGTGGTAGGGCCCACTAGGGAACAGGCAATCCTGGATCTGGTGATGTGTATTGAGGCAGACTTGATTAGGGAGCTTAAGGTGAAGGAGCCCCTCAGGGACAGTGACCTCGATTTGATAGGATTCACTGTGCAATTGGAGAGGTAGAAGCTGGAATCAGGTCTAACAGTACTTCAATTGAGTAAACATAGCTAGAAAGACATGAGGGAGGAACTTGCTGAGTTGATTGGAAGGGGCGTCTAGCAGTGAAGATGAAGGAGCAGCATTGGCAGGAGATTTTGGCGGTAATTCAGAAGGCAAGCAGAAATTCATCCCAAGGAAGAAGAAACAAACTAAAGGAAGGACGAGGCAACCAAGGCTGACGCGGGAAGTCAGGGACAGCATAAAAGCAAAAGAAAAACATAAAATGTAGTGAAGGTTAGTTGAAAGCCAGAGGAATGGAAAGGTTTTAAAAACCAGCAAAGGACTACAAAAGAAACAAAGGGGAAGAAGATGAAACATGAAGGTAAGCTAGCTAGTAATATAAAAGAAGTGTATAAGAGTTTTTTTTAAATATATGAAAGATAAGAGAGAGGCAAGAGTGGACATTGGACCACTTGCTCTCCTTTATCTAACTTGCTGTTAAGATGGCGGCAGAGTAAGACACTCCAACCAGAGGTCTTCTGCTCGACAGTTACTTTTCCTTTCTCTTTCCTTTCCCTCTTGCTGCAGTTTTTCTCTTCCCATTTCCCCAACTTTTAACTTCTTAAAATACCCTTCCTGGAAGGAATGGAGAACGGAGTCTGAGACCTGCCAGCGCTGGATGCAAGGCCACAACTGGAGCCTGGAATGGGAGCACACCAAGTCTGGGCCGACCTGGGAGGTGAATCCTGGAAGTGAGTTGTGGCCAGTGCAGGAGCACTGGTCGAGTCCCAGAAGCAAGTCACGGGCGGAGCCCAGTGCGGGAGCAGGCCGAAGCCAGGCTGGCCGGGGTGGGGGGCGATGGGATTGAGTCCTCGAGTTGAGTCTGGGCAGAGGCCAGCGTGTGGGGGCAGCGAAGCCTCATGTTCTGAAGCCCATCAGGCACAGACTTGGTGATAAAGGACTATGACTTGAGTACTTTAAAGTCACTTTTTAATTCTCATTCTGGACTTTTTAACCCCTGTATTCCCATGCTAGCCTATTGTTTTTTCACTATTTCAATTCTGTAACAACACATAAAAATCTGTACCTAGGTACCCTGTACCTAAGATGATGCCAAGAGGTGACATTACAAACTCCTCACTGCACACATTCAAGCACAGGTGACAATGAAGGCTATTCTATTCTATTCTATTCAAAGAGTTCTAATAGATTTGTCAGGCATGACCTCCACTTAATGAAGCCCATGCTATCTCAGCCCTACTTTACAGAGGCTGGAGAAGTAGTAATGGGAAACAAAGAAATAGCAGAGGAACTGAATGGGTACTTTGTGTCCATTTGCACAGTGAAAGACATCAGCAATATACCAGAACTTCAAGAGAGTCAGGGGCAGAGGTGGGTGTATTGGCCATCACTAAAGAGATGCTGGGGAAGCTGAAAGGTCTGAAGGTGGATAAATCACCTGGGGCCAGATGGACTACTCCCCACAGTTCTGAAGGAGAAAGTTAAGGAGATTGTAGAGGCATTGGTGGTGACCTTTCAGGAATCACTGGTGTCAGGGTGGGCCCCAGAGGACTGCAAAATGGATAACATAACAGCCCTATTTAAGGAAGGAGGGAAGCAGAGAAAGGAAATTATAGGCCAGTTAGGCTGACCTTAGTGGTTGGTTAAAGTGGGATTGTGGAGTACTTCAAAGGGTATGGTAAAATAAGGCTGAATCAGCACGGCTGAATCAGCACAGCTTCGTCAAGGGGAAGTCATGCCTGACAAATCTGTTAGAATTCTTTGAGGAAATCATGAGAGGTATAGATAGGGCTAATGGTAGGTGTCTCTTCCCTAGGTTGGGAGATTTCAAGATTGGGAGCACATTTTTAAGGTGAGTGGAGAGACATTTAAAAAAAGAAATGATAGGCAGATTTGTTAGACGGAGGGTGGTTCATGTATGGAATGATCTTCCTGGGGAAGTGGTGGATGTGGGCACAGTCACAATGTTTAAAAGACATTTGGATAAGTACATTAATAGGACAGATTTGGAGGGATATGGGCCAGGAGCAGGAAGGTGGGATTAGATTAGTTTGGGATTATGTTCGACATGGACTGGTTGGATCAAACAGTCTGTTTCCATGCTGTATGAGTCTATGATCTATGACTCTATAATAACGAGCAAGTTAGACAAAGGAGAGCCAGTGGACATGATCTATTTGGATTTCTAAAAGGCCTTTGACAAGGTTCCATGCAGGAAGCTGCTAGATAAGAGAAGAGCTTATGATATTAGGAACAAGATACTGGCATTGAGAGAGGACTGGCTGACTGGCAGAAGACAGAGGATGGGGATAATGGGATTTCTTTCAGAATGACAGCCACTGACTGCTTGAGTTCTGCAGGGGTCAGTGTTGGGACCACAACTATTCACGTTGTACGTTAACAATCTGGACAAAGGAACTGAGGGCATTGTTGCTAAGATAGACAGAGGGAAAGATAGCATTGAGGAAGCAGGGAGCCTACAGAGGTACTTGGACAGGCTTGGAAAGTGGGCTAAGGGACAGATGTAATACCATGTGGGACAATGTAAGATTATGTAATTTGTTAGGAAGAATAAAGGCACAGATTATTTTTTAAATGGGGAAAGGTTTCAGAAATCTGATGCACAAAGATGCTTAGGCGTCTTAGTTCAGGATTCTGTTCAGATTAACATGCAAGTTCAGTTGGCAGTTAGAAGGGCAAATACAATGTTAAAATTCATTTCAGGAGGACTAGAATACAAAAGCAGAAGTATACTGCTGAGGTGTATAACACTCTGGTCAGACCACATTTGGAATATTGTGAGCAGTTTTGGGCCTGTATCTAAGGAGGGATGTACTGGTGTTGGAGGGAGTTCAGAGGAAGTTTACAAGAATGATCCCTGGGATGAAGGGCTTGTCATCTGAGGAGTAGCTGAAGATTCTGAATCTGTACTCATTGGAGTTTAGAAGAATGAGGGGTGATCTCATTGAAATTGACAGAATACTGAGAGATCTGGATTAGAGAAGGCATGAAAAGATGTTTCCTCTAGTAGGAGCAATTGGTCTATGACGCTTTGATCTTTTGCTTATAAATTCTGTGTCTGTTGCCACCTCTCTCACTGATACCTGAAGGAGTGAAACTCCGAAAGCTTGTGTCTTCAAATTAGCCTGTTGGACTATAACCTGGTGTTGTGTGATTTTTGAACTAGTAAGAGACACTAGGACCTGAGGGCACAAAGTCAGAGTGAAGGGATAATCCTTTAGAACTGAGACAAGGAGGAATTCCCTCAGCGAGAAGGTGGTGAATCTGTGGAACTCATTGCTGCAGAGGCCTGTGGTGGCCAAGTCATTGAATGTATTTATGACAGAGATAGGTAGGTTGTTGATTAGTAAGGGGATCAAGGGTTACGGGGAGAAAGCAGGAGAATGGGTTTGAGAAACATTTCAACCATGATCGAATGTTGGAGCAGATTGATGGGCTGAACGGCTCCCACATATTATGGTCTACACTTTAGGAAGCATGTAGAAAAATTGGAGAAAGTGCAGAAAAGATTCACAGGAATGGTTTCAGTGCTGAGGAACTTCAGTTTCATGGATAGGTTGGAGAAGTTGTGACTGTTGCCTCAGAGACAAGGAAAATGACAGGAGATTTGGTAGGGGTGTTCAAAATCATATTCAAAATCATCATCTCAGACACAATGGGCCGAATAGCCTTCTGAGTTGTAACCATTCCGTGATTCTGTATTTAAGTCTAAGTGAAAAGTGCTACATGTTCTTTATAAATTAGCTGATGTTTTAAATATACAGGCCTCTTGCATATTTTATTCAGTGGCATAAAGACTCAGTATCTTTACAGGATGGTTTACTAGACATTGATAAGCTCACAAACTAAATAGATGCATGGATGAAAGAAGAAAATATACCCCGGGAGAAAATGTTTTAAATTTTTTGGGACATAACTTTAAATCTGGACTTGGTAAGGTGATGAATACAAACATAACAATGTTTGTGCTATCTCAATCCGCGCATAACCTGTATGGGGGCAGCATCTTCATCAAACATGGTCAGCTTAATGCATTTGACGCCAAGCTAACCGTTGTCTTGGTAACTGGGTCAGGCTCTGAGGAATGACATTGCTTGCAAGGTACAGGTCACAACAGGGCTCAGAATCACCAGCTTCTTTGTCAGTTAGTGCTTGTTAAAATGGCAGACCTGTTGCGATATAGGCTGTCTGTGTACTCTCTAGTTATTCCAGTCAGTTGATGTGGTCATTTTAATAATCAGTTCTAAGCAATACTGCAGGCCCATGACTAATGTGCATCATTTCAATCAACAGAAACCTTCATTAATGAATACAAATACGAAGCTAGCATTGCACAGCTCACGTCAAACGAGCTGGAAACATCAGAAATATTTGTTGCAAAATTTGGATTACGCTTTCCATACTATGAGACCACTGAGGCAAACTAAGTAATTGTTTATTGTTATTTTCAATGTCTGGTCCAATCACAATTTAACTACTTTTAATTTTGAAATGTTTTAAAAAACTTTCTTGAATACACTGTTCTAAAATCTCTGTGTTGACATTTTATACTTTTCCACATTACACTATACTGAATATACTTAAAACAAAAAATTGGCCATATAGCTGTTTGGAGCTTACTGAGGTCCTGGGAGGTGCACTGTAAAAGTCCTTCTTCCAAATTGTCTCTATGGAGAAACAGTTGAAAAATTCCTAAATGCACCAACAATATGTTTCCTTGAAGAATCAGCAATTTTGCTTTTGAGTAGGAAGACCCAGTATGAATCTACATTGATATCAAGGCTGAGACAGACTGGTAACTGAGGTTTGCTGTTTTCTAGGAGATGCCATTTTTTGCAATGAGATGTTAAGCTGAAGCCGTGACTGTAATACTTATGTGCAAATGAGACCAGTAAACTTAGCCCAGACTTTTATTTTCAGTAGTTCAAGCAGATTTAGAGATCTGCCTTGTGATGAAAAACACCTTTCAGTGCTCAGCTGCTTCCTGTGGTATACCACTAACATTCTGTTTGGTTTTGCTGACAATCATTTGTAACGGTCAAGAAAAGAAGCTTTGTTTTGCTTCAGGTTGCACATAGATGGTGTCAGCAGTCATCACCAGCTGGGCCATAGACTTCCGGCTTTCAATACCACCTCCCCCCAACCCCAACAGAATCAAACTAAGTTCCTCATTATGAAACACTGTTCTGCTCCAAGTAGAGCAACAATTCATTTTTACATCAATCTGGAATGGTCAGATTTCAGATAAGACAATGAGCTGTGATACTCAGAGTCTACTTGTTAAAGCTCCAGCCTTAGGTATGCTTCAGTTTTCTGCAACAAGACATCAGGAAGACTGCAATTATCATTGACACCCATTGCAGACTGTCTATCCATCCCACCAATTTTAACCACCCTCATTCATTATCTGAGGCAATTTCCTTGACATTAAACTGAATTTCCGACCATATACCCTCTCTACCACAAGTATTGCTTATCTCCTGCTCTGTAACATTGCCTTTTAGGCTCCTCTGCCAGGATATTTGTTCCTTTATCACTTTGAAACCAAACCAGTCCAGTCTAAACTGAGCAAGCCTCCTAACGTTTGCTGTCCATTGCCTTTAGGTTCATCCAAATGTCTTTTACTCTGACCTTAACCAAATCAAATGCAATGTACACACAACTGACATCTTCACCCATGTATATCAATCTATCTATGGCCATCCCATCCCTATCGCAGTGATGTCCTCCAGTATATAGTGGAGATGATGGTAATTCAGAACACCAGGCTAATATCCTGGGGCATGGGTTCGAATTCCATAATGGCAGATGGTGAAATCTGAATTGGATAAAAATTGGAACTACAAGCTGATCTAACCTATTAGGCTCACTGATGCCCTTTAGGGAAGGATATCTGCCAACCTTATCTGGCCCACATGTCACTCCAGACCAACAGTGATTGCCTCTTAATTGCTCTCTGAGCAATTAGGTATGGGCAATAAATGTTGGCCTAGCCAGCGACATATATTACAACATAGAAAATGCTTCATTTCACTAATTCTGCCTCTTCACCTTGTGTCAGACATCATTGTCCTTATGATCTTCCTTAAAATCTCACTTCCGTCCAGGTCTTTTATCATCCTTTTTTTATTATTGGTTGCTATCTATTTTTACCTTGTGCCTCTGTGAATTGTTCTGAGTTATTTGCTTATGCTGAGCATATTATATAAATATAAGTATTGCTGTTTTACAATAATCGTTGATTCGAATCAACAAAATTGATGATGCTGCCATAACGCTTACTCTATGCCTTAATCAGTACACTTCACCACTAACATTAATGCAACAATGATGGTCAGTGTCTTAAGACCATAAGGCCATAAGAAATAGGAACAGATGTAGGCCACTTGACCCCTCCAGCCTGTTCAGCCTTTCAATAAGATCATGGCTGATCGACATTCCTCATGTCCACTTTCCCTGTTCTATCCACGTAACCCTTAATTCTCCTATCAGCCTATTTTGGCCTTAAGTATATACAAGGACTTTGCCCCTCACAGCTCTCTGTGTTAAAGAGTTCTAAAGGCTCTCAACCCTTAGAGAGAAGAGATTTCTCCTCATCTCAGTCTTGAGTTGGCACCCCTTTATTCTGAGCGAATAACTGAGAGAATATCTTGACAATAATTTACTTAACAGGTCAAAAATACACAAGCCCTCTAACATAGTTTGTATGCTAATAAATTTTGACGTGCTCTTCCCTCCATTTTTGACGGGGATCAGAGTTTTGAACTTCAACACTGAAAAAAGGAGCAGAACCCGTTGTCTCCAATTCCACAATTCCCCAATTTGATGACATGTAATTCCAGAGCAGCACAGTGGCTCAGTGGGTAGCACTGTTACCTCACAGCATCAAGGACCTGAGTTCAATTCCAGCCTCAGGTGGTGACTGTCTGTGTGAAGTTTGCACATTCTTCCTGTGTCTATGTGGATTTCTTCTAGGTGCTCCAGTTTCCTCCCATACTGTAAAGATGTGCAGGTTAAGTGGATTGGCCAGAGTAACCATAGGATGATGTGGGTCTAGGTGGAATGCTCTTTGGAGGGTTGGTGTGGACTTGATGGGCCAAATGGCCTATTGCCACCCTGTAGGTATTCAATGTGGATAATAGGCCTATGTTACATGTAAGCATTAGAAATCATATAACTAAAGTAGACAGTTCTCTTGGAAGTTTCTGTCTAGTTTTTCTGTGTGATTTGGATCCTCACTCCCCAACCATTTGAAGGACCACTGAGAAGCAGGGTGGCCAACAATGTGGGATTGGCCTGGAGTCTCCAGGCACTGAAGATCAATTCCCTCAGACATTTCTGTGTGCATCCCTGGAGAAAAATCACAGCAGCATTAAAGAGGTTTTGTTTTATATTCTTTGAACTTTATGAGGTATAAAAATATTTGAAAGGGCAGGGGAAGTAAACACGCTTTGGCTGAAAGTCGGGCGTCATACAAAGAAGTAACAAATCTTCTGGCTTTCTAACTGATGTAGTTCATAGGTTACAATGTGTTGGTTAATTAATGGTTGGGTCATGGGCGCAAATTGTATGATGAAAATTCCAGGAATACATTCAGTTGGCAACCAAGTAGAAGCAGGATTTAAGGTTTTGGATTCAGTCCTAATACCCAGTATCTCAGCATGGACCTGAGTGACATTAGAATGACTATCAGAAAAGTGCATTTTCCATTCTCAGAAACAGCAGGTAGATTCTCAGGGCTCAAATACTGCTTGCTGCTTTTGGATGGCACGAGTTTGCCATCAACATCAATCTTTCAGTAGAAGTTGCTAAATCACCTGCCCTGCTTACAGAAAATAGGTGTTGGTATGAGACAAATTTGCACCTGAGACTTACTGAGTAGTGGTTAATAAAAACATAAGAACATACGAGCTAGGAGCAGCATCAGGCAAGCCAGCCCCTTGAGCCAGCTATGCCATTCATTATGATCATGGATGATCTCATCTCAGCCTCAACTGCACTTTCATGTCTGCTCTCCATAGCCTTTCAACCCATTACTAATTAAAAATCCATCTTTCTCCTCCTTAAAATTACTCAATGATCCAGTAGCCACCATATTCTGGGGAAGTTAATTGAACAGATTTGTGACCCTTGGGGAGAGGTCATTTCTTCTCATTGTTGTTTTAAATCTGCTACTGCTTATCCTAAAACCATGACCTCTTATTATAGATTGCCCCACCTGAGGAAACTCCAATTCAGAAAATATATGTGGTTTCACTTTCTTCAACTGACCTGAACTTAGGAAAATCTGGGTTATTGTTAATATACTACAGACTGTAGATAAAAGAGCTAGAAATGCTACTCATCAACCCACATGATTCCACCTATTGACCTTAATGGGTAGAGTTGGATGCTGAGAAGTTTTGGCCAATAAACATTATAATTCCATGGTATGTATGTGGGACAGAATATATGACAGTAAATATACAATATGGTTAAATTATGCTAATGAAGAACCATTCAATGTGAAAGAAAAGCTTGCATTTATATAGCACTCCTCAGAGAATACTTCAAAGTACTTTATAACGACTGAGTGATCTTTCAAAATGTAGTTACTGTAGTAATAAGGAAATATGGTAGCAATATGTACGGAGAGAAGTAGGAACAATGTGCTATTAACCAAATATTGGACCATTCGTAACTCCTTTTTCCTCTTCAAAATAAGGCTAAGAATGTTTATTCCCACCTGAGATGGCACATGCAGCATCGTTTTAATGCCTCATCGGAAATATAGCACCTCTGACGAGACAGTTCTTCTTCTTCTTAGGCGGTCCCTGAGGCACATGAATAACTCGCTTCCACTCTTGTTTAATGGGTTTGATCAATGTTGTGCACAGATTACTCGATACAGATAGCTGAACTACCAAGGTTATTAGCAAAGTGTGTTTCTGGGATTCCATTGTTCAGCTACTGGATATAATGTTGGTCTGGTAGTGAGACACACAATCAAAGGAAATCTCCTTGAAATTCTTTTGCCATTATCTGATCTCAGCTTGGAACAGTGAAGGTGGTGCAGCTAATTACAGTGTCCCCGAGCTAAGAAGGGAAAACACATTCAGCTAATATTCCTTATCTTCCTGATCACTACCCAATGGCTATTAATGAAAATGTAGATGAATGGGCCACAAGTGATTGAGGTTGTGATTGAGCTGTGCTAAGATAGCTTTGCATAATGTCCAGGTTTACATGGTAAGTGTGACCCTCTCAGACAAGGAACTGGCAAGCAACTGTTGGATGTGGCACTGAATAATAGCACAAGTCACTAGCTAAGGAAGAGCCTGGTGATCACTTGTACAGTTTTGCCTTAGAGAGTCCAGTTTGAGAATAGTCACCCAGTCTTCAAGAGACTTAAATACAGAGCAGAAAATGTTCAAATTTGAAAAATATTGAATGCTAGACTGTATGCTAGATGGCAACTGCATCTTCAGACTTAGCCCGAAATCTCTGTGATTTCCCTCCAACTTCTTGGCCTCACCCTGTCACTTTTCCCCTTAAAGATGCTCCTTTTAAATCAGCTGCTTTACTTATCCCAACATATCCATATATGGCCTAGTTTCAAGCTTTGTTTGATTATTCTCCTGTGAAGCACCTTACATTACATTATTAAAAGGCACTATCTAAGTTGTTGTAACAGAAAATGGAGCTTATTATATACAGCAAACATTCCTAATTTCTAATTATTGTTGACAATGTTAACACATAAAGGAGTTGATAAAATGTTTGCTTTGAATGCTGGATTTTAAAAGGAACATATACTCCCACTACTTCTGAAAAGGAAGAAGTGTTCAGATGAAAGGTGGTTATTATGTTAATTGGAAGCTGCTTCTTCCAGAAACTAAACAATAAATGATTTGTTAGTTTGTCTGGGTATTCAGAAAGGCTCCTCTTGCATTGTTTTGGAAAAGCTTTTGATTTCCCTCGGTTTACAAAAACGCAGATATTTTTGACATAGGGCGAGAGACTTTAAGAAATAAACACAGACACCAAGAAAGACAGTCAGGCTTTGGAAAAAAAGATACTTCAGTCGGACAGCTGAGTGTTGCAAGATAGCTAAGACAAAGACAGGAGCTGTACTCTCCTGGGCTGTAGGTTTTATGCAATTTAAATCAAGTAAAATGGCCTAGTGAAGTGTTTGTAGCCTCATGTATGCCTTATTATGTAAAAATTATTTAATGCAAGCTGTGTTTATTGAATTAAGTCATTCCTTTCACATCCACTGTATGGTATATTTCACCTTTCTGTTGTATATAGCAACTAGACTCAGGGAGGTGATGGCCTCGTGGCATTATCACCAGACTGTTCATCCAGAGACCCAGGTCAAGTTCTGGGGATCCAGGTTCAAATATTGCTACGATGGATTTCAATTCAATAAAAAAAAGTCTGGAATTAAGAGGTCAATAATGACTGTATGTTGATTGTCAAGAAAAACCCATCTGGTTCACTAATGTCCTTTAGGGAAGGAAACTGCTGTCTTTACCTGGTCTGGCTTACATGTGACTCCAGACTCACAGCAATGTGGTTGACTCTTAACTGTCCTCTGGGCAATAAGGGATGGACAAGAGTTGCTGGCTAAGCCAGCAATGCTGTCATCCAGTGAGTGAATAAAATAAAAAATTAGACTATTCAAACTAAACTTTTCCACATCAGCCAACTACATTGAAGGAATACTCATACAAAAAAAGAGAAAGATTTGCATTAATATAGTGCTGTTCATGACCACTGGGCATCTCTAATTGATTTACAATAATTCTGAATTTGCCATCACTGTAGTTAAACAGGTCACGCAGCCAAATTCCGTACAGCGAACTCTGGAAAGCCACAATGTGTTATAATAATCTGCTTTTCTGATGTTGTCTGAGGACCCGACAACATCAGCCCAGGATAATGGGATGACCTCTGCTCTTCTGTAAAATGTTAGTGTAGTGAATGGAACCAGGTGGATGTATGAGATCTTTGATTGGGGTTGTTAATTTGGGCCAATCAGGGAGCCCTGGCTGACAGGTATAAACAGGACATTTAGAGTCTCCTCAGTTCAGGGACTGACTCTGAGCTGGTTGGGCACAGCCAGTTGCTGTGCATATGTAAACAAAGGGTGATGTAGTGATGGGATACTGGCCTCTGTGCAGTTATTTCAGTTAGCATGGGGTCTTTTATATTGGCCTGAACAGACAGATGATCTCAAGTTTACCAGCCCAAAAGAGAGCAGAGTATAAGGTTTCCTATGTGCAGGAGTGGCAGCTTCAACTTTGATGCTACAGACCTGGAGATGGACTCACAATAACACTGTTGTGACTCAGAGACTTGAGTGCTAGCATTGGAGTCACATCTGATAGAACAAAAAGCTCAGATGTCTGGTTCAGAAGGCTGTTATTGCCATGTTTTTGTGTTAGCAGGTTAAAGGCAATGTGAGGCAACACTTAGAAAATTATGATATTCAGATGATTACAAACGCTGAGGGGCATTATTGAATCTGAGAAGCTATCATTTGACTGATGCAAATTTATTTTGCATGCAAGGGCATGCATAGGTGGATCCTGTTTAACACACAAGCCTTACTTTAAATGCCTTGGCGAGAGCCAATTTTATAATCAGGAAAATGAAGTCAGTTTAAAAGGAAGAGGTGAAAAAAAGATGAGAAATTTGAGCTTAGAGAAAAACTGCTCATTGACTAAATTTGAACAAGGTTCTGAGTTGAAGGTCCTTGTAATCTGTGTGAACAAAGTGCGAGATACGTAGGCCATTGAAAGAGTCGCTGTAAACAGTTAAAGTATTACTACAAAGATAAGATTGCCTGCAAGGTCCTACAGTAGCCTTATCCTTGACTATTCATTGATAAGGCACAAAGTTGTATTTATTTATTTACTTATTTATTTTTCTTGTCACTTCTGAGGACACAGACTGGAACATAAGGTTTCTTCCCCTGGCCTTGTCTGTGTTCCACTGAAAACAAGCATCATTCACTATTCCAAAGCAAGCATATAACATGATGACATCAGTCCAACTGAAAACAGATCATTATGTCACTCACATAAGACAACAGAATAAACTCATTGACATACATCTGTTCTGATTTCTCTTGCTCCCCAAACGATAAACTATTTGGCAAAACACCTTTTCATGATGATTGTTTCCCCTTCAAATCCCTGTCTGGGGATTTCATGTAAACAGTAAATCTTCATCTCTCTTGAGTACACTGCAGAAGAGTTCAGTAAAACATGATTAATTGTCATATCATATCAGAACACCTTGAAGCATCTGTGCAACATTGGAAATTTGAGGACGCTTTGTACTTTTTCCTAAATAGAAGAGCAAACTAAACAGACCTTAGTGATTTTCAAAATATGAGAGGTTTCCACAGAAAAACTGTTTCTTCTTGTGTGAAATGGGGAAGGGTTAGAATTTTACATTTAAGGCATAAGTGGAATGGAAACTAGTGAACATGGGCAGATGGTAAACGGGACTTAACACAAAGAAAAGAGAAATAAATGACTGCACGCATTTACCTCTTCATCTTTGACAACCACTCTACAGTCTTTGACATGGCCGATCACATAATCCATGTCCATCATATTCATCTCACTGGGCAAGCCAGAGTGACTAGTGTCCATTGATTCCATTCCTAGCCATCCAGTTGTGCCAATGCATCAATTTTAACAGCTAATCTTCTAAACCCAAATTGTTGCCTCAAGAGTTCTCTCTATGGTCCCTTTTCCTTTCCCTCAACAATAGAATGTGCCTTTGGGAACATAATCTGAAGTAATGTGATTAAGTTCTATTTGTATACTGGATACACCCAAATGGTCCTCTTCACAGCTGAGCTTGAAGCCTACACTGTTCTTGTCCCTGCTCTACTCATCCAACATCCAGCCCATGATGAGCTTCAAATGGTTTTGAACATTAGCAAGACTGAAGTTATCGTCTTTAGTCTAACCACAAATTCCACCTCCTTGCCACCAATTTCATTTCTCATCGTTGCCACTGCCTCAGTCCAACTTAGAGAATTGACCTCACAGCCTTGCCATTGTAGAAACCACCTAATTCGATTTCCACTATATTGCTTGCTTGCAGTTCAACGTCAATCCATCTCTCGCTGAAATGCTTGGCAATACCTTTATCAATTTCAGAATTAATTATTCCAACGCTCTACTATTGAGGACTCTTAACCTCAACACTCTTTAAAAACTTGGCTAACTCAAGACCCTACTGCCTGTATCCGATCCCATGCTAAATCCTGCCATCACCCCTATCTTTGTTATATTCTGCAATCTCCAGTTTCAAATTCCCAGCCTTACCTTTAAACTCTGCATGGCCCTTTCCTTTCCACTTCTGAAACTTCCTAAATTCTTTTCATTGTACAACCCCTCTCTCCAAAATGTTTGACATCTGCTGTAGGCAACAGACTCTGGAATTGCCCCCATAAATTCCCTCCATCCTTTTTAGACGTAGCTTTTGATTTGATGACTATTTTTATCTGGTTACACCTTAGCAAAGAAGCCTACAAACTTTTTTTTCTACATTAGAAGGCACAATATAAAAGCAAATTATTGTTGTTGCTGGTGATGTTATTCCTGGTCCCATTTGAACCCTGTCTCAATTGGATTTCTATCTCAAACTTAAAAATCTTTGTTATGACCTCAAACTCAAAATGATTTAATGACTGCAAACATCATTAGTTGCATATCTAGAAATTTAGTTCTAAGCTGAGGAGACAGACTATAACCTCCTTGGTGAACACAGAAACAAAGGTGTCACTCCTTTGTATTTATGCTATTTCTCAGTCCCTTGCTATCATTAACTATCAGGAGCTTTCAGTGACTGCTCATGTTTTCTCTTACGCCTGCTTAATGTAAATACGTTAAAATGAATACAGCAGAGATCAATATGCCAGTGGCCTTAATCAATTACTTAATAAGAAAATTATACACAACTATTAAATCAGAAAAGCTTGCACAAATCGAATTCCAAAAATCATAGAATCATGGAATCTTAGAAGCCCAACAATAAGGAAGCAGGCCATTTGGCCCATTGAGTCCACATTGGCCCACTGAAGAGCTTCCCACCCAAACTTACCCCCCACCCAACCCTGTCTCTGTAACCCTGCATTTCCCATGGCTAACCCGTCTATCCTGCTTATCCCTGGACACTTTGGGCCAATTTCTATTTAACCTGCACATCTTTAGACTGTGGGAGGCAATGAGAGCACCCAGAGGCAACCCAGGCAGACACAGGGAAAATGTACAAACTTCACGCAATTAGTTGCTTGAGGCCAGAATCCAGCTCCTTGGCGCTGTGAGGCACCAGTGCTGAATGCAGAATGTTCCAAAGTGGTGAATTTTCACAATTCAACGTTTCTTTTCCCTCAATTAGCCCACAACCATGTCAAACAGTTTCAGTTAGCATGGCCCATGATTATAATCCTTCTGAATGGATACCTATGAATTTCTGATGGGGAGCAAAGGACGTGGGTGTAAAATTTGGCCCTTGTTACGTCCATTTTCCAGGTGAAGTACTTGGGAGGAAAACCAGCAATTTTGGGGTAAAAATACCTGCCCTGCCGGAGTGTCTGAAATCCATTGCATCCCATATTGGGTTGGGCACTTCAAAGATCACCTAAACCAGGCCTTTCGTCCATTGAATATGTCACTTAAGTAACCTAATGCCTGTTTAGGGACTATCCCATTAAACTATTTTTTATTCTTTCGTGGAATGTGGGTGTTAGTAGCAATATTTGGTTATGGTGAGATTTGAAGCAGGATCAAACAAAAAGTCCAGTGCAGGCCTCTCTCTATGCTGGGAGCACCTCTCAGCATCTTTCATGCTTTGGCTGAGTGATGAAGCAAGTTTCTCACTAGGCAATGGTGAGTGAGGATTATAGCTTGGTCAAGGTCTTAATAATCTCTCAACCCACTTTGTTAATATTCAGCTTTCTAAACAACAATTACAGGATACAAAATGAAGCCGAGCAAGATAGCAGACAATGACACATCCCTCCCTGACATGCTCAATGCTTTCTTTGCTCCGTTCGAGGAGAATGCCAGCGGCGCTGTGATGTCTGCCCCAACGGCCCCGGACACGCCTGTGCCCTCGGTCACGACTACAGACGTCCTGGGAGTCAACCCAAAGAAAGCGATGGGCCCAGACAGAGACACCAACTGAGCACTCAGATCCTGTGCAGACCAATGGGTGGAGGTATTCAACAAAATCTTCAAACTCACCCTCCTACAAGCCGAAATCCCTATCTGCTTCAAAAAGACCACCATCATCCCCGTACCTAAGAGAGCACATGTAATGTGCCTTAATGCCTGCTGCCCAGTGGCTCTGACCTCAATATGAAGTGCTTCGAGAGGCTGGTCATGGCCCACATCAACTCCAGTCTCCCAACCTGCCTGATCCCCTACAATTTGCCTACCAATGTAATAGGTCCATAGCGGATGCCATATCCCTTGCCCTACACTCATCCCTCAAACATCTGGACAACAAGGACACCTACATCAGACTCCTGCTCATTGATTACAGCTCCGTCTCCAGCTCCACCCTCCGCAATTGGATCCTCAGCTTTCTGACCCATAGACTACAATCAGTGAGGATAGGTAACTGCACCTCCTCCACAATAACATTCAACACTGTAGCCCCCCAAGGATACGTCCTCAGCCCCCTACTGTACTCCCTGTACACCCACGACTGTGTTACCAGATTCTAAACGAATGCCATCTACAAGTTCACTGACAACACCACCACAGTGGGATGGATATCTAACAACGATGAGCCAAAATACAAAAGGGAGATGGAGGGCTTGGTGATGTGGTGCAATGAGAACAACCTCTCTCTCAATGTTGGTAAAACCAAAGAACTGATCATTGACTTCAGAAAGAAAAGAGGAGAACATGTCCCCATCTACATTAACGGAACTGAGGTTCAGAGGGTAGAAAGCGTCAAGTTCCTCGGAATGATGAAAACCAACAATCTGTCCTGGACTTCCCACGTTGGTGCAACAGTCAAGTGGACACAACAACGCGTCTTCTTCCTCAGGCAGTTCAGAAAATGTGGCATGTCCTTAAGGACCCTCACCAACTTCGAGAGATGCACCATTGAAAACATACTGTCCAGGTACATGGCCTGGTATGGCAACTGCTCTGCCTTGGACTGTAAGAAACTGCGGATGATAGTGTGCATAGCCCAAACAATCATGGAATCCAACCTTCCATCCATGGACTCTATTGATACGGCTCGCTGCTGCGGAAAGGCTGCCAACCTCATCAAAGACCCATCGCACCCCGGTAATGATCTCCTACAATCTCTTCCATCAGGCAGAAGATACAGAAGCCTGAACAAATGCACAAGCTGGTTCAGGAATAGCTTCTTCCTGGCTATTATTGACTGATGAATGGACTTTCTAGCCTCAAATAATGCTGATCTTGCTAATGTTGATCTTGCCTCGTACACACCCTGCACAGTGTAACCCGTATGTCTCTTAGTCTTTTTTGATCTGTACATTCTTGCATGCTATGATCTGCCTGTACTGCTTATTAACAAAGTTTTTCACTGTACCTCGGTACACATGACAATAAATCAATCAATCAATCTATCAATCAACCAAATGTGCCAATCAACCTAAATGGCAAGAAATCTCAACATGTAAGTTAGAGTAGGTACCTGCCAACTTCAACTCACTGTTGGCTGCAAACTGCCTTCATGCTGCTTAAAAACAAACAGCAACTCAGACACCATCCGTGGACAATAGCTGCCCACACACCCCATCTACAGACATTGGCATCTGATATTTGCTAAACCCTCACGACCATCACGGCATCTCTCCGATATACTTGCAGGAAGCTTAGGAGGCACAAACCTGCATTGCAGGACACCCCAGTGACAAGCATGTAAAGGCTGCAGCAAAGACACTTTGTATACATGGATAGGCACCCAGGTCATGGGTCAGACAAACCATCAATTCACGGCTGCCATCTTGCTCTGTCCGTGCTCACACACCTTGCTCCTACCCCCACCCTCACAGCTTTCTTGCCTTGCCTCACCATGCCTGTCAGCGCAATCACACAACCAAGCAGTGGAGTCTTGTGACATGGAGATAGTGTCCCAACCTCTCAACCAGAAGACTCAGGTCAAGTCCCACCTGACCCAAAGGATGTTGTAACATCTCTGAACAGGTTGATTAGAAATATCTAAGTGCATTGAGTTTTTAAAGTGCTGTTGAAGCTGGGCACATTCAGAGAAGGGGAGAGTGCTCTATCACACTCCTGACTTGTACGTTATGGTGGCTGGACAGTTTTTCTGGGGCGTCAGAAGAAAATGGGCTGGGATGTTGTCTGCCTCTGTGAAGTGTGTTTTTTGCAGAAGCTGGGGGAGCATGTGAAATAGGTTGGCTGCCCATAACCATCACCCCTACGCTGACTCCTACAATAAGGGAAATGGGTGAACATAGAAATCAGCAGTCCACTTGCTATATTTAAATAAATGATGAAGAGTTAAGTGAACTTGTTAAAAGCTCAGTTCACCCCAATGTTACCTTGCCTGTGCCATGGTACAGTTGACATTGACAGGAGGCAGGAGTGAGCACCCTGTCTTGTAAAAAAAACTGAACACAATCCCTGAAAGGTACCACTTATGCATCAGGAGGAGCAACTCCCTCCAGAACACAGTAACTTCCTTTCTTCCTTGACTTTGAAATGTCCCCCTCCATCCACCCCACTGTGCCACTTCCTACTATATTCCAAACCTCAACTAACCAACGGCCCTGACTGACCAGTATCTAGCAATCCATTAAGGCCATTGTGGCCTGCAGTCCCAGCAATGTCCACATCCAACAATCAGCTTGGTTTGAACAATCATGGAGGTCTGAAAGTTCTGTTCTCCATCGATATATCTCATCCACAGCACAATAAGACTGCGGTACAGGATTCCACCCAAGCTGTTGACTTGTTTCCCCAAAATCTTCTCTTGGGGATGGTGAACCATGCTGCTAAATTGCTAAATTGCCCCATTGTGTCCAGGGATGTGTAGGCTGGGTGGATTAGCCATGGCAAATGCGGGGTTATGGGGATTGGGTTGGAGGCTGGGCCTGGATGGAATGCTAGGCCAGCACTTATTGCACATCCCAGAGGGCAGTTATGAGTCAACCACATTGCTGTGGGTCTGGAGTCACACTTAGTCCAGACCAGATAACGATCTCCTTCCCTAAAGGAGATTAGTGAACTAGATAGGCTTTTCCTGACAACTGACAATGGACTCACAGTCATCATTGGACTCTTTATTACAGATTTTTATTGAATTCAAATTCCAGGATTCAAATCCAGGTCCCCAGAGTACTACTTGGGTCTCTGGATTAACAGTCCAGTGATAATACCACTAGGCCATCTGCCACACATGTTTCAAAAAAGCTTGTCTTAAAATCCGTCTCCAGGACAATCCCACAGTGGAACAAACTGCCAGTGGAAATATCCGCATCTGTTGAAACCTGTTTTTCATTACCAGGACGAGCATATCACCAATTCATGTCTGGATTAATTCATGCCACTCATAAAAATGTTGGCAAAATACAGATGCTAGTATTTGCAGCTGACAGAACTAAAGCAGAAGGTGATGAGGTGCTCACTGCAGAATTCCCAATCTTTTGCATGCTCTTGTAGCAGCAGGATTTATTTATTTCACTGGTTAATGGAATCTCCAGAATGTTGATGATGTAGCTCTCATCAAACACAATGCTGCCGCAGGTCATAGGTGTTGGAGACTGGTTCCAAAAATATAAGTCATCATCAGATATATCCTACTGGACAGGATGCAGCAGGAGTCAGGAATGTTCCTCATACCTTCATAGCACTTAGGGCCTCCGCTGACCCAATACCTTGTGTTTTCTCCACCACTCCCTTTCCTTTACTTCCAGTATTTACCTGGTGGACACTGCTGCCAATACAGCCAACCCAAATTAGTCCTATAGCACCAAACAACCAGCCTTTGGGGCATAACCTGAGACTGGCAATCACTGTAATTATTAGGATGTAGCCCAAGGGCCGATTCTAAGAGACAATATTTGATCCAACCTCCAGTCACACATTATTGTCTCACTGCCTGTCTCATCCCCAAAATATGGACACTATACAATTCGCACCTTATAGTTTTTAGCCCTCTCTTGGTGCCTATTTTGTTTTTTTGGAATAAAATAGCAGTAAACAATAAAATCAGATTTAGGAGTTACTCGAAAATGGCAGGTATAAGCTGGAACAAGACTATCGACAGAACAGCTGCCTAATTGTGCAGAATTAGCTAACGTCAGTCAAGCAGGGTGTGAGATGACTGATGTACACCAGTCAACTGAAGAGACTTTCAATGTTGAAGAGGAAAGACAGGTCAGAATTCCCACTTGTAAGTGCTATCTACAGTACTATACATGTGGATGTCATCAAACTTTGTGACAAGCTTTATGTTACAACCAGTCCCTGGACGAGGTTCCCCTTTCATTATGTTTCCATTTAGGTTACCCCAAATTGACAAGCTCCCTGGTGAGCTGGGGTAAACTGATGCTCGTCAGTTTTATTTGGTTTATTTGCGGGATATAGGAAATCCAGGCCAGCATTTATTACCCATCCCTAATTGCCCAGGGGGTAGTTAAGTGTCAATATTGTCAACCACAACCATAAGTGACAAAACAATAAGATTAATTTAAAACGTATCCCTTCCTTTGTGAATGCCTTTTCCCCAAACCAAACATATTTAAAAGGATAACAAGGTGTAGAGCTGGATGAACACAGCAGGCCAGGCAGCATCAGAGGAGCAGGAAAGCTGACGTTTCGGGTCTGGACCCTTCT
>NC_063356.1:14461729-14472954 GCF_021869965.1 Rhincodon typus
AGCTGACGTTTCGGGTCTGGACCCTTCTTCAGAAAAGGGTCCAGACCCGAAACGTCAGCTTTCCTGCTCCTCTGATGCTGCCTGGCCTGCTGTGTTCCTCCAGCTCCACACCTTGTTATCCCAGACTCCAGCATCAGCAGTTCCTACTATCTCATATTTAAAAGGAATTAATTTAACCAGCCTCTCTTGAGTTAACCAAAAGGTAAGTGTATTAGTTACTCAACATAGGAAGAAATAATAATGTAACACACATATACACAGATTAGAAATAAGAGGTGAACCCAAAAAATTGAGTCTTGGAGTTTTGTGAAGCATCGATAATGGGGTGTTACATTGGGTGATACTAGTATGGTTGGCTTTGATAGTTGAGCAGTTGACTTTAGATTCTGAGTTTTGTCAGTTAATTGAAATTCTCTTTTTATCCTGTTTTCTTTCAATAGTGACTGGGTTTTAGCAGCCAGAACAAAAGATATTTGTTTCATTTTTTACCAGAGTGCAGGGGTGTTTAAGAGTTGTCTTTAAACTATGACATTCATAGTGCATTGGCCCACAGAACACCTGCACCAGGGTTGAAACTAGCTTTTAATCCCGTTCCCGTGCATTTTTGTAAAGGGAAAACACAAACACATCTCTCACTGAGCCAGCTTTCTTTTCTCCCATCATGTCCACAGTCTAAGAAAACTCATGTGAGATTACAGTTTGGTCTGCAGTACAGTTCTCCTTTTTTATGTCCTTCTCTTTGAAGCTTCCTCAACAGCCATCAAGTATAACACTTCAGGATCTTCCTTGAGGCTGATTATAATCCACACTGGCCTTCCAGACATTCACTGGCCTTTGAGACAAGTTACTGAATTACATTACATATAATTTACATTCACAGTCATTTCAGCTGTACATCCTTTTTGCAAAAAGAGAAGCACATGATGTAATTAAGAATTCAATATGTCTATAGGAGACCTGGGCTTATGATCCATCATTGTGACATTTATAAGGTTGAATAGCTGCTGCCTAGCTCTGTGCATATCTAACATTAGTTTGGATGAAGTATAAGGGGGCAGTTTCTGTCAACAGGGGTGACACAAGGAGAAGCCTTCAGATTAGAAGAAAAAGATGACGCAGATTTGAACGAGTTTCCTTTGAAACATAATAGTAAGGTGGTTGATTATTGCCAATCCTACAATTGGCAAACATTCACTTGGCTGTTGGCTGTTTTGATGCATAAACACCTTCACAGATCTGATGGGATGGAAGGCCAGTTTCAGTGCTGCAAATTCTGGGTAATTCTACATAATGAGCAGCCAGAGCCTAACAAACCACTGCCAATTGCTCTCTATCTTGACAAATACAAGGAACGAAGCAGAAGAGAGCTTTTCATTTGATTCCACAATTCCCCATCCGGTACTGGGAAAATGGAACAACTTTACAATGACTCATAAAAGGCAGGTTTCCTGCAGAATGGGAACGTAGCACAGTACTTGAAGGTTAATGCCATTGTCTTATGAGAGGCGGCCGGGAGACAAAGCTATTGACTCGAAATCGTTTGAATGGCCAGGAGTGGGACGGGAGCATGCCTGAGCTAATCATGCATTGGATTTCAGACTTACAATATACACAGGGAGACAAAAGTCGTCATTCACAGTCCTTCTGCTCCACTCAATGGGGTTAGCAGTGTCACTCGTTTGTTCCCCACTTCTATTTACACATGGTAAATGGGGGGGTTGGTTCAAGTCAGGCCACCTTAACCCAGACAAATCCCAAATGATTTACATGCTAAGCTTCCAACTAACAATTAAACAACTAACCTGTTGGATAGCACACAAAAGAACTCTGTGGTTTCTCACATGCCTGCAAACCCCCCAGGAGACGCCGGGATAGAGCAGGATGTGTTTGTACTTGTTTCAGCGAGAGAAAAAAAACTCAAAGCACAGATGGCTGAGAAAGAATTTGCATAATTGTCCGCAGCTCATTATTGATAAACATCTGAGGTCGGTTCAACCTAATATTATCACGTGTTCTGATCAGATGGACAGGGTAACTTCAAACTGAACTATGCACCATGTACAGTAATAACTCGTTAGACTAACCAGCTGGTTTCAAAAGCTCTTAAAGAAACAGTCCCTTCACCAACTCTATTTTGCATATTCACCAGCGTACTGATGACACAAAAAGAAAGTGTGGAGAAACTCCGCACGTCTGGCAGCATCTGTGAAGAGAGAAACAGAGTTAACATTTCAAGTCCAAAATGGCTCATTTTTGTAACTCCCAAATCCGCCTCACCATCAATTCCATCAATGCTTTTCCAATTCACTGACAGAAGATCCAAGACTGAGTCTGGATATGTAGCCACCTCCTAAATTCACGTCCATCTTTCCTGCAGCTCAGTGTTTAAGGCTCTTTAATCAGGTTTTTGGTTTTTCCCAATCAAAAACCATAGTCACAAACATGACTGTCATTGTGAGTTGGTACAATAACCCTCGTCATCACAGAATCCCTACAGCTTAGAAGCAGTCCATTGAGGTCCACACCAACCCTCCAAAGAGCATCCCACCCAGACCCACCCCCTACCCTATGCCTGCATTTCCCACCCTTGACATTATGGGCAATTTAGCATGGCCAATCCACCTAGTCTGCACATCTTTGGATTGTGGGAGGAAACTGGAGCACCCGGAGGAAACCCACACAGACACGAGGAGAATATGCAAACTCGACACAGACAGTCGCTCGAGGCTGGAATCAAACCTGGGTCCCTGGTGTTGTGAGGCAGCAGTGCTAACTACTGAGCCACCTCACCCATCTCAAACTATCTGCACATTTTGATGCATTAAGCACACCAACCTCCTCCAATGTCTGAGTTCTATTTTCCATTGGAGTTATCTTCACCTGGTTCCATTCTTACTTGCTCAATCATAGTTGTAAATCCTCTTGCAATAGATTATTTTCTCTGTCTTACACCATCCTCGTTGCAGTTGCCCAAGGATCCATCGTTGACTCCCACTTGTTTCTCAACTTTGTTCTACCCCATCATTCAAAACCATGAAGCCAGGTTCGACACACTCAACTTTACTGGTAGTAGAATGCTTGTCTTTTTATTTATTCACTCAATATGGGCATCTCCGAATAGGCCAGCATTTATTGCCCATCTCTAATTGGCCAGAGGGTAGTTAAGAGTTAACCACATATCGGCTACATTAGCTGAGGGTGACAGATTACCTTCACAAAAGGGCATAATGAACCAAATGGGTTTTTCTGACAATTGACAATGGTTTAATGGGCATCATTAGATCCTTAATTCCAGTTTCTTTATTAAATTTAAATTCCACCATCTGCCATGGCAGGATTTGAACCCAGGTGCCTGAAACATTATCTGAGCTTCTGGATTAATAGTCTAGCAATAATACCATGAGGCCAAGACGTCCTCCAAGAGCCAATATGGGATGAGATACCATTTTATCCACTTGGTCCCAAAGTATTGGTCTTTGGTCCCTGCTAACTGTTCCATCGTCACTGATTCCACCATAAACAGTGATTCCAACTCCTGGATGAACCAGGCCTGTTGGAACTTTTCATTCTATATGAACCTGAGTTGAATCTCCAACCCCATATCTTCATAAAAGCCAAAATCCATAACATGGATATCCTAGCCACACCTCAGCACACCGCCTACTGATGGTTTCATTCATGCTTTAGTTTATCAAACCTAACAATCAACACTTTGTTTCTCAACCACAGAAATTGCTGGGAAAACTCAGCAGGTCTGGCAGTATCTCTGGAACGGAAGCAGAGTTAAGTTTGTAAAGTTAACTCTTATTCAAAATAGTTCTTTTATGTCAGGTAAAAGGCCAGAGGGAAGTGTGCAGGTGGAAGGAGAGTGTTGGAGGTGGACGAAGGGGTCTGTGGATTGGGGAGAGGACTCTTGTCTAATGAAATGGGCGCAGAGGCAAAGGTGATGGAAAAAGAATTCAATGTCATGCTGTGGCCGCAATTCATTGAGATGGGGACATAGCAGGAAAAAACTAAGACCTTTGCTGAGTATAGAACATTCAGGATCAGACAGTGGAAGGTCAGATAGGATAGTATACACGAAAGGAGGTGAGGTTAGGAGACGGTATGGAGTCAGAGGGAAGGGGAGGTGAGGAAGGTTCCAAAGGGGCAAGGGTTATCTAAGGTCTGAAAAAGGGACACTGGACCTGAAGCATTAACTCTGCTTTCTCTCTACAAATGCTGCCAGACCTACTGAGTTTTTTCCAGCAATTTCTGTTGTTGTTTCTGATTTCCAGAATCTGCAGTTCCTTGGTTTCTTTGTTTCTTTTTGCTGTGCACTGGCTTCCTGTCCTAAAATGCCACCATTTTGAAAATTCTCATCCTCATATTGAAATCTGTCCATGGCCCCATCCCTATCTCTGTGACCTCTTCTGGCCCTACGACATTTTGATAACTCTGCATTCCACTGACCCTGGATTGTGAAAAATCCCCATTCTTTCCCTCACCATTGGCAGCTGTCAGATGTCTGCTTCATAAGTACTGGAACTCTCATCATTGCATTTTGCTATCACAATGTACTGCTAAAGGCCATCATTAAACCTTCTTCTTCCATTAAGCTTTTAATTGACTCTCCTAATATATCCTCCCTTGTCTGCAGTGTTAATCTTTGTCTTTTTTTGAGTCCGATGAAACTCTTTGGTGTTATTAAAGTTGTCACAAATGCAGGCTGTGGTTGACGTCAGCACTTTCTACTTCAAACAACAGATTTTTACATTGTTTAATATTTACTCACTGAGTCTTGCTATATTTTAACTGTAGCAATAGATTGACATTTCCATGATAATACAGTTTTACAATCGGCTCCTTCGAAATGTCAGGAACACCATGAGTTGGCTGTCTTCTCCATGTCTAACTCTCCTTACCTCCATTTTGCATCGCTCTACACTGCAACAAAGCTGGGTAACTGCATAGGGAAGACTATAGATACAAATCCAGATTCTATACCGGGGACGGCACACAATGTAATAGGCTATGCCCTAGGCCTATATAACTTCACTTACATTAATTCAGGTACCAACAACTCCCCTAAGCCAAAAGCCTCAGAAAATGCATTAGTCCTTACTGAGAAAATGGATTCAAATAAAATCAAAGGTTTCATAGATTCTTTCAATAAGTTAATTTAGCCTTTAACTGAAAAAACATTGCAATGCAGAAGTAGGCAAACATACTAAGTAGACCTGTCAGTAGTGGAAATGTTCATTTAGCTCAGTTAGTGGATCTTGTGCTTCTAAGTATTAAGGTAGTATATTCAAGACCCATTTCTGCAGTTAATCACATTAACTTGGACTATCACTTCAGCGCAGCGCTGAGTGAGTTCTGGAAGTACGATCAAAAAAGCAGTACATATGACAGATACCGTTTGCCCATTTCGTTTCACGTATTTTGATAAAAAACTCTATTTGCATCTTGTCACTTCAGCTTAGATTTGAACTGAGGCTCACACTTCAGGTAGAGGAATGTACAAGTCTGGTGTCTCTGCCACAGTCACCAACTGAACCAGATTATAACTATTTGCCTAAAGTGTGTGAGCTCTTGTTGCCTGCTAATACAGTTAACAATTTTGCAAACAACACTTTGAAGAAATCTATAAAGTGCTTTGTGATATCGTAAGCTTACAATGTGGTGCCAAGTTAATATAAGCTCCATTTTCTAGAATGAGATTTCAACGTTTCCATTAAATACGTAATATTTTAAACATTAACATTGTTTCAAGCAGATTAAAGTTTAAAGTATGAAAACCTATGTTTTTTAAAGACCTCACAAAAGACCTCACCCTTCCTCAGAGGGTCACCAGACCTGAAACGTTAACTCTGTTTTTTCCTTCACAGATGCTGCCAGACCTGCTGAGCTTTTCCAGCAACTTTGTTTTTGTTCTAGCAGAAGCTAAGATGATCAATATAAGAAATGTTGGTGAATGTGACAAATTTATTGTTTTGTTGATATCAATTCTCCAAAACCTATGAAGTCCTGAATTAGCAGGAACAACATCTGCAGCTTTTGCTGCTGCTTTTGGTATTAGATGGAGAAAGCTGTAACTTTATTACATGTTAGTGATTATTGCAGAAGCTCTATTTCCTCAGATAGGCCACCTTCAAACATATTCTAGCAGATCAGTGTGAAGAATGAGAGATAAGGGGGCTTTCGTTTGAAAAACTATGAGCCTTCAAAAATGTTTTAACGTCAATATTGGAAAATGGACAATTTTTCTGATTTATGCTGTCTATTGCTGGTGTTGAGATTGCTAGGTTATGTGGTGGCAGGGGATGTCCCACTGTCAGAGATAGAAACAGGAGCCAACCATAGTGTATATTTTAGATATTTGATCATTTCAGAGATGACAATGGTTTCTAAAAATGTCACGCGTTTTCTTTATGGTATTGCTAAGTGTCTCCTGCATGCTTCAGTTCCAGCATCCAGCTCTTTCTATCATTTGTGTACATTTCCCAGAGTCCACAGTCAGTACTAAACAAACATGCACAGTGAACATTCGGAGCAAACAGGCTCACAACTGAACACAAATCAGTTGGATACCACAGGCTCTGTTTCAGTTGGCATCAGGACCTTGAGGAGATATGTTGCAAGCCAGAGCATAAGCTGCCAGAGTCACACTCTATTAAGGATGGTGACCCCACTCCTCCAAAGACACCCTTCTCCTCCCACACTGAATTCAAACTTCAAATTTTCAACCACCTTTACTTCGGAAGGAGAAATCTTCAAACTAATAACTGGCCTGTAATGATAAATATAAGGGTGCTACGGTGGCTCAGTGATTAGCACTGCTGCCTCACAGCATTGGGGGCCCAAGTTTGATTCCAGTCGTGTGGTGTTTGCATGTTCTCCTGTGTCTACATGGGTTTCTGCTGGGTGCTTTAGTTTCCTCGCACAGTCCAAAGAGGTGGAGGTTAGGTGGATTGGCCATGCTAAATTGCCCATAGTGTTCAGGGATGTGCAGGTTTGGTGGATTATCCATAGAAAAGTAGGGGTGGCTCTGGATGGGATGCTCTACGGAGGATTTGTGTAGACTTGATGGGCCAAACAGCCTCTTTCTGCACTGAAGGGATTCTAATATTCCTTTAATACATACCTACATTCAATCTTTGTTCTGTATTTGATCTAATATGTGTCATTTTTTCACTTGGCCATTTTCAGGAATATTCGTGTAGTAGACACACCTTTCACCTTATTTAAAATTAACTCATTGTTGTGGTTATTTTTAAATTAGAACACTCAACAAACGAAAAGAGGGCGTCAACATATCATATAAACCTACAATTCACAGGCTACTCTGCAGACATGCCAGTGTGATCATGAGAATGGTTAGAGAGGGAATGAGGAAATGGAAGTGAAGAAAATAAATGAAGTCACTTAGCAATAATATTTGTAAATAGATTTTCTCTGTAAATGTTGTTGTGAAGTACTTGTGTGAGATTTTCAGTTCTTGTTTTTTGTTTCCTGGCACTAGGCAGAGGGTATTTTTGTCTATGCTGGCCACTTTGATAATGGGTGGATTTTCAATTCATGATAGAACTAGGATTCTCCAGATAAACTTTTTTTGCCCCCTCAGTTTATTGTTTATCTTTTAAAAACACAGAAAAGGTGTATCAGAATAAGCCCAGCACACTGTTGATGTTTTCCAGTTTAATATGTTGTAACTTCCATCATCTGTGGGCCAGTTCCCCAGTGACAACAAGCCTGGCGCAGATGGCACAGACTTGTGGTGCCAGAGTCATTGTGCATTCGTTAAGCTGAAATAATTTCACAGTTCTGTATAAATAACAAAGCTTCTAAAATGTATCCAATAATGTAGACTGAAAAAAAATGCCTGTCCCGGTTGCACAATTGTTTGAAAATCACATATATTAAGATGATCAAAGTTTAAAGAAAAATCTGTTATCAACCTCTGATTGGCCTACAATAAGAATAACTTGTATTGTTATAATGTCTTTAACCAATTAAAATGTTATAAGATGATTCAGGAAGTGTGTTATAAAGTAAAACTCAACACCAAGCCATTTAAAGCAACATCTTTGAGCAGATTTAAAATGATCATATACATTTATAAAGCAAAATAAAAACCAAAAGAACTGCAGAGGTTGGATTTAAGAAACAAAAACAGAAATTGCTGGAAAAGCTCAGCAGATCTGGCAGCATCTGTGGAAAGAAATCAGAGTTAACATTTCAGGTGCAGTGACTCTTCTGGGCCTGAAACTTTAACTCTGATTTCTCTCCACTGGTTCCCGCAGTTCCAGACTGGAGCTCTGGTTTTTAAAAATCATTCATTCATGGAATGTCGACTTTGCCAGCTGGGCCAACATTTATTGCTGTTCCTTAATTGCCTTTTCATGCTCAAGCCAGGAACAGGCGTTAAATCCAAGATTTGGTCAAAGACGTAGGTTTTAAGGAATGTCTTAAAGGAGGAAAGAGAATGGAAATGTTGAGAGGTTTAGAAAGTAAATTCCAGAGCCTGGGGCCTGGGCACGGCCACCAGTATTGGAGCAATTCAATCCTGAGGTGTAAAATTGATCGGTTTTAAATTATCACAAAATTCTGGAAGGTTTCTGGCCTAGAGCAAGTTACAGAGCTGGGGAGGTATGAGGCTCAGGAGGGACTTGAAAACAAGGATGATAAGGCACAGAGGGAAATACAAATCATACAAGTTAGATTTCTAAAATCAATGCCATTGATTAGCGATCCATTAGAGAACATTGGTAGACTTCCTGCAAAATCCCAAAATTTGTGAATAATAATGAAATTTTAATTATTCAGTCACAATAAACCAATGTATCTAATTATGAACAGGCTGATTTGGAAATATGATTCGCAGGAGGTGGAGAAAACACCTGAAACCTGTATAATAAACAAAAACAACTGGCTTTGCTCCATCATCCAATCTCAGTGGTCTGTGCCTTAATCTACTGACACTGCAGAAGGAATTAATCAACACAAATCCCAATCTCCGACCCTTTAAACCTCAAGCTAGTCAAAACACAGCTGAAACAACAGAAGGTTAGAAGGATGATATAGAAAATAAAGAGATTCCTGTGAAAGACATTACAAGAGAGTGAGCAAAAAGAATGGTTTGAATGACGTTTTGAATAGTCATGCAAGAATAGTTCTTCTCTACATTCTGAAATTCACATGACAAAATAGAGAGGAGACATTTAGTTTTATGTCCATTACCTCGTTATAAAGTTAGTGGAAATCAATTCCTCATTTATCAGCACTCAACATGATAGTCTACCACCTTCTCATTTCATTTGCAGCTTTATTGGCAATGGGGAGCTATGATTATGGCCATTACTGTAGCAAAATATTTGTATATTTTACGTGAAAATACCAAATAGACTGAATACATGTAAATCCTTGATCTGCTTGACCTTTAGTAACCTGGCTGCTATGCATTTGGCTCTGAAGGAAAGTTCTGAAGAAGAGTGATATTGGACTTGAAGCTTTAAGTCTGCTTTTCTGTCTCCACAGGTGCTGTTAAACCTGTTGCATTTTTCAGCACAACCTAGCTTTATTTCAAATTTCCAGTATCTGCAGTGCTTTTGTTTTATTTTAGCAATTATTCTGGGTTCTGTTCATCATTTTATATTGTAAAAATGTGGTAATTCAAACTTGATGTAGTTCTATCACACCACATCTTTGGTTATCTGTAAGGAAAAGGGTCTTAATGTATCATTTTGAAGACTGGTGAATAAATTAATATCTAGTACACTGAATCACAAGACAGCTTATCTTAAATTTTGATCAGATCTAAAGTCCTTCAAAATAAGCAAAAACTTATATGCATTGCTATCTGGTAACAAATTTGCTCAGCTGTCTTCTCTGAACTGTTATGCATGGCAGCAGAATTTCAATTCAGTACAATTTTTCATGGTAAAGAGAGTCAGGAGCTTTTTTGTTTCATACTACAATACGATTATATGAAATTACACATGATAACAGAATCTGGGACAACATGTTGATTTTACCATTTTCCAGAGTCATACTCATACAATACGAAGTTATGAGCTAATAATATAAAATTATGATGTATAAACCCCAAACAGACATTTCCTCTGAAACAAACTGGAAGTTGACTGGAAACTAGAGTTCTGTTGACTGTTTCTGTTCTGCTAATTCACATGGACCTGCGAGAACCTTGAGCTAGTTTTCATGTCCAGACACACCTTGACACAGGCATTAAGATGCAAATAAGCTTTCAGGACATATCTTTGAGAAGTTCTGAAAATGCAAATGGCACTTCCAGTTGTCTGTATTTCTCCAACCAATTAACAAGACTGCTTTCACAAAACTGTTGCAGTGGCTATGGCAAAACCTTCCCCTGCCTATCAGTCATCTTATTCCGGATGTATTCTCATGGTAATATTTTGACCAATCAGAGTCCACTTACACACTTTTCTCTTACAGTATACAATGTTACTTTTTCTTACATTGGTTTTTCTTGTGAATATCCTAATGAATGCAAGATAAAAAGCTTAGCAAAAATATATCCTTTTTTTAAGCAACATTCAAATTCTGTCCTACCAAGTTTTGTTGCATATACATGTTTACTTAATCGTTGTTTTCCCCTCTCCAAAAACGTGACCTAAAATACTATCTCATTCTTTTCAAAGCTTTGGTTGAAAATTGACTCCGAAGGCCATTTTTCTCAGCTAAGAAAAATCTAAGGCCTGGCCAATGATTGACAACCAGATCAATTTTCACCTGACAAAAGAGGTTGTGCCTTTAAAGGAAGTTTAGCAATGACTGCAGCTGCCAGTTTTATTTGGCCAGTCATTGCACTATGGAGTTAAGAAGTGTTTTGAAAGAACTGTGATCAGTCATGAGACAATATCATTGCATCACCAATCAGACTATGGCATCTGTTTGCAATCTGTTAAAACATCTTTCAACGTAGGCGAAACACTCAAGGAAGTGAGATATTAGTCACAATTTGTTTCAATTTTGCACACACACACACACCAAACATTCATATGCAGGCTAATCAAGGGGGGTAGTGGTGAATTCTGTTGGACCTTATCAAATCTAGGTGCTAAAATTGAATCAGAGATAGTAGGAACTGCAGATGCTGGAGAATCCGAGACAACAAGGTGCAGGGCTGGATCAACACAGCAGGCCAAGCAGCATCATAGGAGCAGAGAGGCTGACGTTTCGGGCCTAGAAGGGTCTAGGCCCGA
>NC_063356.1:14473354-14490902 GCF_021869965.1 Rhincodon typus
CTAGGCCCGAAACGTCAGCCTCTCTGCTCCTATGATGCTGCTTGGCCTGCTGTGTTCATCCAGCCCTGCACCTTGTTGTCTCAAATCTAGGTGCTGCTGCCTTTTGCAGAAATTAAACCCACTTCCATTGCCCATATTCTAGTAACATCATCAGCTGCACTGTGGTAGTACAAGCTGTCCTTACCACATCCGACCTGAGCGTCTTAAACCAACCATCAAAATGTACAACAGCACCTGTCTTAATGAACACCAAAACAGCGTATGATAACCACAAAGCACATAAACTTGTATTGTCAGTTAATCATCCAGTGTGAGCCTTACAGTATTTCTTTGTAGAGAATGTGCCAAGTGCTATATAATGGGACATAGAGTAGGGCCTAATAACTATTTAAATATTAGCTATAACATTGTTATCTTTGAATCATTGAACTTACTGTTACAACTGTGGAATCATTTAGGTGTCAGATGCTAGAGATGAGTAATTTTCTAATCCCCCTATCTCCTGAAGGCACAGTCTGAAGTATATTCAAGGCTACATTTTCCATCACTCCCCTCAATTGATCACTCGTGGTGAACAGTAATATAACTGTGGCACAGAGACCTATTTGAATTATCCTAATCATTCAAGCAAGGTTTATCAGTGAGTAACCAGGACTGAAGATTGGGATGTCAAAACTAATTATTATACCTCCTACTATTGTCCCAAATGAGATCAGCTAAACCATCATTAATTCAACCTTCTGAGGAAGGGTCACTGGACCCAAAACGTTAACTCTGATTTCTCTTTACAGATCCTGCCAGACCTGCTGAGTTTTTCCAGCAATTTCTGTTTCTGTTTTTGGCATGAGGGTGGCAGAGTATGATGCTCCAATTGGAGCCCCTCTGCTCCAAATGTTCTTTTTGTTTCTTTTCTTTTTATCTCTATCACTTCAGCAGTGCTGGAGCAGCACGAGGGGAAGACTGAGTACCGGAACAGCGCAGGGAGAAACCGAGTATCGGAATGGTTCAGGGGAAACTCGAGAACTGGAGCGGTTCGAGGGGAAGCCCAAGCACAGGAGCGGAACGTTGGGAAACCCGAGTCCTGGTGCAGTGTGAAGTGAAGCGAGTCCTGGTACAGCGCAACTTACCTTGTTGCAGCTGAGTGCCGGTGACTATTATAACTTATTTTTTACACACTGTAAGTAATGCTACTACTTTTCCTTTCAATCCTCTCTTGTATCCAAGATTTGTACCTAGGTACTTGTACTTAACATGGTGCCATTAAAGGCAGCCATCGCCAAAACGTTACCCTGTATTTCTGTACTGGGGTACAGGGACAATAAAGGATATTCTATTCTATTCTGTTTCTGACTTAGAACATCTGCAGTTCTTTCGGTTTTTATGGATTCACCCTTCCTCAGTGTGGTTGATCCAACTGTATGCCAAGCCATGCTGAGATCCACAGATTGATCAAATTTGGTTCCTGAAAACTTCAAATTTCTTTGGTGTGTTTCAAGCTCTGAAAGTCATTGAAGCTATTAATGTAGCACAGTGAAAATTTACTCGAAATTATCCTGGAACAGAAACTTTATCAGGCACTTCAGTTAGTCAATAAAATAAGACAAACCAGTTCTGCAAAAAAAAACCCAAACCACTTCTCACTCAAGCTGTCAGCTTATTCATAAAGTGTATCAGCTGGTTGTTCCGATATTTGAGCAAGCTTGCCTTGTTTGCTATTGAATCACGGAGGCTGGGAATGTCCCTGGTTTTCCCCTGACAATTCCTCATTGTGATGACAGATCAGAACCTCAAAAAACTTATGAACAGACCAAACTTTTAATTCCACATGCCTATCATTCAAGGAAGGGCTGCCACACCCAAAAGATGACTGGATATAAATTCAGTGACTGTTTGGGAGAGTCCTGAGTGGACATCAGGAAAGTCACACTCCTACAGAGTCAGGGAAACCTCATACAGAAGGACTAAAATGAAGAGAGACTGATTTATCCATCCCCTTCTCAGCAGTTCATTTAATGTCAAGAAAAATATCCACAAGTTAAGGGATCCTTTCTGAATTAAACTTATAAAGTCATAGAGTCGTACAGCATGGAAACATATCTTTTGTCCAACTTGTTTGCGCCGAACAGACATCCAAATCTGACCTAGTCTCATTTGCCAGCATTTGGTCCAAAGCTCTCTAAACCCATCCTGTTCACGTACCCATCCAGATGCCTTTTAAATGTTGTAATTGTACCTGCCTACATTACTTTCTCTGGCAGTTCTTTCAATACATGCCCTTCTGTCTGTGTGAAAAAACTTTTGGAAAAAATCTTCCCCCTCTCACCTTAAATCTATGCCCTCTAGTTTTGGACTTCCCAACACGAGGAAAAAAAAACTTTGGCTATTCACCCTATCCATGCGCCTCAGGATTTTATAACTTTATCACTACTCAGGTCACCCCTCAGCCTCCAACATTTCAGGGAAAAAATCCCCAGATACTCAGCCTTTCCCAATAACTCAAATCCTCCAATCCTGGTAACATCCCTGTGAGTCTTTTCTGCAGCCTCTCAAGTTTAACAACATCGTTCCTATAGAAGGACTACCAGAACTGTGTGCAGCATTCTAAAAGTGGCTTCATTAATGTTCTGTACAACCACAACATGACATCCCAACTCTTACACGCAATGTTCTGACCAATTGTTACAACTGACTGAGGCAACGGGTGAATAAAGAAGGGTAACTGGTTCACCCCTTCTCACCTAGGAGCTTATGAATTTATCCCATCTGGAACTATAACAAGTAGGGGAACCTTGCCAAAGGTTCTGAGGAAGGGTCACAGGACCCGAAAGTTAACTCTGTTTTTTTCCTTCACAGATGCTGCCAGACCTGCTGAGCTATTCCAGCAACTTTGTTTTTGAACCTTGCTAAATACTGGCCACAACATCCTGAATCACAGAGCTACTGGCGAGTAGAGTATCGAGCAGCTCCCCAAGGCAGGTCTTCCTCCTGGGTGAAAGGCAGATATCCTGTAGCCAGCTGAAACAGTCACTATTCTCCATTGACTCCACCATCTGAAATAGCCTGCATTCGTGGACTCTCCTTTTAATTTTCAAGTGTTGTAATTTAAAAATAACCAGCAGCACAGACTTATGTTTTCAACAAGCTAAATGGTTAATTATTATGCAATCATTGCTGGATGGTACTTCAGTAAGAGTGGTAAATTTATTAGTTAAAATCCATTTGCACAGATTTATATTTAGTATTTATATTTATATTTAAACTAATGTATGAAGACAAAAATGAAATCAGTTTCGAATGGCGCTGAAGGCCTGGATTGTTTGAAGATTCCTTTCTGGAAGTTAAAATTGGAAATCAGGTTTTGCAGCTGTGAAGCGCTTTGTAGTCAAATAGGTGGAGGTTACTCCAAACAAAACCACAGAGTGCTTGAGAAACTCAGCAGCACCTATGAAGAGAGGAACAGATATTTCAAGCCTGGTGTAACTCTTCAGTATGCCCACCATGTAGGCTGCTCTAGCAGGTGGACTCTGTCGGCAGAATGGGATCTGGGAGTGAATGAAGACTGCTTTGGTTCACTTCTATAGAAGGACAGATTGAGGCTTTCAATAGCTTGGTTCAGTGCAGCACCCCTCTTGCTGGCTTTTGCCCTAGATTCTTCCTGTCTCTCTGTTAAGAGTAGCCTTTATTTCAAGATGTCTCCCATGTAGTGGTCAGGTGATTTGGCTGATAGGTGTGAATACAATGATTGCTCTCAGCCAGACTTTTGTACAGTTTTAAAACTTAACATTGGCTGCTATCCCAGTTTTTCAAATCATGTTTCCATATTAGGTATATGGTTAGCCCAAGTCTGGAGCATAGTCCCATCTTTTAGCTCAGGTAATTATTTTTCTAAGTGTCTCAACCATTAACTTGAATGGCTGTAATTCTTTCTGGTTTTGATGAGACTGGAAGAACTATTCATAACTTTTTGGTATGAAAATCTTATTCTCAAGCTCATTTGCCCTTTGGTTACCTCTGTGGATGTAATAAACATTTATGGCTTTTTCTAGACCATTTCCCCTTCCTGTTACCCACGCCATATGCAATAGACTGTCCTTGAATCTTTGAATTATTTAATGGTCCTTTGTGCTTAGTTCTTCAAATAAAAGAGTCTGATTATCTGAACAGACCCCAATGGGTCCAGTCGCCTGTTTTGCCTTAGTTGAAGCTGTAAGAAAAGTCATGAGGTTTTTGTCAAGGTCCTTTGTGTCCTTTTTTTTTAAAAGAAAGGAGATAAATGTTTGTTACAAAATCTACAATATTATAGCTACTCATATGTGATACTGCGCACGGTGCCTTCAGATGATTTTATCAAATGGCAGCACATGAAGGAGAATTAGCAAGGGTCTAAGGACAAGTCATTTGGATAATAATGCACAACAGTCAAAAATAACTACTGAAGAACAGTGGTTCTTCAGCAAAGTAAGAGAGAGGCAACATGAAAATTATTAAGGAAAGCAAAAAAAAGTAAGTCATTTTCATCAGACAGGATGGTTTAGCACGTTTGTTTCTGATATGACCTACTTTATCATTCATAAGCATCAAGATAACAGATTGAAATAGTGCCAAGGGAATTTCTTTTAGCTAGCATGTAACAAGCTCAATGAGAGAGGGCACAATTCTTGATGTGGTCTTCACAAATAAAGTTGAGTAGGTGAATGAAGTAGTAGCAGATGACCATTTTGGACTTAGTGACCATAATACATTTATGTTCAGCTTTGTTATGGAAAGGGGCAGAGATAGAACAGGAATAAAAGTTCTAAATTGGCAGAAGGAAAACTTTACAAAGCTGAAGGATGATCTAGCTAAAGAGGATTGAATACAGCTACTCAAAGGAAAGGATTCTAAAGGAATCATGTAGTCACATTTTCATAAAGAAAAAGGTTTGTACTGTCAGATGTAGTGCCCTGGTTATCCAAAAGCATATAGTGTATGATAAAGCAGAAAAATAGAACTTATGACAATCTCAATAAAAGTAACACCTTAGGAAATTTAGAAGAGTATAGAAAATATAGGGGTAAAGTGAAAAATGAAATTGTGAATGCAAAGAAAGGATATGAAAAAATATTGGCTGGTAAAATAAAAAACAAGCAAAGGTATTTAATCAGTACATTAAGTACTACAGGAGGACTAAAGAAAGGGTATAGCCAATCTGAGATATACATGATAACTTATGCATGAATGTAGAAGATGTGGACAGGGTTCTTAATGTGTACATAGTCTTCACAAAAGAGAGGGATAATGTAGACATTCTAGTTAAAGTGGAAGAGATTGAAATATTAGACACAATAAACATAATGGGAAGGGAGGTACTGAAGGTTCTGACCTAGGCTGTTGCAGGAAATCAAGGAGGAAATAACAGATTCACTCAGAGTAATTTTCCAATCCTCATTAGATTCAGGCAAGGTACCATTGTTTTGGTAGTCTGTGAACATCGAACCATTATTCAAAGTAATAGGCCAAGTAGTAGGCCAAACAACTACCAGTCAGTGGAGGTAAAATTATTTGAAACAATACTGAAAAATGGGATTAACTTTTATTTAGAAAGGCACCAATTAAGTAGGGATAGTCAATATGGTTCTGTCAAGGGACAGCCATGTCTTACTAACTTATTTGAATTTGTTCATTTCAAGTAACACGGAGGATTGATGGGAATAATGCAGTGGATGTTATTGACATGGATTTTAGTAAGACACGTGACATGGTCCCCATGGCAGACTAGACTGAAAAAATAAAGCCCATAGCATATAGAGGATTGTGATGAGTTGAATCCAGAATTGGCTGAGTGACAAGAAAAGAAAGGTCATGTTGATGGATATTTTTGTGAATGGAAATGGTCTCCAGTGATGTTTCACAGATCTCAGTTTTGGATCCCTTGCAGCTTATGGTACATACTAATATTTTAGACAAATATGAAAGGCATGGTTCATAAATTTGGAGATGACACAAAAATTGGCTTGGTAGTTTCCAGTGAAGTGTCTAGCTGTTTACTGCAGGATATTATAAATTGTTTAGTTGAGGGGCAGAAAAATGTCAAATGGAATTCAAACTGGAGAAGTGCAAGGTCAGGCAGCTGGGGAGGGCAATCAAGGCAAGGGAATACACAACAGATGGGAGGGTATTGAGAGGAGTAGAGGAAGTGAGAGACCTAGGACTACATGTACAGAATTTCCTGAAGACACAGGATGGATAGATGAGGAGTAAAGAAAGCATTTGGGATGTTTTATTTAATTAAGGGAGGTATTGAATACAAAAGAAGGGATGTGATGCTGGAACTATATAGGACACTGACTAGGCCACAACTGGAGTTTTGTGTACAGTCCTGGTCACCACCATTATAGGAAGGACACAATTGCTCTAGAAAGAATACAGAGGAGATTTATAAGAATTTTGTCAGGACTGGAAAATTGCTAATATGAGGAAAGATTGATACGCTCGATTTCTTTTCTTTAGAGGAGGCTGAGGGGTGATTTTATTGAGGTTCATAAAATAATGAGTGGACAGGAAAGACCTATCTCTCCCAGCAGACAGGTCACTTAGCAAGGTGCACAGACTTAAGGTGATTGGCTGAAATGAGGAAATAATTCTTCATCCAGAGGGTGGTGGATTTGAGGATTTTCAGCCTGATTTGATGGTGATGTTGAAACCTTCAAATGCTAGAAAGTGGGATTAGAATGGGCAATTAGATCATTAAACTGGTGCAGATATGTTGGACTGAATGGCCTTTTTCTGGGTTGTAAGTTTTCTATTGTTCTACTTTATACATTAGTATCATTAAAAGGAATTTCACTACACTGTAATTTTTAATATGATTATGTATTCAATTTTAATTTGCTCATTATATTTTGCATTTTGGCTCCGAGATGACCTTTCAGTCACCTCAATTGTCTTTATGACCAGTTGACAATGTTTTGGTGACACATAAAACTTTGTGCACTGTACATTTCTCTCTGCATCACATAAACAGAGTAGACCATTGTATATTTTCAGTAAATACATTACACAACAGCCAAAATTTACATGTAAAACTTGTTGATGTTGGTAGTCGCTGTGAAATTCATGTGTTTTGCCTCACTTGGAAAATCTTTGTTAAATTTGTTGTAGTCCTCAAAATTCAATGATGTTTGATGAGATAACCAAAACTGAATGAAAAACTGATGAAAGGTGCAAATGCTCATGTAAAGTTATGTCCCTATTAATCTCTATACAATGCCAAATTCTACAAAGCCTAAGTCTTTCGGCAACAATAGCTTGCACATCTATACCAATATGAACATAGAAAATCAATAGTCAGTCTGAAAATGACAATAACCTACATTCTTATGCAAGGCACTCCATTGGAACATCTTATCAAACAAAATTTCACATAGAATCAATCAAGTTTTATTTTTGCAAAAAGTGAAATGAAGAGGTAGGGAAGCCTAGGAAGGGAATTCTTGAGCATGGTGCTCAGACAACTGAAAGCAGTCACAAATGGCAGCTTAATGAAAATTGTGGATGTACAAAAAGCCGCAACTGGGAGAATACAGAAGGTTCATGATGGAGGATGGCGAGTTTAAAAGGGATGAGTTCATGAACAGATTTGATACATAGCTGAGAATGTAAATCTGTGAGTTGAGAGGTGATAAGTGAACAGGAATTTTTTTTTTGGAGCAGAGACTGATGAGGTGGGGATCTGATAGAGGAGTATAAGATTATGAGGGGTGTGGACAAACTGGATAGGAAGCAGCTGTTCCTCTCAGTCAAAGAGTCAATAACAGGGGACCTAACTTTAAAATGACAGGTCGGAGGTTTAGAGGGAATTTGAGGAAAAACGTTTTCACACAGAGGGTGGTGGAAGTCTGGAATTCACTGCCTATGAGGGTAGTTGAGGCAGGAAACCTCATAACTTTGAAAATTAAAAAAAAAACTGAAAGAATTGTGGATCCTGGAAATCAGAAACAATAGCAGAAATTGCTGGATAAACTCAGCAGGTCTGGCAGAATCTGTGGAAAGAAATCAGAGTTAACATTTTGGGATTAGTTTAGTTTAGTTCGGCATCATGTTTGGCATAACATCATGGGCCGTTCAGTTTCGGTGCTGTAGAGTTCTATGCTCTAAGACAAGTGACTCTTGATGGGCTGAAGGATCTCTTCTGTACTATATGTTTCTATGACTCTGTGACTTAATTCAAGTTAGGATATGGATGGAAGGATCATAGAGTTATATGGCATGGAAAAAGACCCAACTTGTCCAAGCTGATCAGGTTTCCCAATCCTAATGAGTCCCATTTGCCTGCATTTCATCCATATCCCTCTAAACTTTTCTGAGTCATGTACCTGTCCAAAGAGGGTCGGTTTAGCTAAATTGGCTGGACTGCAAAGCAATTTGATGCCAACAGCTGCTGAGGTTACCATGAACGGTTCTCCTTCTCAACGTCTCCCCTCGCCTGCGATGTGGTGGCCCTCAGGTTAATTCACCACCAGTCATCTCCCTCGTTAGAGAGAGCAGCCCTATGTTCTGGTAAGACTATAGTGACTTGTCTTGATGAGTCCAAATGATTTTTAAATGTTGTAATTGTACTGGCTCCCTTACCCCTTCCTCTGACAGTTCATTACATTTACACACCATCCTCTGGGTGAAAACGTTGCCCCTCGGACTCCCCTTAAACCTATGCCCTCTAGTTTTTTGACTCCCCTACCCTGGGAAAATACCTTGGCTGTTCACCTTATCTATGCCCTTCATGATTTTATAAACCTCAATAAGGTCACCCCTCAAGCTCAAACGCTTCAGGGAAAAATGTCCCAGCCTATCCAGCCTCTCCATATAACTCAAACCCTCCAGTCCTGGTAACATTCTTGTAAACCTTTTCTGCACCCTTTCAAATTTAATAATATCCTTCCTACAGCAGGGTGACCATAATCATCTGCAGTACTCCAATTGTGGCCTTACCAATGTCTTCTGCAGCTGCAACATGAGTTGGTGAGCTCAGGTTTGTGGAACTACCAGCCTGCTTAGATGATTGAGACTGCCTAATGACTCAAAATGATACAAGTTAAAGAGAACTCATAAGGCTACAGCTCTACAGCGGTTCACTGGTCCATGGGAATTTCTCATTGGAAGTTCACAATTCCCAGAATTCCCATGTAGTCTCTGCATTGGGCCTCAGTATCTGGAGAGAGGAAGAACTGGAACAATTTGTAATTCGGAACACAGTGGGACAGAAGTCTATGCAGACCAGCATATTTAGGAGAATGTCTACCCTTTGCTAAGTTCTGCCTTCTTCACTGTCAGAGAGATAAGCTGGACTGAAATAACACCACAAAAATAAATAACTCTTTCTGTGAGATGGGTGAAGTTGCGAAGTTCACATAGGGTTAGATCAATCTCAGATTCATATTTGTACTCATTCTGCTCAAATATCCCTGCCATTTTATGTGTTCATAGACTGTTTGCTTTGCTTATCAAAGCAAAACATATCTGGACTTTGGTTCCATTTCTGGGCTGGTTCATTTCCACCTCCTCTCCTGTTGACAGCCACACCTGGATTGACAATTGCAGACTTTCTGAGACAGCTTACCCAAGAGAGATTTTTTTTTAAATTGATGAATTGGGGCTGTGTGTCAGCAAGCTAATCTGGGAGCTTTCTTAGTTGAACCTGATCCCACCTGCGTGCACACATCCTTCTCACAAACTCTTTTAACAAGGAATCACCAGATAGCAATCAAGAACCACAGTCCTGGTCAACTTTTCCGCGTCTCAGCACACCAAGGGATTTCACCTCAGTCACCTCAGTTGTTAAGAGTAGTTAACTTCAGCCAGGGATCAAGCTTCAAATGTTCTCAGTCTAAATTATTCAACCCAAACACAAGGCTTATTTATCGACTGAGGAGAATGTCACTAAAAAATTATATTCCACACTTTCAAGTTGATAGGAAACTTTACTGACTTATTGTTTTGTACTATTTCATATACCTATCCTTTATTTGGACATCACTGCACTGCTCCTCCAGTCTGAAAAGGGATCTGCCCTGATATATCGTTGAGACATAAGAACGTAAGAACTAGGAGCAGGAGTAGGCCATCTGGCCCCTCGAGCCTGCCCCTCCATTTAATAAGATCATGACTGATCTTTGAGACTCGGCTTCACATACCCACCCACTCACCGTAGCCCATAATTCCTTAAAATCATCACTATTTTTCTTTTATAATTCTCATTTTTAGTCTGGAACTGTGAGTTGAAGTTGTGAATTGAACTTTGGACTAGCTTGTTTTTTTTTGGAAAGGAGGAGATAACAAAATACTGATGTTTTCTGTTGGGAACTGCCCAGGAAGGATAATGCACATTAATTAAAGAACACTGCAGACAATTTGGCATTGAGATGTTGTTCTGCTGAAGGACTGCTGTTCTGTGGTGTTTTCGGCTTTCACAGTCCAATGTGTTATAAAAGATATATCAGTACAAGAGAGCTGATTGGCAAAACAAAATTAGTGTCGGATGCCTTTAGTCATTTGCTTTCCTTTTGCTAACACTTGGTAAGCATTACGATCTTTCAGTTTGTGGTTAAAACAAAAAGTGTTGTATGAAAGGTTGGAATTTTTGCACTTACCTGTTGAATTCAGCTGAAGTGGTTTAGGATCTATAGTTGGTTTCAGGGTCCCAGAAAAAGGGATGAGGAAGGTATGAGTAGACTTTTTTCTGAGATTTCCGATTACTATCCAATAAACACCACAGGACAGTTATGCAAACAGTTGATGAATAAACAGAATGAAAGCTGTGCATGAAGATTCTGCCAGCTCACATTTCTCTGAGTGCCATTCACTTTGTTGGAAGAGTCAACCCAACCACAGAGGTGTTTTGAAGATGCCATAAACTATTAATGAAGTTGACACCATATTGTCCAGGGTTTGTCCAAAATTTTGCACTGAATGAGCATAAATTTCCTCCAATTAAATAACTGGGTCCCATTTGTCATTCACCCTTGGCCACAACCAGCTTAATTTTGGAAGGGCCGTTCCCTTTCTGGATGCTTTTCTTCCAGACCCATATGAACTTATGTTTTAAAAAGATCCAATTTAACCAGACTTTTTCAAATTAAAGAAAAGAGTGAGACACCACACATGCAGATATATTAGAAATAAGAAATGAGTCCAAAAAGATTTTAAAAAAAACAAAAGATACATGGATCAGTTTATAACTAGTCACTGAAGAGCAGATTATTGAACTGTACAATCATTGCAGTGGATGCTACTGGAAACATTGACATTGGTAATTGAACATTGATTTTGAGGTTCTTGGCTTTGTAGGTTGATTGAAACTGTTTTGTCCCGATTTCTTGCTATTGTGGCGACTAGTTAACTAGAATCTAGCATTCCGAGCAAGACAGTCTGTTTGATTCCCAAATAAATGTATTTTTTCATTTTCTTAATGTGTCACAGGAATGTTTAATGGTTATTCTCAAAGCTGTGTCTTCAAACACTCTAGCCCACACATCAGGGTGTCAGGCTGCCAGCACACAGGTCAGAGTTGAAGCTTGTTTTTATATGTTTCATTTTATATGTTTATTTTGTTGTATATCTCTGGAAGGTTAAAGCACAACCTTGGTTGCAGGGGATGGTTTCCTGCTGGGAGGGTGTCAGGTAGTCAATCTCTCATCATCTCTTCTTTAGCAGGTTTTCTATTTTGAAGTTTCCTTGAGATTTTATAAGTGCGACTTTCTATAATATCTTTCCAGATAGCCATTGAATTTACATCCTGTCATTTTGGCTGTATCAGTACTTTTTATACAAAATGTAAATTTTAAATGAAGCCTAAAATGTTCATAGGTATCAGGGGTTATGACCTGTCATCACGATAGTTCCTTCAGCTGTCTGGGCCCTAAGTTATGAAATTCCCTTCTTAAACCTCTCCATTTCTCCAACTCACTTTCCTTCTTTAAGATGTCCTTTAAAAACGACCTCTTCACAAGATTTTGATTGCCTAACATGTGACTCTCTGTCAAACTTAGCTTCATATTTATTCTTGTGGAGTGCCTTGGGATATTTAACTGTATTAAAAGTGTTATGTAAATACAAGTGGTTGATGTTTGAAAGAAAGCAAAGAAACATTTGCATCTATCGTTCATCATTTCAAGGCAGTTCGAAGCACTTCACAGTATTTGAAATGTAGCCACTACTTTATATCCAAACAAGAAACAGGAGTAGGCCATTCAGCACTCAAGACAGTTTCATCATTTTACAAGACCGTGGCTGATCTAATGATAATCTCAGATTCACTTTTCTGCTTATTCTGATAACCATTAATCACCTTGCTTACCAAGAAGCTATTCACCTCTGCCTGAAAACTATTCAAAGTCTCTTCATCCACCACCCTTTCTGGACAACAGTTGTAAGGCAGGAGACATGGGAGAAGATTTGTACATATCAAACTCCCAGAACAGCGTGACAATGAAACATAACATAGAAATATCAAAGATAGAAGCAGGATTAGGCCTTTTGACAAAATGACTCTGCTTCACATTTCAAACTGATCATCGTTGATCATCAAGTTCAATACCTTAATCCACCCCTCCACATCTCTTGATCCCGTTAGCGACTAGAGTTATATCTAACTGCTTCTTGAAAACAGAAAATATTTTGGCCTCAACCACTTTCTGTAGTAGCGAATTCCACAGCTCACTGCTCTCTGGGTGAAGAAATTTCTCCTCATTTCAGTCCTAAAAGGTTTACCCCTTATCCTTAAATGACAACCCCTGGTTCTGGACTCCCGCACCATCAGGAACAGGAACATCCTTCCTGTACCTAACCCATCCAAGTCCCATTAGAATTTCATAGGTTTCTACAAGATCCTCCTTCATTCTTCTAAACTCCGGTGAATACAATCCTAACTGGTTCAATCTCTCCTCATTTATCAGTCCTGCCATCCCAAGAATCCATTTAGTAAATCTTCATTGCATTCCATCCATAGCAAGAACATCCTTCCTCAGATAAGGAGACCAAAACTGTACACAATATTCCAGGTGTGGTCTCACCAAGGCCCCTGTATGATTGCAGCAAAACATCCTTGATCCTTTACTCGAATTCCCCTGCTTTGAAGGCCAGTGTACAGTTTGCATTTTTTACTGCCTGCAACACCTACGCTTTTACTTTCAGCAACTGTTGTACAAGGAGACCAAGGTCTCATTGAATATTCTCCTGCCTCAACAAGAATATGTTTGTTTTAGGAATGTTGTTTGAGGGATGAGTAATATTCAAGTCATTGGCAAGACCCCTCCTGATCATCTTTAAAATTCTACCTTGGGATCTTTTTGCTCATATTTATCCAACAGAAGTAGATTGGAGATTTTTTTCATAAGGATTAAAAAAAATCAGAACAATGCATTTTTCTTGATAGATCAGTACAGACCTGACAAGCTGACTGTAATTGTAAGTTAACCCAAATCCAGAGTATTTACAGGCAACAAGGATTTCATTTTGGAAAATCTGGTAGCTTTCCTTCAGTTGGCCATTCTCTCAAAGTGTCTTATCTTTTCTGGGATGGGATTGGCTGAAAATCCCCTTCTGGAAGTTATTTTTACAGAACTAAATTTTCATATCTCAAACAAAAGATTGCTTCAAAAGTATTCACTTGTGTGTGTGATCTCATTCCAATAAAATGCAAGGACCAACGTGGTAATATGATTCAATGACATGTAATAAAACAGCCTAAGGCTCTACAAGTTGCAATGAAGCAAAATTTGACTCTGAGCCATATAAGAAGATTATTACAACATACAGATAGTAGGACAAACCAAATCAGCGTCACTATCACTGGATTTGCAACACAGTGTCAAAGCATTCAACATCCCTCAAAATTGCTCAACTGTTCCTAACCAGACTTTACAATTAACAAATCTTGGACACCAAGTTTATAACTTAAACAAATTTGAAATTTACTAATAAAAATGTAACTTTAGCAGAACACTGATGAACAACAAGATAATATAATTAATATCTAAGATCTAAGCCCAATCTTCTTTGATTACAAATGTCTACACACTGACAGATAGATAAACAGACTGACAGACACAATTAAGTGATAAATAAAAAGACAGCATAGTAATTTGTCAGTTTGATAATCATTTCAATGCCGAATACCAGGCCTTCATGAAATCATTGGATAATGGGATATATTCCAACATTGCAGGACTATGCATCTTGCTTGAATTCTAATGTCACCAGTCAATGCAAACAGCTTCTCCTGGAGATTTTTTACTTATTTCTTACAGACTGGAGTTCTTTTCCTAGAACTTAGAACTGGAAAATAACAAAAGAGAGCAAAATCAAAATGTCAGTGAAGGGTCTAGGCCCGAAACGTCAGCCTTTCTGCTCCTGTGATGCTGCTTGGCCTGCTGTGTTCATCCAGCCCTGCACCTTGTTGTCTCGGATTCTCCAGCATCTGCAGTTCCTACTATCTCTGTCAGTCCAGCCCAGCAGTTTCCAAGACAAAAACTGCCTCCCCTTTCAAAACATAGTCAGAGACATTTCACTTTTTGTTTTCTCTTTCTTTTTCAACATTTTCTGTGATTGGCTGGCCAGCACTGGTTCTGCCTTGATCGGTCAATTCAACATCCAACCAGCTGCCAGTCCCACAGCATAACAATATCACAGTGCCAAATCATCTACAGTGTTCTTAGAGGACTAATTAATCTTTATTATCTTTCCAGACCAGTTCCCAAAAGTGAACGCCAGTCTTTTGTCCTCTCGTTGTTTTAAAGATAAAGTAAATTCTCAACTTCAAATAGGATGGTCTCAATAAAATATCAGGGTAGATGACTGAATGTGTTGTCAAAAAGAATGTGTTGTGAGAAGCAGTTTAAAGAAGGATGGATGTAAAAGGGCAAGGAGGTTTTCCAAGGGAATTCTAGATCTGAAAGAATTCCAAAGAGGGAGTGATAAATCAAGGATACTCAAGAGCCAGAATTGGAGGGAAATGGATATCTTGCAGGGTAGTAGGATTGCAGGTGGCTATAGATATTCGGGAGGGCAAGGGCAGTGAGAAATTTGAATATGACAATTTCAACATTGAGGTTATGCAGAATTTATTGGTTAGGTGACGGACAAGGATGTGGGGTGGACAGGATTTAGGACATGGGCAACAGGATTTAGGACATGGGCAACAGAGTTTAGGAAATGACAAAACAAAATACTTCGTGAATGCCCCTTCAAAATATTAATGCAAATATTAAGTTTGCCAAATAAGGAAATCGGCACGTCCACCAGGATTCTTAACAGATTTTATAGATGCATCACAGAAAGCATCCTCTCTGAATGCAGCATAGCTTGGTACAGCGAATGCTCTTCCCAAGAATGCCAGAAACTACAGAGGGTCATGAACTCAGCCTTAGACAAACCAGCCTTCCATCCATTGACTTTGTCTATACTTCCTGCTGCCTTGGAAAAGCAGCCAATATAATCAAAGATCCCTCCCACCCCAGTTATACACTCTTCCACCTTTTCCATCAGGCAAAAGATATAAAAGTTTGAATATATAATACAAATAGATTCGAGGACAACTTTTTTCCCTTTTTTCAGACTTTTGAACGGACCTCTCAAATGTTAATTCTGACCTGTCTCTCTACACCTTCTTTGCAGCTGTAACACTGTATTCTGCACTCTGTCCACCTACCCTGATGTACTTTGTATGGGATGATCTGCCTGTGTTGCATGCAAATCATCACTTTTCACTGCATCTCGGTACATGTGACAACAATAAATTGATAAATCAATCTAGTTCCACAATATTATCAGTCAAATGCCTGAGTTGTCCTTGTCTGCTACTTTAACTCACATATTTATTGTTAAGAGGTTACTTCCTCCAGTATAATCATAAACTGACAATTGACTAACAAATCTGTTAAATGCCCGGTTATTAAATAGTTAAACAGTGACAGCGCAAGGAGGGCAATTAGTCCATTTTGCCTGTTCTTCTTTCAACCTTATCCATTCCCCTTACCGTTTCTGCACCCATTTCATTATTTCATATTCCAAATTGTTATACACTTCCTTTTTAAAAGTTATTGCAGAATCATATTCCAATACAGTACAATACAATACAATACAGTATCCTTTTATTGTCACGTGTACTCCATTGTAGGAGTACAGTGAAAAGCTTTTACAATGTCTGCCTTCTTATGGCAACATCTTGGGTACAAGTACCTAGGTACAATTCTTCGATACAGCAGAGGAATAGAAGCAGTTGCTTAATTACAGAGTTGAAAATAAGTTAAAAATAGGAAAATATTAAGGGGGTTAACATTACGGTGTTCGAGGGTAAGTTCTAAGGTAAGGATTGTCCCCTCACACTGGTCTCCGTCCAGGACTCGCTACTTGCGCACTGCTCTAGGGCTCCTTCCCTGCGCTGCTTCAGGCTCGTAGCCCATGTGCTGCTCCAGGGCTCCTTCCCTGCGCTGCTCCAGGCTCTTAGCCCATGTGCTGCTCCAGGGCTCCTTCCCCGCGCTGCTTCAGGCTCGTAGCCCATGTGCTGCTCCAGGGCTCCTTCCCCGCGTTGCTTCAGGCTCGTAGCCCATGTGCTGCTCCAGGGGTCCTTCCCCTCGCTGCTTCAGGCTCGTAGCCCATGTGCTGCTCCAGGGGTCCTTCCCCGCGCTGCTTCAGGCTCGTAGCCCATGTGCTGCTCCAGGGCTCATTCCACGCGCTGCTTCAGGCTCGTAGCCCATGTGCTACTCCAGGGCTCCTTCCCCGCGCTGCTCTAGGCTCTTAGCGCCTGTGCTGCTCCAGGGCTCACTGCGCTCTGTGTTCTGGGGCTTACAGAGGGCTGCCTGCAGGTGCCAGAGCACAAGGGTATGCTGCCTGTGCTGGTTCCGCTGTGGGACATGGCACATGCCCCAGTACTCAGCCCACTCTCTCCGGTCTGCCCCAGTACTCAGCCCACTCTCTCCGGTCCGCCCCACGACACGGCCCACTACAGTCCACCCAGGACTCGGCCCACTCGCTCCAGTCCACCCCAGGATTTGGCCCACTCGCTCTGGTCTGCCCCAGGACTCAACCCACTCGCTCTGGTCTGCCCCAGGACTCAGCCCACTCGCTCCAGTCCGCCCCAAGACTCAGCCCGCTTGCTCCGGTCTGCTCCAGGACTCGGCCCACTCACTCTGGTCCACTCCAGGACTCAGCCCACTCCAGTCCACCCCAGGACTCAGCCCACTCACTCCGGTCTACCCCAGGACTCGGCCCACTTGCTCCAGTCCACCCCAGGACTCGGCCCACTCGCTCCGGTCTACTCCAGGACTCGGCCCACTCTCTCTGGTCTACCCCAGGACTCGGCCCACTTGCTCCAGTCCACCCCAGGACTCGGCCCACTCGCTCCGGTCTACTCCAGGACTCGGCCCACTCTCTCTGGTCTACCCCAGGACTCGGCCCACTTGCTCCAGTCCACCCCAGGACTCGGCCCACTCGCTCCGGTCTACTCCAGGACTCGGCCCACTCTCTCTGGTCTACCCCAGGACTCGGCCCACTTGCTCCAGTCCACCCCAGGACT
>NC_063356.1:14491002-14491345 GCF_021869965.1 Rhincodon typus
CCCGCTCACTCTGGTCCACTCCAGGACTCGGCCCACTCGCTCTGGTCTGCCCCAGGACTCGACCCACTCGCTCTGGTCTGCCCCAGGACTCAACCCACTCGTTCCTGTCCGCCCCAGGACTCAGCCCACTCACTCCCGCCTGCCCCAGGACTCAGCCCACTCGCTCCGGCCCGCCCCAGGACCCAGCCCACTCCAGTCCACCCCAGGACTCAGCCCACTCACTCCGGTCTACCCCAGGCCTCGGCCCACTCGCTCCAGTCCGCCCCAAGACTCGGCCCGCTTGCTCCGGTCTGCTCCAGGACTCGGCCCACTCAATCTGGTCCGCCCCAGGACTCAGCCCACT
>NC_063356.1:14491445-14604358 GCF_021869965.1 Rhincodon typus
CCCCAGGACTCGGCCCGCTCACTCTGGTCCACTCCAGGACTCGGCCCGCTGGCTCCGGTCTGCTCCAGGACTCGGCCCACTCGCTCTGGTCCGCCCCAGGACTCAGCCCACTCCAGTCCACCCCAGGACTCGGCCCGCTCACTCTGGTCCACTCCAGGACTCGGCCCACTCGCTCTGGTCCGCCCCAGGACTCGGCCCATTCCAGTCCACCCCAGGACTCGGCCTGCTCACTCTGGTCCACTCCGGGACTCGGCCCACTCGCTCTGGTCTGCTCCAGGACTCGACCCACTCGCTCCTGTCTGCCCCAGGACTCGGCCCACTCCAGTCCGCCACATGACTTCGCCCACTCTCCCTGGCCCGCCCCAGGACTCAGCCCACTCTCCCTGGTCCACCCCAGGACTCGGCCCACTCTCCCTGGTCTGCCCCAGGACTCGGCCCACTCTCTCCAGTCCGCCCCAGGACTCGGCCCACTCGGTCCGGTCCACCCCAGGACTCGGCCCACTCGCTCCGGTCTGCCCCAGGACTTGACCCACTCGCTCCAGTCCGCCCCAGGACTCGGCCCACTCGCTCTACAACTCCATACTCCTCGGGTTGGGGGAAGAGGGGGGCAGGGGAGAAAGGGAAAACCACAAAAGAAGTGAAGAAAAAATGTGGGAAAAACAGTAAAGGGACTGGCGAGCAGAGGATCTCCAACCAGAGTGACCTACTCTGACCACATGATGCTTCTGGTTGAGGTATTCATATGCTAATAATTCTCTCTAGCAAGAAAACACGTTTTCTGAAGGGCATCTTTTCAAGGGCAATTAGGGACGAACAACAAACTTTGGCCTTCACAGCGATGGTCACACTCCCTTAACAAATAAATCAACTCTAACTTCTACCAGTTTAATTTCTCAGCCTCGGCTTCCTGACTCATTGATCAATACAAATATTTCCCTATTTCATCATCAATAATTTTTGGGTTATTATTCTTAAATGAGCTCTTCATTTTTAAAATCTTTATTCTCATTTCAAGATTGGGTAACATATGATGCCCATTTCCACGAATGAATAAGGAAGGATTAAAAGTTCATTTGTAGCTTAATCTCCCTAATGGAATAAACCGTTCATAATCACTGCTTAGATTCCCTTTGGCAGAATTTTCAATTTAGGAGAAAATACTTCATAAAAAGTCACATTTAAGAGGCAAAAAGGACATGATGCTGACATGGACAGGGCTCGCATCTGTGAACTCAAAAGTGAAGTGAACAACAATGCACTATCAGATTGCCAAACACTTCATTTGTGGAACTTTAAAGAGCCATTCAAAACTGGAAAACTAATTATGTTTTGTTTAGTTTGTGGCACATAGCTGGTATATTTTCCATCTTCCCACAATACTACATCAGTGGAAATGCATTTACTGTCAAGAACAAGGCAACAAACTGAAGCCGACATTAGGGAACTGTGTAGGATTTGTGTTTAATAACATGCCAGCACACTGCCAAGAAACAATGATTTTGGTGCCAACCATTGTCTTTGTTCATTTGACAGTCTGCTGCTTTGCTCCTGGTGAAACTGGGTGGGTCTATGTAAATAAAGTCCTCAGCCCTGACAAGTTTTTTTTGTTTTGTCATTCTGCCTGTGTGGGAAAGGAAACCATACTACTGGGGCTGCTGTCGCAATAACATTCTTTATTTTCCAATGCACCAATGTTCAGAATGACTTTCCAGTCCTTGTAGCCAGCCATTGAAACTTGTGGAACTTGTTCCATGCAAAGTGCACCATTTGTAGATAAAACTTCTTGAAAAAAAATGCATTGGGACTCCTACCAAGAGTTTTGTCCTTAGATTCCTGCAATTAGTGAGTGTTCTGTGCTGTGTTGATAGAGCCACAGAAGCAACACTTTTTGCGTTTGGAGAGAAGACTTAAGATTGCCAAATGGTCCATTCTCCCAAACACCACAATTTATGGAAAGTGGATTATGACCATGAGCTGGAGATATAAAAAAGCTTGAACCATTACCCCACCATTGATCCCTTCACCCCCACCACCAATTGGTCAAACAGCCCAAATAGCATTCTTAGTCCTTGAATACACATGGAAGTAATGAGAAACAGTTCGTTGGAGGCCTGCAAATGCTTCTGACTCTTTAAAGAAAAACGTACAGATTTGGAGAAAATTTAAGGAATTAGGGGAAAATGGTTTTCATGTGTACTTAAGAATATTTTTCCACATCAATACCAACACTACGCTACAAAAGCAACTCAGATTCTTTGAGACATATGTACAGCTTTTATAGTGCAAGTTTTCACATGCTTATTTTGAGATGGTGGTTTCTGCTGTGAATTTTGCCACTTTTTTGTGCATGAAATCGCCTGTAACCACAAGCTCAAAACAATAATTATGAGTCATCGAAGACATGTAATAATTACTGTATGTCAGTGCAAGCAAGCTACAGTAACTGCCTCAGTCTGATTATCAGATTGGTTCTGACCTAGAAAGTTCTCATTTACGCCTGTCATGGTTATGAAATGCCACAGCTGTAAGGAAGAAACACAGGCCCGTTGATGATAATACTTACACCCTGCATCATAGTTATGTGCAAAGTCTAATATTACAGCTGAGTGAAACTGATCTGGCTCCAGGCTGTTGGATGATGAGATATGGATTATAAAATGGCTTTTCTCTGTGGGGACAGAGGATAGGGGACAGGGATTCAATACAACAATCAGTCTGGTCTGCTGAGTTTTGATTTGCACCACTGCTTTGTAAATGAGCAGTTCAAAATGGCTGGAAGATTTCATAATGTCGAGACAATGCAGAGTGTTTAGAGTTTGTAGATTGTCCTTTTCTCATAGATAGCAATAGGTGAAGAATTGAAGACATATTTGGAAGTAATAGGCCTACTAAATATTGTTTCTATGTCACAATCTTTTAATATGGACTTAACAAAATGGCCATTTAACATTTTATTTTCATTCCTTGATTGGATGTGGTCATCAGCGGTAAGCAACTATTTATTACCAATCCTCTATCGCCCTTGAACTGAGTGGCTTGCAAGAGTATAGTTAAGAGTCAATCATGTTCTCTAGATCAGGCCTGGCAAAGATGGCCAATGTCCTTTCCCTAAGGGTATTTGTGAACCAGATGGATTTTTATTGACTATCAGGTACGCCAATTTCATAGACTGGACTTCAATTCCAGCCTCCTTTTATTAAATACATTTAAATTCCACCAGCTGCTATGGTGAAATTTGAACCAATACCCCAGGCAGGGGCACTGGAGAGCTAAGACAGCATCACTACTATTGAACAACTGTCACTTTCCCAGCTGTCTTTATTAGGCTGACTACTGTCACCACCTCCTAGGATTAACTTGCAAATTCCAGAGATGGTAGTCTATGATCTGATTAGGGTTAGGGTTAGGGTTAGAGTTAGGGTTAGGGTTAAGGTTAGAGTTAGGGTTAGGGTTAGGGTTAGTGTTAGGGTTAGGGTTAAGGTTAGGGTTAGGGTTAAGGTTAGGGTTAGGGTTAGGGTTAGGGTTAGGGTTAGGATTAGAGTTAGGGTTAAGGTTAGGGTTAGGGTTAGGGTAAGACATTGCTGATGAGTAATATTGGAGACAAATTATGGAGCAACTACTTTGGCAAGTATTTGACGCGCTGCTAAAAAGCTGTTGTGATTGACAATGAAGAAACTGACATCCACTCAGTTAACGAAGAGGCTGTTCCTTTGCTGATTTTCGAGGATGTTGAGTGACCAATGGTAGGATTGTGGTGGAATGCAGTTATAGGCAAGAAAATATGTGATGTAATCTGCAGGAATCTGCTTCAATTGGCTGTGCCTCTCTTATTCCCACTAGGCTGGAGCTCTACAGGTAACATACTCATCAGTACCTCACTGAATACTGCAACGTTAAGACAGTGAGTACTTATGGCCTTTCCCATGTGAAGAATTGATAACGGATTCCACACTGTCTCATCCACCTCCCAGTCAGATCATTCTGCTGTGATTAGGCACAGCAATCCTGAACAGTTTTTGGTTTTCCATTCCTGCCCAAGGGGTTTAAGGCAATTGTAGTTACATCCTGTCATCCTGAGAAAGAACAAACTCATGCAGCACACATTAAGAATTGAGACTGATCTGCTGATAAATCTGACTCTGTGTTTATGAACTGAGATCTCAAGAGCAATATTTTTATTCCTACTGATATATTATCACCATCCACACAACAAGCTGAATGGTCTTAAGAACAAGTTAACTGAGAAAAAGGCATCGTTCAGACTTAGGCTGAAAAATGGCAAGTGTTATGACCAGATCACAGATGAACGCTCAATTGTTACAACGAAAATTCTTGGGTGAGATTCCCCACATTACTTTAGTTCCAGATAGAATACCCAAAGCTGTCATTCTTCCGAGTCAGGAGGAATGAGCAGACTTCTTCATTCGCTATCCCTCTGTTGGTCGCCACAAGATTAATTTACAGGCAGCCACTGAATTTACATTTGAGGTCACTTTTTGTCTTATGTTGTTCTTAACATAAAACAGGTTTGTACGTGATACATGGTATTGATCCAGGTCATAACACAAGCACCATTTGTGCCACACAAATGTCAGGCAATGGCTATGCTCAACAAGATAGAATCTAACCATCTCCCCTTGACATTTGTTGGCATTATCTATGCTGAAATCGGTACTAGTAACATGCTGAGGGTTTACTACTAGCTAGAGATTAAATTCTACCAGCTATATAAATATTGTGGCTACAAAAGCAGGTCAGAGGCTGTGAATTCTGCAGCAAGTAACTCACCTCCTGACTTCCCAACGCCTGTCTACCATCTGCAAGGTACAAATCAGGAGTGTAATGAAATACTCCCCACTTGCCTGAATGAATGCAACTCCAACAACACTTGAGAAGCTTGAAACCATCCAGGACAAAGCAACTGGCCTGATTGGCACTCCTTTCACCAACATTCACATTCCTTCAACACTCACTCACCTTACCATCAATGTGCAGTGGCAACAATGTGTACCATGTGTACATGATGCACTGCAGCAGTTCCGCAAGGCTCCTTTTACAGCTCCTTCCAAACACATACCTCTTCCACCCTCGAGGGTCAAGGACACTTCCACAGAAAATTATTGATGCCTTAACATTATGTGTTTTCAAGAAGGAGGTAGATATAGCTGTTGTGGCTGAAGGGATCAAGGGTTATGAGGGACGGTGGAATTAGGGTATTGACCTCAATGAGGAGCCATGATCATAATGAGTGGTGGAACAGGCTTCGAGTCAAATGGCCAAAACCTGCTTGTATCTCCGATGTTTCTATGTATGAGAATACCACCACAGGCAAATTCTCTTCCACGCCACACACCATCCTGACTTGGAACTATATCAACATTTCTTCACTGTTACTGAATCAAAATCCTACAACTCATGTCTTTACAACACTGTGGCCATACCTATCTCTTCATGTACTGTAGTGGTTCAAGACAGCAGCTCACCATCAGCTTCTCAAGGTCGGTTCGGGATAGGCAATGATTGCTGACCTAACCAGTAACATCCACATCCTGGGACTGAATAAATTTTAAAATATTATCAGTTGGACCCATAACTATCTAGACAGCTGTAATTTCTGCATGGTAAAAAGGGTGACCCATTTCTTTCAGCATTTTAAATACCCAATTGATTCATAATCTTCTTTTGTCCTGATCATTGCTTTGCATGTTGCACCTCCATTTAAAACATCAACATTTTTACGTTGTTTATTTGCATTTCTGCTGGATGATTTTATAAGACACGACACAGCCCTCAAATGCCCGAGAGCCCAATCTGCTTCCAGGCATCTCACTTCTGCTCTGCTAGTTGCTTATTGTATATAGGAGGCAGCTCTACACAGTTGCCCTGACTGCAGTCTGTAACAGTTGTAGGAAGTGAATCTGAGATCTTTCCCTCTATGCCAAATGGCATCTAATCTCCAAAACACTCCCTGCAATCATACCCAGCCGATTAGACATTTTGTCTTAATCCCACCACAAGCTCGCTCTGTTAATCATCAGCTTCATGACAGAGATTTCAATGTCAATAATTTAACAATGCTAGTGCTTTGGAGGGAATCATTTGCATGGTTATGAATATTAATTTTTAGCAAAGGATAATAGTGGCTCAAAAATTACATTAAATATTCATTAATTTCTTTGTTACAACCAAACCAACATCCACATGCTGATACAAATCCATCCAGTTATTACTTTGTGTGTAAATGTGCCAATATTTTATAACACAAGCTAATTCCAAGAAATTAAGTCAATCATTGCCACTGCCTCCCCCAGTGCGCAGAGAATAAGTGTGAAAAGCCACAGACAGTTCTCACAAAACAGAATGGAAATGTGAAATTGGAAACATTGATATTAAGATGTATTAGCATAAATTAGCATTGTATTTACATATTTACATCAGTACAGCCAGAAACAAAGCAATTTTTAAATGCTAGTACGTTAAGCCCGTCACACACAAATTTATTTTTTAATATATATGAAAATTTTCTTTCTTGTTGAGGCAGGGGAGTACATTCAAGAACTTAAATGTGCATATAAACCCTGCTGAAAGTATGTGTGTCTAAGAAACAATTATACATTATGCTTGTTACAAGCTAATAATGAGACAATTTAAATATGTAGATTATTATCAAGGGACACTTGGCCAAAAGTTGGGAATCTTAATGTGAATACAATAGAGGATATCACCATCAATTTGGGGGTTGCATCTCTTCCAATTGTCTGATGGAAAAATGTTATTTGGTTTGAAAGCTTATCTGTACAATATGGTTTTAAAAATCTCACAGATAGAACCTTCTTTTATTCAGGATCAGATCATTTTCTATTCTTTTCAAATCTTAATGTGCAATTTCGGACAGCATACCCTGTTAAAGAGAGAGGAGGGGAGAGATGGGTGCAAATCAATTTCCTTTTACATGTGCTTTCCTTACATTTTCCACAAATTTTCTCCCATTCCCCTCATGCAATCCTGAATGTCCTACTCCTGAGGTACAGTCCCACTGATGTCCTCCAGTATTTCACTCATCCAAGTGACCATTTTTGATATATTAGCCTTCTACAGGTGTCTACCTATTATGCCTGCCTCCACTAGAGACTCTGTCAATTACAGCATGTGTTGCTTTGGAGTATGAGTGGAGTTGGGAATATAGATGTCCTTGTTTCTGTCCTTGCATGTTGTCAATCTTTGTCAGAAGTCACATGATACCAGGTTTTAGTACAACAGGTCTACGTGAAGTCACGAGCTTTTGGAGTGCTGCTCCTTCATCAGGGGAAATAAAAGGAAGCACACAGGCCCTGATCTTTTCTGATGGTTCACCTTCTATTTTTGCCAATAACAGAATTTTATCCTGGCTTTTCAAATGTTTGGGTTTTATCAAATGTTCTTTTTTTTCACATAAGCAAAAGTCCCTGTAATGATGTGACTCTATTTTTTTCTGCAGACAGATCCATTGTTTCTTCACTTTGTTCAGCTCATTCTTAGGACCCTTCACCAGAGCCACATTCCGAAAGCTGTAATGTACTTCTCCTCAGCCTTCTTGAGGGTCCAATTCTTCCATTGAAGACAAACTGCAATGCTCCATTCAGCACAAAGTTCTGCTCCAGGGATTTTGCAGGTTGCTTTTGCGAAGTCCAGGACAATGTTTTCCCTACTTCACTTAGCTGGTGAGTTTTAAAGATAGTAAATGTTAGCTTGGTATTTTTAAACCCTGAAATTGAAACTGGTCCACATTTGCAATGGTTACAAACTGAATCATAATGCCTTTCTCACCACGAATTGTCATAGACTTTGTCTTGTTTTTGCTCACCCATCATTGATAACTCGTCCTTTTTAATGTCTTTAGCCATTACACAGTAGTCTCATCAGTTTAACTGATATTCTAGAAAACTAGCAAAATAACCACCACTATTGGCCCTCCCATAAAGGATAAGGACCCCAAAGAATTGTGTCGACGGGTGGCAGCGGAGGCAAGTTTGGGTCCAGTATGAGACCCAGCAGCTGCATCAGTGAGATGGGCCCTAGGCGGACTCTTGGCAGTGGCGGAGTCAGGATTGGGCTGGCATTGGCAAGGTTCAGCATGGAAACATGTTGGCGGGGGCGTCGGTGGAGGCAAGATGGTGCCGAAGAGTGGCAACACTTGCTCCAGCGGCAGCAACACGATGAAGGGAACTCATGGCTGGCCATCAGCTCCACAGCCCAGGGCAGAGCATTTAACAAGAAGGTCTAGAAAGTTGAACGCAATTTCTTTATTTTTCAGCCTTTGTGCTCTATGTTTTGATTTATTTTTCTTTATTTTAAGATGGCGCCAGAGAGTGACGAGACTGTTCAACACTGTTCACTGTACTTTGTAATAAATTACATGTGACAATAATTTAAACAAATAAATAAATTCAGAAAGCCACAGAACTTCTTCAGATATAAATGGCTATGATATAGTAGGAATTACAGAGATGTGGCTCCAGGAATGGTAACTGAATATCCAGGGGTTTTCAGTATTTAGAAAGGACAGACAAGAAGGAAAGTAAGGTGGGGCAGCGCTGCTGATTAAAAAAGAAATTGATGCAATTGTGAAGAATGATATTTGCTCTGATGAAGTAGAATTTGCACGTGCTGAACCAAGAAGCACCAAGGTCTTTTCCCCAGGGTAGGGGTGTCCAAAACCAGAGGGCATAGGTTTATGGTGAGAAGGGAAAGATTTAAAATAAGGGGCAATGTTTTCACACAGAGGGAGGTGCGTGTATGGAATGAGCTGCCAGAAGAAGTGGTGGAGGGAGGTACAATTACAACATTTAAAAGACATGTGGATGGGGACATGAATAGGAAGTGTTTACAGGGATTTGGGCCAAATGCTGGCAAATGGGACTAGGTTAATTTAGGATTTCTGGTTGGCATGGACAGGTTGGACAGAAGTGTCCATTTTCATGCTGTACGTCCCTATGACTCTATAAAACAATAGTACAAGTCATAGATAGACACTCAAACTGTATTGGAGAAGGCAGTAAAAGAAGTAATTAGAGATGCAATCAATAACGGTACGGCTGCAATTATGGGTGACTTCGATCTGCACATAGATAAGGCAACTCAAACCAATAGCAATACTGTGCAGGAGGAAACATTGGAGTGAATATGGATACATTTTAGGAATCAATATGTTGATGAACCAATTAGAGAGAAGGTCATCCTTGATGGCTATTGTGTAATGAGGAAGGAAGAAGTGATAATGAAGTTGCACAAGTGCCCTTAGGGAAGAGTGATCACAGTAGGATAGAATTCTTCATTAACATGGGGAGATGACATATTTGATTTGATGACACATTAAATTCAGAGTCGTGAATTTAAATAAAGTAAATTGCATTAGCATGAGGTGCCAGCTAGATGTGATAAACTGGTAAGCATTATTTAAAGGGCAGTCATTTAGAAAGGCAATGGCAAACACTTAACGAGCACTTAGACGAGCAGCAAAAGTTATTCATTCCAGTCTGGCATAAAAATAAATCAGGAAATGTGGTCAGACTACAGCTTATAAGGGAAATAAAGGATAGAATTAAATCCAGGGAAGTGGCATACAAAAATAGCAACAGATCGACAATCATAGAGTCATACAGAAAATGGCCCTTTGGCCCATCAAGTCTGTACTAGTCAAAGACAACCACCTAATATCCTAATCCCATTTTAAACCTGAGTTTTGATTCCAGGAAAGGGCGACAAAGAGATTGAATAAGAGAGGGAGATTAGAGAGTACACTTCCAGTGAACATACAAACCGATCGTGCCTATAGGCTTACTCCTACTCCAATCTTTTTATGTCTATTTTTCTCCAATCTGGCTGATCATGTTCCATACTTAGGGCATTCCCTACACCATTGATTCCATTGGTTTTGTGACATGATATCCTATTGATGTTCTTTGCATAACCCCAAACTAGAACAGCTCAATCAGCACACAGCAGGCACTGAAACTTGGAGTTTGTCATGGTTTTCTAGTTTCATTATAGATCATAGATTCACAACTTGGACCAATGTGGGTGCCGTACTTCCCTCAGCAATTAATATTGTATAATTTTCTCATTGTGTCTCTTTTCTACAACGAGTCTTATGTCTCTTTCTTGGTTCATTCATTACTCACCAGCCTTCATGAAACATCCCCCAGCTTGAATGTCAAGTTGTTACAATGTACTCTAACACTGGTAGGAGGGTGTCAACAGCTCAGCATGGTTTCTGACTCCCTCTTTGTGCTTATGGTCTCCTCTGAAAATGTAGCAGTAATCACGCTTTCCAACTGCTGGGCTATGAATCTGCCTTATCCCACTGCCTGATTAATCTGCATCATCCCTGCAATGCTGCTATTTCCAACAGCAATGATCATGTCTGCAGCTTGCTCTCTGTAAGGTCATGTAACCTTCTCTCATTAATGCCACCTCCAGATCAGTTGGCATTCCCTTCTTTTAGTTCCTTTTCAAACAGTCATGAAGCTGACCTGGTTTCATCACTAAAAGCTCAACTCAATGTGGAAATGAAAGATACAAACCAGGCCTTGATTCTTAGCCAATACTGGTTTTATTTTCTTAAAATAGAGATGAGAAAAGTTGGAAATACCCAGCAGCATCAGTAGAGCTGCAAAAGGTCAAACCACTTTCACAGCATTTTAGACATGTGTATTACTGGCAAGGCCCCGTTATTGCCTTGCAATAGTTATCTTAAGATTAAGGAGCTGTTCGGTTATTTTCTTGATCCTTGACACTGTAATGACAGATGTGTACAAATTCTATCATCTGAAGTTCTACATTTAAAATTACCAACTGTCCATATTGGCTACAAAAAAAGCAATGGAAATTTACCTTAATGTCCTTCTCAATATTGCTGGCTGTAACGTCCAAAATGCACAGTTTATTTCAGGTGAACCGGATTACTTACACATTTGTAAATTTCACATCCCTTAGACTTCCATTACAATTTAGAATTGCAGAGGCCCTGGTGGGAAATGATTTATGTGGAAGCCCTTCTCTTTACAATTGGGAATTTGATATGAACAGTGTTGCACACAGCAACTCGATGCAAGAAAAGATTATGTTGGTCATGGACTTCCTGGTTGCATTGGATTTGTGTGGTCTAAAGTAGTCCATGCTCTGCATACTTAAGTTGGTTTTATTATCTGATTGGGCTACTCTTCAAGTATTACTTGCACTTCAGCTTCATGCTCCTGACCTTTGGCCACCCAATGTGGAGGCATGGGAGGGACAGAAAGTTCAGAGGACCTCCCTATGTGTTTGTGTCTAGGTGTATTCAAGATGGGCATCCAGACAGTGATCAGTTGAGGAGAATATTCAACTGCTTGCCTCTTTTCTGTGGTTATGACCACACCTGGGTATCCTTTTTCCCACATGAGGTGTCGTCCACTACACTTGAGCCCTTGGTCAAACATTGGGCATGACAGGTGTTGGAGTGCATTATCTACCTGGAAATGATATTTCATTCTAATTTGATGAAAGTTTCCTCTGTGTTTGATTTTTAACACAGTGCCCCTTTAAGGAGCTGTCATCTACTTTGTTTGTTAATTTGATTATTGCTTGATCAAAAGAATATAAGTTGTAGCAGTGGAACCTTAGCAAATAAAAGCGAAATAGTGTGGATGCTGAAATCAGAAATAAAACATAAAGTGCTGGAAAAGCTCAGCAGTTCTGGCAGCATCTCTGTAGAGAAAAACAGAGTTAACGTTTCAAGTCTGATGCAATTCTTTTCTCTCCACAGACATTGCCAGACCCATTGAGTTTCTTGAAAACTTTCTGTGGAACATTAGCAGCTTGTTCAGACCTGAACTTTCAAAGTTACTGCTGTTAATTCTCTGCAGCCCAACCAGCACTACATGTTAAGTGATAATTTATTTCAATTTCCCTGCTGCTGCTTCATTCTAATTTGCTTTATGAATGCTGTTGTGGGGGAGTAGCCATAAGAAATGGGACTACAATAAGCTTCTCAGAATGCATCTCAATTTCTTTAGCTTTGGAGACGGAAATACCAGAGATACTGCTCCAATCCACTACTCCCATGATACAAAATGCTGGAATGTCTGATGCTTATTCTGAATGTCGGATGAGGAGAGGATCAGCCACAGCTGTGAGGCTCAACCGAATGGAATAGGTTAGCACAATCACAGCCTGGATTGAGTGTGCAGAATGGGCACTTGGCCTCAGTTCCAGAGGGTAAGCAACATCTATGTAATGAGCAATACACAGGACAAATAGACCAGTATAAGTAGTGCTGACTGTGGATACATTAAACCAAACATGTTTTCAGAAGGATCATTCCTGACATTTTATGATTCCTCGTTTGGTAACCAATATCCATGATGATGGCTGAGGCCACCAGTTTGCCTTTCACAGTAACCAAAGCAATGGCATGAGGCAGCTGTGAAGGAGACTGTTAGTATATCAGTGCAGAGCACGTAAAATAACATTCCAGAGTGCAGTGCTCAATTAATGTAGTGACATTGTGATCGCAGCCTCTGGAGACTCCAATTACCATCAATAAATGTAATTTGCATGTGAGGGTGACAATCAGTTCAGAACTTCAGGAGAACCAAATTGAAGCTGACACAAACATGCCAGGTTTAGAGAAATGGTTAACAGAGGCTGAATTGTTATTTCTTGTTTAATAGAAGGCGCCTCTTGTTTCATCTGGGCCAATGTCAAACTGTCAACGCTGATTCACGTTTTAGCTACTATGAGCCATTTTTCCAGCTCTTACACTGTCAAAGATGTTATTATGGGTTTGTTATGTACAGAGGAAGTCCATGTGCTGAATAGTTTTACATTGTATCTGTTTGTTTACTGTAGATGGATCCAAGCCTTCTTTGAACTTTCTTTTATTAAAATATGCACCAAATATTGCAGTAGTTCATTCACAACCTACCTCCCATTAATCCTATTCTGAGGTCAAAATATCTGTACAATATTTATGACTTATGCTGTAATATCATAATAAAATATAATTTAATAGTTTGGGACTCCATCAGGGCTCAGTAGATGAACATTCAATAGATCACACAAATCATCGCGATCCCAAATTCTGATCCTGATCTGTACTTGATTAGCTGACCTAAACCAGGGAGATTGTGTTATTATAACTAAAGGCTTCAGTATCTCTAGGCTAGGAAGGGGATTCTATTGCTTGCTAACCTATTCCCAAGCGCTAATGTTAGCTTTAAACATATGCAGCATTCATGCCGTTCAGTTTTGACGGTTGTGGGCTCAAGCTTTATCTATGAGGTAAGTGCTTAATCTAGGCTGACACTTCATTGCACCGTCTACCAAGGGAGACATTCAGTTGAGCTTCTGTCTGTTCACTGAGATAGACCTAAAAGAGACAATTTGAAGAAGAGCAGGGAGGTTTTCTCACTGTCCTTGTTATACCTTGTGCTTTAAACCAATTCTGCTGGCTGCACATTGAGATACTTATCCTTATCCTTATGAAATGTAATAGAACTTACTTTACATTTGTGCATATTAGGAAATGAAATACAACTTCCGCTTGTACTGTCTAGGACCTCTCTCTTCACATGCTCATTCTAGACTGATATCTTCTCTTTTGCTGATGTCAGACATGAATTTCATTGTATCACATTCCCCCTCCTAGAAGGTTTTACTGTACATTATTCCAACTGTTTATTTCTATTAACTTGCATTGGCTTTGTAATTATTACTATCATTACTAACATTATTTATTGTTACTATTGTGTCTATCATCACCATTATTACCAATTCCTGTCTCAACCAGATGCCTCAAAGTCTGAATCTCACATGTTGAAATGATCTGGAATTCTGATGTCCTGACTTTGTTTGCTTGAGTTCAACATTGGAATGATGATTGGAATAGTTGTACCATACAGGATTAGTATTTTGTATTAGGATTAGTATTGTGCCCGCTGGATATTTGAATTAAAAACAGAAATTGCTGGAGAAACTCAGTAGGTCTGGCAGCAACTATGGTGAGAGAAATAGAGTTAATGTTTGGAGTCCAATATGAGGTTTTTTTGAGGTTTCTTTGGATTCCATTAATGTTACCAAAAGTTTGTGGTCTCCGAGATTGATAAGAATATATGTATTGTCACTCAGTGATGAGGTATTTTGATTCCTCAGTATATGTAGTGTTACACTGATTCAATGACATTCTATCCTCTGTAACTAAGCTTCCTAGTGTTTTGCCCAACCACCTGAAGCTGTGTGCCTCCTAGACCTAAGAGTTTTTTTTATAATAGCTGCTCAGAATCTCACAGACTTCTACCATGGCAAATGTCTGCCAATATTGAAACAATTTGTGGAATCATAGAACCCTACAGTGTGGAAGCAGCCCGTTTGGCCAATCGAATCTGCACCAACCCTCCAAACAGCTTCCCACACAGAATCACCCACCCCCCTACCCCCAACCACCCCATCACCCTATCGCAGTAACCTCGCAATTCACATGGCTAATTCACCTAATTTATATATGCTTGGATGCTATGGGCAATTTAGCATGGCCAATCCACGTAACCTGCACACTTTTGGACTATGGGAGGAAACTGGAGCACCCAGAGGAAACCCACACTGACACGGGGAGAATGTGCAAACTCCACACAAACAATTGCCTGAGGCTGGAATAGGACTTAGGTCCCTGGTGCTGTGAAGCAGTAGTGTTAACCACTGAGCCACGGTGCTGCCCCCCAGTTGCTTCTGTGCAAGTTGAAATTCTGTTTCTAACCCTTTTACCTTCAAGTTGAAGTCCAGAGGGACCTCCCTTAAGAATGTCATCTGTATGACTTGTTCTATAACTTTAATTTCTTGATTGTTCTCCCTATTGTGTGATTTTCATTTTTTTGGAAGATTTCTTTTTGCAGGATCTTTTCTTTACCTTTGAAGAGATGAAAGTCTGTGAACTTGCAATGTTTTCTAAAGTTTCCCAACTGGCCACACTTCAGCTCCTTCCAATGAGCATTCGTTATTCTTGTGACATGGTTTAGTGCCACATTTTGTACAATAGTTGATGACATTAATTCCTACTTTTTTAGCAGGTTTTCAGGAATGATAGGGCAAACACACTTGATCAAGTCGGAAGAATCCCTGATTTTCTTTGCAGTACTAACTAATTTTGGTCTCTGATTTCTGTCTGTATGTTGAATTGGAATTTTGGTTCCAAAAATGTGAAGTCCTCCTTAGGTCGAAGAAAATGTGACAACTTATCATCTTCACACTAACTACTAAACATTCTCCAATTAATACATCCTCCAAATTGCCATACCTGCAACAGCCTGCTAGATGACTTAAATAGACTTCTATTGATTTTCATAATTGTTGATACTACTGGTTAAATCTTGTTCATTCTGTCAGCAAGTTTATTTTCAGTGAACCACTTAAGGGCTTAATTCTATGTTTGCTACGACTGCACAAGATCAGGGAAAAATGGAGGCAAGGCAGGATACTGGCAACGTTCACGATGTGGACGACTGTTGGGCAGGAAAGTTGGGCATCCTGTACCTATCAGAGGCAATAAACCTTCCCCACTAAGATCATACAACTGATATTTCACATTTTGACCCTAGTCTTCAAAGTTGTTCCTCCCCCATCCCTCCACACACCAGCCTTACTCCCTCTTTGAGCTGTGCCAGCTGGACTTGACCAAATCCCAGATTTATATTAAGTCCGGGCTCCATCCGTCTTCTTCCTTGGCCCTTCCTCTAAAACCAGTAGTGCCAGCCCCTTGATCCTGGGGGCTACTGAGATTGCAAAGCTTGCAGCTGTTCTTTCAGGTGGGAATTTCTCCAAGTTGAGAATGTAAGTCCTATTCTGAAGCAGTTAAGTCTGCCCACAGTGTAACATTACTGCAGGGCAGGTTTCAGGTGAGTGGGCAGATGACCCTTTTGGTTGAGGTTATGAGTGGACAATGTAATGACCTGTAAAATCCAGCCCATTATCATAATCAGATTCAAATGTATTCTGTCCATATTTGGACCAGTATTATATACATATATTAATATGTTGAGAGATGCTTACTTATTCACAAATCTTTTCTAGGTTACAGCAGCAAAAATGGTCTTAAAATGTAAGCTTGGTTTATAAAAGAGAAACATTACAAAAAAAGTCATGTCAAGCCTTTATAAATCATTGGTTAGGACTCAAAGGGGAATATTGTGTACTGTTCTGGGAAGCAGACTTTAAGAAGGACGTCAACACTTTTATGAGAATACAGAGGAGGTTTGTGGGAATCTTAGCAGGAATGAGAAGCTTTAGTCCTGCAGCAATTTTAGGGAAACTGTGGTAATCCTCCTTTGAGCAGAAAGAGTTCAAATGAAAGCTGACAGAGATACTGAAAGTAATGAGGGATCTTGATGGAGTGAGCAGGGAAAATCTTGTCTTTTAGTCAGTAACCAAAAGTTGCAAAATTTAAATAATTGCCAAATTACATTAGTTCAAGAGAGTATATTGCTCTAAAAATCATGAAAACCCAAGTCCACTGGGCTGGCCAAGTGCTTAGGATGCATTAGTTGTGACTGACAGAACCAATCATCTTTGCCTTGCTCAAGAAAGGCAAAGGAATTTTTTCTAAGATTCCCCAAAGGCTTCCCTCATGAAATGCAAATATATGTCAATATATGGGAGACCCTCATTCGGAAGAAACTGACTTGGAGGAAGTTCCTGTGTGAAGTGACACAATTCTTCAAGATCACCCATTGGCAAGAGGAGGTACAGACAAGGAACCGGAGAAAGGAATGCCAATGATTTCAAGGTCGAGGACCAATTCCATCTCCCAGAAACACTTCCAAATGTGTGGTCTGAGATACAGCTATAGAATCAGGATCATCAGCACACAAGGACCCTCAGAATCCATGACCAGTGACACAGAATTTCCAAGGTGGACAATCATTCTCATTAATGAAGGATTGATGATGATTGCTTCAAACCATTAAGAAAATTCCTGAGATGTCTTTTTGGACCATACAACCACAACTTGCATTGATACAACACCCTTAGCAGTGGTGAAATATCAGAGTGCTCCATAGGAATGCTATCAAACTGAATATGACACCAAGCCATATAAGGGAGATATTCAGACAAGTAATTTATGACCAATCACACGTCTAAAAGGTAAGTTGTAAAGAGCATCTCAATAAAGCTGCTGTACAGAGCTGGAGAAGTTTAAGGAAGGAATTCTGAAGTATCAGGTGTAGGCACCTAAAGCCATAATCTTTTTGGGGATAGTTTAGTCTTGATAGTCACTTACAAGCTTGGACTCAAGAGCTTACCCATTAGTCCGTCAATATTATTTCATAAATATTGAATGGCATCACTGTTAATAATGAAATGAGGATTTTTGTCTTATATCTGTTTCAGTTAGAATCCTTGAGACACAAACTAAAGGTTAACCTTGCTTGAGCCTGCTCCCATTCCTATTTTGGAAATGTCACACTTTGAAAGTCTAATCTTTTTCACTTCTCCCAGACAGCTATTATGATAATAGGTAATTGTAAATTCAATTTTCTTCTAGCCCTGGCTATAAAAAGGAGCCACTTCCTGGGGGAATGCTGGAAAAAAAATGAGCAGATAGTTCAATTATTCCAAGAATTATCTAAATGCCTTTATCTGCGAATGTGAGACAGTATTTCAAGTATGGCTTAAACTTAACTAGGATCTAGATTTACATTAACTTCAGAGACACTATTGCTCAAACATTTCATTTCTTGTTTTTTAACCTTCAGTTTATCTATGACTAGTTTATTATTATGTTTATGGTCCTGTTCAACTGTGTGCTAAACTAAAATTTAATCTACCACCACAGCAACTCTTTTCGTTAAAACATAAGAACATGCTATTTAGCTCCTCATCTTTGTCCCACATACCTAATTAAGTTTGGCTATCAAAAATCTATCAATCTCAGGTTTAAAATTAACAATGAACGTAGCATTAATTGCCATTTGGGGATGAGCATTTCAAAATTCTACCATCCTTTATGTCAAAGTGATTCCATATTTTGCTCCTGCAAGATATGCCTCTAATCCTCAGATAATGCACCTGAATCTATCCTATTTGCTGCAATTAATATCTTGGGAGAATTTTAATCAAATCATCAATAATGTTCTCAGTTCCAGGGAATACAACCCTACTTTGTGTAGTCTCATAATTTAACCCCTGAAATTCAAGTATAATTCAAATAAATCTTTGCTGCACTACAAGATATCCTTCTTAAACAGTGGTCTCAGAAATTCTCACAATATTCAGTTATGACCTATCCAGGGTTTCATACAGCTGTAGCATGACTTATGTCCCCTTGTATTCTTGTTCTTTAGACATACAGACCAGAAACCCTTGAGTCTTTTGATTATTTCTATACCAATTTATAACATTTTAATGAGCCATGTTATCTGGACTTCCAAACTTCTTTAGACCTGCACTGTTTCAGCTTTTTATCATTTAGAAAGTACATCTTGGTCCTTTTTAGGTTCAAAATAGATGACATTAGATTTGCATACACTGAAATTTATTTGCTACAGTTTCTTCCAAATGTTTAAGCTATTAATATTCCTTTGAAAACTCTGCTTTGATTTACAATGCTGACAATGGAGCTTGTTTTTATATCATTGACAAATATGGGTATATTGTTTTCCATCAAAGTCATTAGCAAAAATATTGAATAGCTGAAACCTCAGAACAAATCCTTGTGTGTCACCATCAGGGACGTTCCGTACCTGTCCTTATTCTCTGTCTCCAGCCACTCAGCCGATTTCCTAACCAGGTCATTAATTTGCTTTTCATTTCATAAGAATTCAAGTCTCCTTAGAAATTCCTCAGAACTTAGAGAGGTTTTGAAAAACATGCACATCCATGTGTATCTTCCAAATGGTTTTGCAAAGGAATCAGCAGTCTTACTGTTCATCTCATTCTGAAACCCGCTTTGTGCATCCACAACCATAAATACTTTTGCTGTCTGAGTGCAAACAAGATTTTATTTATATGGCAAGTGATTATGTTCGAGGTACATTGAGTGTTGCAAAGTACATGTTCCTTTCATTGAAGGTATCCTTTCAGACAAGGCACTAATGCACAGACTTTTCTATTAACATCCTATAAATGTGTTTCTTGACAAATCATTTTCTAATTAGGGATAGATACTGAAGCAGGAATTATGTACCCAGGACTTTGGGTCAACTTTAAGGTCCAGGATGTCTTCGAACATTCCCTGCCTTTGAAAACATCCTGCTGCTTGGCCACATCATAGGTTCTCATGCTTCATAGCCACAAGTTGCATAAAATTGAAAAAAAAAGTATAAAAAAGTAACAGGAAGGGGTAAGAAAAGGAGTCTTTCAGAGATTCTTTCAGAGAGACAGCACAGATGGCCTGACTGGCTTCTAATTGTGACAAAAGTCTATGTTTCTTTGACAACAATCACACATTAGCACTGCGAATAAATTTACTGTCACTTATACCTATTTGAAAATCAATGCTATACATTCTATTCTTCATTGACTCTTCTTTTCCCCATAGGCTGAATTGCTGTGTTGTTGAACATGAGCAGTGATACGTTGGATTCCCAAAGGTCTTTGATGTTTGGATTATCAGACAGTCACAGGTGCTCATTCTCAGATAGAATATTAGCTGCAGTGCCACACTTTCAAATAAATCTGTCGTGCGTGGGATTTTGTTATAATTATGCCCCATATATAGTGTATTAGCATTTCTGTCTTCTACAGATCCAGCAACTTCAAGTGGCAGAATGTGATTTTGATTTTGAGTGACAAATGGCTTCATCCACCTTAGGTAGTGATGTCTTTATTCCAAACTCTATGTATGCTGAGAAAATTGGTTAGCTTGCCAGGTTCATTCCATTTCTGACTTTAAGCAAAACAGGCTTTTTTTTCACTCAGTTGTGATTTTGAATAGGCTTCACGTGCATTGTGAGCATAAAATTATTCCATCTTCCTAAGAACAATCTTTCCGAAAGTCTTATTGCCATCTGTCTGAAACACTAAAGAAGAAGTCATTCCTGACCTTCTCTGTCCATACAAGGAATTAGTAATGACAAACAAAAATAGAAGTTGCTGGAAAAGCTCATCAGGTCTGGAAGCATCTGTGAAGAGAAATCAGAGTTAACGTTTTGGGTCTAGTGACTCTTCCTCAGAATAGGAGATTTTGTTCTGTTTTTGTTTCTGAATTACAGCATCCGCAGTTCTTTCAGTTTTTAACTAGTAATGACATCATTTTTAAGTGTCTAATGAGACCCATCCAATCTTGAAATTCTCCCAGATTCCTTTAGATTTTAAAGCTTTTACAATTATCCTCTAGATTTTCATCACCACATTTTGCCATCTTGAAGTAGGTGTTTGGAGAATTGAACTGTACTTGAACTCCCAATAACCTCACACTGAACCACATTAAACTCCATCTGCTAAATTTTGGTCCACGCATCTAACCTATCCACATCCATTTGTAAATTTCTTATTCCTTTATTGCAACTTATTTTCCCACCCAGTTTAGTATAATCTGTAAATTTGGCAGTAATACCTCCTATCCCTGCATCTTAATCATTAATATAGGATTGTAAATAATTGGGGTCAAGGGCTGAATCCTGTGGCACTCTACTCATTCCAACTTGCCAACCAGAAAAAAAAAACATTTATGGAGCTGAAGGAACACAGCAGGCCAGGCAGCATCAGAAGAGCAGGAGAGTCAATGTTTCAGGTCAGGTCACTTCTTCAGAAAACTTCAGATTTTCTGAAGGAAGGTCCTGACCCGAAACATCAACTTTCCTGCTCCCCTGATGCTGCCTGGCCTGCTGTGTTCCTCCAGCTCCACACTGTGTTGTCTCTGGCTCCAGCATCTGCAGTTCTTGCTACCTCCAAAAACCTATATCTCTACACTCCACTTTCTGGTTAATAAATATTCTATCAATTAATCAATTACCCCTAACACATGATCTTACCCTGTGTATGAGCATTTAGTGCAGCACCTTACCAAATACCTTCTGGAAGTCAAATATACTGTGTCTACGGGAGAATTGAGGTTAAAATCATATCAGCCATGATTTTATTGAATAGTGGAGCAGAGTAGATGGGCCAAGTGGCCTATGCTTGTTCCTTGTTTGTATGAGTGGAAGTTGACTCCAAAACCTTCTGATTCATAGAAAGACTGTCATTCATTGAGTACTTAACTGAAAGCAATTGTTCATAGATCATAGAATCCCTACAGTGTGCTAACAGGCCCTTGGCCCAACAAGCTCACATCGACCCTTGGAGCATCCCAACCAGACCCATACCCCCATAACCCACACATCCCTGAACACTATGGGCAATTTAACATGGCCAACCCACCTAGCCTGCACATCTTTGGACTGTGGGAGGAAACCGGAGCACCTGGAAGAAACTCACGCAGACACAGGGGGAATGTGCAAACTCCACACAGTCACCTGAGGGTGGAATTGAACCCGGGGCCCTGGTGCTGTGAGGCAGCAGTGCTAACCACTGAGCCACCATGCCGACCCACGAAGGCTGCAGGTGGGTGTTGACGTGATGTGATTTCTGCCCAGTGCTCTGAATGTCAATTGTTGTATTTCAAATTTTTGTGTTTTCATTCCTGCATCTGTATCCCCTTTTAAAATACTGTACACTGGTAGATTAAATTATTTTCACTTCTGAGACTGCATGATGTTTGCCCAAATGTCTGTCAATCGTACAAATAATTCCAAGCCAGAAGGAACAGTGAAGGGAATATTTGAACTGAACAGTGGTCGCAAAATTACACCATCACTGGTGCATCAAACCCAGTTCACTAGTTATGCACTTTTGGGTAGCAGGAGTTCCCTGGTTTGACACTAGCCAGCACCCAGTGTCAGTGATTTAAGGCAGAGCGCATCGTTGGAGAATATCTTAAGGAGGCCCCTCAATGTGGGATATATTGTAGCTTTGTGATCGAGACATACGATTCTTTTGACTCTACAGTCACTTTAATATCACTAAGCTGTCATGCTTCACAGTTGGACATGTAGACAAGAAGTGTTGATCAAAGATAAGTACCATCTTCAGTTCTACATTCCCCATACTCATATTGGCCCGGTGGGTCATGGGGAAGAACTGAGGAGCCAAAATTAAATGCAGGAATTTCCTCAGTATACAATTTTAATTCACGTTGCCATTATTGACTGAACTATTAAGAGCAAAAAGAATATTTTCAACTCATTTCACTGACAGATCCTTTTATTCATTCTGATTGAATGGGTTCAATTAGGAGATCCAGCTAGATGACTAATTTGCAATGCAGATGCATGGGTTCAATTGCCCACAGTGGCTGAGGTTACCATGAAAGCCTCTCCTTCTCAACCTCTCCCATTGCCTGAGGCATGGTGATTCTCAGGCTAAACTACCTTTTTTCTGAAGAAGGGTCTAGGCCCGAAACGTCAGCCTTCCTGCTCTTCTGATGCTGCTTGGCCTGCTGTGTTCATCCAGCTCTACACCTTGTTATCTCAGATTCTCCAGCATCTGCGGTTCCTACTATCTCAAAACTACCTTCAGTTGTCTCTCCCTAATGAGAGAGAAGCCCTCTAGTCCAGTAGAACTATGGTGACTTTACATTTGATGTTGTGAAGGGGACTGGTGCTTTTTAAATATTTGAGCTAAGGTAGGTCATTTTGGCCTCTCTATCCATTTTCCTCTGTTGGCCTTGAAAGATTGACACAATGCTGTATTGTATTTTTATGTTGTGCTCCTTATGTAAAACTGTTACAGTTTCATTTCTGCATTTTGTTATAGCTCAAGAGATCACACATGTCAGTTCTGGTACAAATGAAGTAATGAAAATCTTGCTTCTGGAGCAATCTTTGTAAATAAACAAGAAATGAAATCAGAACAATTTTCAAAATACTCAGCAGATCAGGAAGCATTCACAGAAGGAAAAGGAGCTAACTTTTTAAGCTAATGATGGCCTTTTCAGTATTTTCAGCATTTTCTGTTATTATTTCAGATTTCCAGCATCAGCAGTATTTGACTTTCTTGTCATCATAACAAGATCCCTTTTGCAGAGACGGCACTTCTCTATTTCTCTGCTCTCTGGGAAAATAGAATAACAGCTGTTAGCTCATTTTCCAAGTGTGTCAATGATTTGGAAGTTTGGCATTTGAAAAAAAGAAAGTAGACGCAGGTTCTGTTGCAACACGGGATTTTCCAGCAGTGTTCCTCAATGTCTAGGAGCCGTGTGTTTTCCCTTATCTCTCTTCCACCCATTCAAAAACGTTGGATGGCGTTATGCCAGTACAATATGCAAATAAGCGATGATATAGGACTTAATATTCTGTTCTGAACTGCAGGTACATATCAAAACGTCTGCTAAAGCAAGAACAAAAAAAGGCTTAATGTCATGAGCTGTTGGCAATGCCATTGCTTCCAAATCACCATCAGATCTTTCCTGTGGAATATAATCTGTGAACTATTTAAAATATCCTAGACTATGAGCATGTTTGCTTGGTCCTCTGAGAAACATTTTAAAATTGAAAACATTGTGCACATGGAAGTTGTCATTTAATTTATTTTAAAGCAGTGTAGCACTTAGGTGTTTATTAAAAATATAAAAGCATCATTTTCAACATTGGTGAGACAGAAAATTTATGGAAGCAAGCCAGTCGTCCATTGGCAAAGTAAATGAGCGCGGAAAGCAAGTTCAATGCCTCTATCAAGAGCTTGAGGCACAGTCACCAGTTATCTGCTTATGCTGAAGATGGAAACTACCCCCAGTGATTTGCTGTCTTGCCAGTTTCCTTCCCTATTATCAACTCATCAAGATGATGCTTCTTGCCTAAAGGATGGTTCATGGGCATTCTCTGTCAAAGATCTAATTGACCTATTTTGGCTTGCAATCAAGTAACAGCTTGATTTTAACATTCTCATCTTGGGGCATTCAGATCTGTTCATGGCCCTGTCCTTGCTTATCTCCGTTGTCTCTTGCAGTCCCACGACCCTCAGAGACACCTACACTCACATAATTCAGGCTGCTTGAACATCCCCAATTTTAATTTCTCCAACTTCAGTTGCCAAGGCTCTCAGTTCCAAAGGTCCTTCCTGAAAGATTTCACTTCCCTGCCCCTCTCTGGTTCTTTAAAGCAGTCCTTAATTCCCACCTGCAAAAAATATAATGCTGCAGATGCTGGAAATATGGAACAGAAACAGAGAATGCTGGAAATATTCAGCAGATCAGGCAACATCTGTAGAGAGAGAAGCAATTAATGTTTCAGGTTGATGATGTTTCATTAAAACATTCATCTAATGTGACATCAATGATAAATATCCCTATTCCAAGACTTCTTCCTGCACCGTATTGATGTTGATTTGAGTTATCTATCTGCAGATTGAAGTCACCCATAATTGCAGCTGTACCTTTATTGATTGCATCTCTAATTTCATTTTTAATGCCTTTCCATTATTACTACTACACTTTGAGAATCTGTGACGTGTGCTATTGTTTTATGAAGTCATAGATATGTACAGCATGGAAACAGATCCTTTGGTCCAACTTGTCCATACTAACCAGATGTCCTAAATTAATCTACTCCAATTTGCCAGCATTTGGCCCATATCCCTCTAAACCCTCCCTATTCATGTACCCATCTAGATGCCTTTTAAATATTGTAACTGTACCTGCCTCCATCACTCCCTCTGGTAGTTTCCTCCAGAGGTATGTTTGAACAGGCTGATGAAAAACTATCTACATGAATGGCCTAAACATTACCCTACGTTTTTTTCTGTCTCCACGGTTGCTGCCTGACTGGCTGTGTGATTCCAGACTAGTAGGAACCTGCAGATGCTGGAGAATCTGAGATAACAAGGTGTAGAGCTGGATGAACACAGCAGGCCAAGCAGCATCAGAGGAGCAGGAAGGCTGACGTTTCAGGCCAAGACCCTTCTTCAGAAATGGGGGAGGGGAAGGGGGCTCTGAAATAAATAGGGAGAAAGGGGGAGGTGGATAGAAGATGGATAGAGGAGAAGATAGGTGGAGAGGAGACAGACCGGTCAAAGAGGCGGGGATGGGGCCAGGAAAAGTGAGGGAAGGGGGTGAGGTAGGGAGGAGATAGGTCATTCCAGGGAGGACGGACAGGTCAAGGGGGCGGGATGAGGTTAGTAGGTTGGAGATGGGGGTGGGGCTTGAGGTGGGAGGAGGGGATAGGTGGGAGGAAGGACAGGTTAGGGAGGCGGCGACAAGCTGGGCTGGTTTTGGGATGCGGTAGGGGGAGGGCAGATTTTGAAGCTTGTGAAGTCCACATTGATACCATTGGGCTGCAGGGTTCCCAAGCGGAATATGAGTTGCTGTTCTTGCAACCTTCGGGTAGCATCGTTGTGGCACTGCAGGAGGCCCAGGATGGACATGTCGTCTGCGGAATGGGAGGGGGAGTTGAAATGGTTTGCGACTGGGAGGTGCAGTTGTTTAGTGCGAACTGAGTGTAGGTGTTCTGCAAAGCGATCCTTCATTTCTGAAGAAGGGTCTAGGCCCGAAACGTCAGCCTTCCTGCTCCTCTGATTCCAGACTATTTTGTTTTGATTTCTTCCTCTTTAACAAGGTATTGTCCATTTGCTTCAGTGTTGCCTTATGTGGCTCCATGTCAAATTTTGCTTTCCAATGCTGCTCTGAAATGTTTTGACACATTTTAATATGTCAAAGGCAGCAAGCAAATATAAATGATCATTGTTCATTATTCACATATGAACTTTGCCAGGAAATATCAGTGTTTATTTGATTGCAACTGGAGTTGTTTACATGTTTGTCAGAGGAGTCATTAAGTGACTATTGAAACTCTCAACAGATCTAGCCCTGCCTTACCCGGAGGCACTGAGGACAGTTGAAACTGGCCAAACTGGAACAAAATAAACTGGGTTCAAATGTATTGTTCTTGTACCGCTCAGTTATTTCCAGTCATAATTGTTCAACTTTTGGAAAAACTGCTATTTATTTTCAATGTAATTATACAGCACAATACTACAATGCACAATTTCAAAATCTCCCCTCCCCCCACCGCATCCCAAAACCAGTCCAGCTCGTCCCTGCCTCCCTAACCTGTTCTTCCTCCCACCTATCCCCTCCTCCCACCTCAAGCCGCACCTCCATCTCCTACCGACCAACCTCATCCCGCCCCCTTGACCTGTCCGTCCTCCCTGGACTGACCTATCCCCTTCCTAACTCCCTACCTACACTCACCTTTCCTGGCCCCATCCCCGCCTCTTCGACCTGTTTGTTTCCTCTCCACCTATCCTCTCCTCTATCCCTCTTCTATCCGCCTCCCACTCTCTCCCTATTTATTTCAAAACCCCCTTCCCCTCCCCCTTTTCTGATGAAGGGTCTAGGCCCGAAACGTCAGCCTCTCTGCTCCTATGATGCTGCTTGGCCTGCTGTGTTCATCCAGCCCTGCACCTTGTTGTCTCTGACTACAATGCACAAAGTTAGTGTTAAGATATTTAAAGTTGTATTGCAGTTTAACAGGATAGAAACTACTCCAATAGTAGGAAAATGCAGGACAAAGGGGCATTGTCTGAAAAATAGTGTTCGGTCATTTAGGAATGAAACCAGAGAGGATTTTTTTTCTCCAAAAAGACAAGCAAATTTGCAACTCTCCCTTCCAAATGTCAATGAACATTCAGTGGCTTGAAATTTTTACCACTGAAATTGGTAGATGATTCCGGATGTCAAAAGATATGGACTAAATGTGTATAAATAAGATATGAACAGATTGAATATCAATATAGACTAAAGGCTAAACAGCTTAAGTTCCTATGAATGTTGGCTTATTCCTATAAACTTTCTATTGCACATTTAAAGTGCCATTGATGGAGAAACAGAAGTGGATCTCTACTCAATCCTCATAAACAACAGCTAAGTGTGGAATGGACAGACTCAAAAACTCTCACCCTGGTGGTTTTGTTGGTAAAAACTCTGCCCAACACAAAACTGCAAATCATGGAAATTCCTCAGTGTGAGTTAACTGGAAGTAGCCATGTAGTAATAATTACTCTCAACACTCTTGTACTGGAGAGTGGGGAAAACAAGGGTTCCTATTCTTTGATGTGGAGGTGTCGGTGTTGGACTGGGGTGGACAAGGTCAGAAGTCACACAACACCAGGTTACAGTCCAACAGGTTTATTTCAAAATAACAAGCTCTAGGAGCACTGTCCCTTCATCATGTGAAGTGACGAAGGGGCAGCGCTTCAAAAGCTCCTGGTTTCAAATAAATCCATTGGACTGTAACCTGGTGTTGTGTGACTTCTGACCCTATTCTTTGTCACTACCTTGTGAGTCCTATAGGTGCGTCAATGCACGACAAGATTAAATACATCTCTAGGTCTCGCTCATCAAATATTGAGTTGACACGTTGTCTAAACCATGGATTTGAAGCAATCACCATCTTTTTTTCGTCTTCAAACAAATGGAATCTTGAACTTTGGGAATAAAATGTACACTTGAGATAGTTGAGTCTGTATTTTGGTGAAATTAGTTTTTTATACCTAAGATGGCCCCGTGAATGATGACTTTGTACACTTTTCACCGTATAAATGTATCCCTGTACTTGAGTATATGTGACAATAAAACCTAATTTAAATCCTAAATATATTGAAGACAATGTACAGTAACATTTTCAGGTGCTGACTAGAAAGTTTTAATTCCTGCTAATTGTCTTTCCATTGAAATCCAAAGAGGTTTAGCACTGAAATGTTAAGCAGCTCATTGAAACTTTGTGTTGAGAATTGAACTTTGTATTCAATCTCATGTAATGCTGTGGATTATAGTTCTTCTGTTGCAAAACAATTGCCTCTGCTCAGTTTACTTTCATCTTCCAGACCTTAACAAAATCAATTATAACCTTCAGCAGAATTAAGCATTCAGTTAATAGTTTTATGTTAGCTCATCACAATAACACAACTGAAGTGTGATCAGAACAAATTGAATGGCTGATAGCAAATGGCTATAAAAGGATTGCTGCAGATATTTAATCATGGTTTGACGCAAAACTGTTGACATAACGATGAAGACTGCTCTTGTAGATACAGCACATTCCCTGTTGTGTTGTCAACCACAGGAACATCTAAGAATAAGAACAAACTCTTTCATTTGGAGCAGAGGAGCACTTCTGCACCGTAGAATTTCATTAATTAAGAGCATCATAAAATGCACCAACAACATGTTATATTTAAGACTGTGATGATTTATTCAGGCAGTCAAGAAGTTATGAAAGTAAAATGGTTGCCAATCTTTGGTATTCTCTCCCGAAAATAGCTAACGATGCTCAGGCCATGAGAATATTCAAGACAAGGATTATTTGCAAATTGAAGTACATGGAGACAATGTAGAGTGGTGGTATTCTGATAGAAGATCTACCATGATCTTACTGAATGATGATTTTGGCTTGATGGGATGAATGGCCTAATTCTCCTATTTCTTCTGATTTTAAAGAAAATTTGTTGAGTAATTCCCAATACTCTAACCGTCAACATGCAGCGCACACAAATTTAGTGAAGCTGGGATTGTAAATTTATAAGAGTTGCAATTTCTTCTCTCATTTTATAAGCACTACTGTTTCTTCTCTTCCAAACCTGCAGGTACTAGCAGAAACAAATGGCATTTATATCATGCTTTTGCCATAATAAAATGTCCCAATGTCTTCACAGGAGTATTATCAAAAATAATTTGACACTGAGATGGGTTAAAAGTCCATGAATACCTCTATCTTCTTAGGCAACTCCTTGGAATCAAGCATGACTTGCATTCATTCTGATTTGATGAGTTTTGAAATGATTGATTAGTCCAATGCATCATTTGTAGACTCAGTACTTCGGGGCAAGTGATGCTTGAGGGCTTGGACAAATTCAGTGATTGGAAGTTTGTGTAGTCTCTCCAATGCCTTGACTTCATCAATGCAAGCTTATGAATAAATCTCTTGTTGCATCTGAAACTTTGTCAAACAAACCTTCTCCAATATGATCATCATAGACCGAGACTTCCCAAAGGTCAACAGAGACATTTGACCTCTTCAGGGAGGCTTTGTGGATATCCTTAAAATGTTGCCACTATCGTCCAGGGTGTCTCCTGTGGTAACCAGCTTCTGCATTGAGCATTTGCTTTGGGGGGTTTGGTGTCAGGCAACAAATTCCATGCAGAGCATTTGATTTTAAGTTGCTTGCATGTCAATGTTGGTGTGATAGTTTGGGAGAGTTGTTTGACTGCTTTCCTTGCTACCAGGTCCAGCAGACTGTAGCTTTTTTAGCTGCACATAACCATTCTTTTTTGAGAATATAGGCAGTGATTTTTCAACAATGGGAGCGAGAGGACATTGATATTTCTGCAAACAAAGCCTTTCCAGCAAATGACATGAAAAGACCCTAGCTATTTTGATTCAAGATGGTGCTGACACTGTGTGATTCCTTGCAAGCTCCCTACAGCAAATCTGACTCTAACATTTCTTATAATCATTCTACACTTTTAAACTTAAGTGCTAAAATCTGTAAAAATTACTAGTAGTGTTCTTTTAAAGTGCACACTCTGTGCAATGTAACCTGTCTGCCTCTGTCTAAGTTTTTTACAACCTTTCATCTGTACACCCTTGCTTACTATGACCTACCTGTACTGCTTGTGACCAAAGCTTTTCACTGTACTCCCGTACACATGACAATAAATTAATCAATAAATTAATTAATTTTTCTCCCATCCAGGGCTGTTGATGCCAACAGTAGTACTGCCAAATCTTCCTTAAGACGTAATACGTACTGCCAACATTGCTTAAATGGTATGATTTGGTATCATTAAAAAGATGAACTGACAAAATTTTGTGCTGTCTTAATTTCTGCACCTTCTTTGCAAAAGATTCAGGATTGAATTTTTAGTATCCAACAGGTGGGAATAAAAAACAGGTGGGTATGGAATGTTGTGATTATCTTGCATGCTGATTCCCCAAATCCATCTCACTCCTCTCAAGCCTGTTTCCGAGAGGTGGGATTGGAGACTGGTGGAGCTACTCAAAAGACAGAGGGTGGTGGTGGAGGGTTGCTTTTCAGACTGAAGACCTGTGACCGACGGTGTGCCACAAGGATCGGTGCTGGGTCCACTGTTTTTCATCATTTATGAAAATGATTTGAGTGTGAACATAGGAGGTATGGTTAGTAAGTTTGCAGATGACACCAAAATTGGAAGTCTAGTGGACACCAAAAAAGGTTACCTCAGAGCACAATGAGATCTTGATCAGATGGGCCAATGGGCCAACGAATGGCAGATGGAGTTTAATTTAGATAAATGTGAGGTCCTGCATTTTGGAAAGGCATATCAGTCAGGACTTATTCACTTAATGGTAAGGTCCTGGGGAGTGTTGCTGAACAAAGTGATCTTCGAGTGCAGGTTCATAGTTCCTTGAAAGTGAAGTTGTAGGTAGACAAGATAATGAAGAAGGCGTTTGGTATGCTTGCCTTTATTGGTCAGTGCATTAAGTATAGAACTTGAGAGGTCATGTTGCGTCTATGTAGGACATTGATTAGGCCACTTTTGGAATACTGCGTACAATTCTTGTCTCCCTGTTATAGGAAGGATGTTGTGAAACTTGAAAGGGTTCAGAAAAGATTTACAATGATGTTGCCAGGATTGGAGGGTTTGAGTTATAGGGAGAGGCTGAATAGACTATTTTCCCTGGAGCATTGGAGACTGAGGGGTGACCTTACAGAAGTTTATAAAATCATGAGAGGCATGTATAGGATAAATAGACAGGTCTTTTCCCCAAGATGGGTGAGTCCAAACCTAGAGGGCATAGGTTTAATGTGAGAAGGGAAAGATTTAAAAGGGACCTAAGGGGTAACTTTTTCACACAGAGGGTGGTGCATGTATGGAATGAGCTGTCAAAGGAAGTGGTGGAAACTGGTACAATCACAATGTTTAAAAGGCATCTGGATGAGTATATGAATAGGAAGGATCTGAAGGGATACAGGTCAAATGCTGGCAAATGGGACCGGATTTATTCAGGATATCTGGTCGGCATGGATGAGTTGGACCGAAGAGTCTGTTTCTGTGCTGTATATCTTTATGACTCCATGACTGTATGTGCAAGCCAGTAGTGGACTGTTAATCAGATTGAGGGCATGCTGGTGGAATCTGCCTGTTATTGTACATCTGTGTGTGCTCCTCACTGCCTGGGGTCAGACACAGTCAAAGGCAGCAGTTTCCCCAATACATGGTTGTAATTTGGAAAATGTTCCAGAGAGTTTGTCTATGTTTTGCGGTACCCTTTCTCTCACTTGCCTATTTTTGCTGTTTATCAGTGCTGGGGGGCATCCTACTGGCCCTTATCTTTGGGAGCTCACCCTTTGTTCTTAACTGATGGTGAACTCACCCTCTGGAGATTAATGAGTGAACGTGGGGAAAATTACATTAACTGACCTTTTTCCACACAGTGCTGGCTGACCTTCATTTCAACCTGATGGCAAGATTCAGAAGCCTGCAGGAAACATCTTGTCATCACTCGTATCAATTCTTTAAGTATTATTTTTACAGTAACCTATAACATAATCACATGTAATTGAAGAGTTCAAAAGGATCACCGTGCACATTAGAATAAAATAAATTACTGGATATTGCGTGAATCACTTCAAAATTTTACTCCAGTGCTAATTCTTTTAAAACTTCAATACCATCAGCATATATACTGCAGGTGCTTATGTGAGACAGATTTCATCTGACACACAAGAATGAATTCCATATTTATAAAACAAAAGGCACTGTGGATGCTAAAATCTGAAAATGCAATAAATACCTAACAGCCATGCCATCATGCTGACAAGATGGAACTTAGGTGGGAGCCATGGGTCCTGCAAGGAGCCATCCTTATTAGTGTGGCCCAGCCTGAAGAACTGCTAACCCAATCACTGTGCCAACAGCCCAGCAGCCTCAGTGGCACCACCATTGGTTGTGGTCATTGCTGATACTGTTATGGGGTCACCATGTTAAATCTCTTAAATTTAAATGTACGATCTAAGGTTACTAAGGTTAGGCAAGTCCTGGTAAGGAGTTTCTGAAGGCAGGTGGCACCACTGCCAGAGGGACAATGCTACTGAAATTGGGGTGCTACTTTATAGGTCAAAGTGTGCCTGCAAAAGAGCATCCCAACTCTACCATGCTCCTATTGATGCCCCCACTCCCCCATAGTAAATACCAGTGGAGGCAAGGAAATGTAAATCTTTGCCCATTTCAATGACCCAGTTGCTATTTTTCCAGTCAGTCAAAATAGTAGGGTGGCAGGAAGATAAGGGGCATGTCACCCACAATCTTCTTGCATCATTATCCTACTTCTGCACCAAACCACAAAGGCCTGTTTAAATTCAGATACAAGTTTCATGACTGTGACATTACGTCAGAATGATCTATAAATACGCACCTATAATCAGGCACTGTGTTCAAGCTGTGTGCACATTGACTGCCGCAGGTAACGCATAATTTTTTTCTTCCTTTTGCCCTTCCCCTGCAATCAGTTCCTTATTAGTTACCTTTTAGTATCCGGCCTGCAGTGGTCTTAGCTCTGGCATTAGGCTAGAGAGGGATCACATGATGGCTATTTTATCAAGGTTACACCCCAGTTTTCATTCCATCAATATCCACTTGCGCACAAGTATTTCAACAAGAGTCATTAAATAGTGATTACAACAACTTCCATGCATAGACTTCCTTCAACATGGTGCCAAAGAGCTTCACAAAAGCAAACACAATTTGCCGTAGAGATACAAAAGTAGATATAAAGATAGGTAATTAAATATTTGGTCAAAAAGGTGGATTTAAGAAGGAAATGGGAAGAAATAGAGATGCTGAGACATTAAAGGAGGGGAAACCAGAGCTTAGGGCCTAGACAGCTGAAAGAATGCAGCTATGGTGGAACAAAGACAGTTGGGGTTGTGACAAGCCAGAATTGGAGGACCAGAGATCTCAGAAAATTGGCGAATTGGAGGTAGAAACTTTGGCTGATCCTCCCTCGCTAAATCAGAAAGCAAAAGCTATTTATGTCCCTCCTACCCGATTTCAGCTAAAAGCCCAGGCAAGAGGCGGGCCCTAAGATCCTTCTGTTCTGAATCTTATGCAAAGCCTATAAAAATAGCGAGGTATCTGACTGAGCAGTTAAATAGATTTTGACAGCTGGTCTTATGTGAAATGAGACTGGCCAGTCTCAACCCAGATCCCATGGGACTGAGTTCAAAGTACAAAATTATGATTGCGACCAGCCAACAGTGCTGGAGAGAAAAAAATGCATTTCAAGAGGTAAATAGATGTGAATGAGCTTTCATAAGATTACTGTTTAAAGTCAGACTCGAATGAAGTATGTTGTGCTACTAGTCTCTGAGGACGTTTCCATAGATGGTTGAGTTTTGAAAAGCTAATAGGAAATGGTGTCAATGGTTAAAAATGTAAACTGCCTGGTTCACACACCCAAATTCTTTCACTTTTGCAGACAAAGAGCATCTTGTTTGGAAAAGATTTCCGTAGCAAGAAAATTTCATAAATGTGCCCCAGCTGCACATTAACTTAACGAAAGTGAGGATTCCTTCCCAAATAATAGTTAGGATTTTGTTGCATGTTAATGTGGAGTAATGAATAACTTTTCTTATTAAATAAAATGGAATGCTGACGGGGAATTTTATAAACCCCACTGGAGTATTTGAAGCAGAGGAGGCACATAAAATACAGCAAGGTAGTGAGCTTATTCTCTCCCAATCCTCTCCTCTGTAGTATAGGAGCTGAGCAAGATGCCAGGTAGCCTAATGGGCAATTAACTGTCACTGAAGGTCCTCAAGCTACCTCTGCCACACCTTGTATTTTGGCTGAAGAAAATGGGAGAATTATGAAATTCTGCAGCACTGGGAGTGTGGGCTGTCAGGAAGGTCATGGGGAGAGATGTTATCTCCATTGGAGGGAATCTGGGGGCACTGTGCCCATTGAGGTACCCCCTCTCCACATGTTCTTGTGCCTATCGTTACCACCCACCTCCTCGACCTGCCCCCAGTCTCTAAAACCCACTCACCATCTCCTTTAATAAAACCAAGAACTGCAAATGCTGAAGACCTGAAACAAAAACAGAAACTTAGCAGGGTTGGCAGCATCTGCGCAGGGAAAGGAGAGTTAATGTTTCAATTTGAGTGACCCTTCAGGACTCTGATGTCAGACCTGCTAAGTTTCTCTAGCAATTTATGTTTTTCTTTCCATTTCCTTTCTGTTTCTGGGGTCTCCAATTCTGGCCCCAATCAAAATTCTTGGATTTACTTTCAAGGCTGAGGGACCTTCCTGGTGAATGCCTGTAATCCCATCAGTGGCCACTAGTCTCTTCTGGCGCTACTGGGACTTACAAAGCCAATCAGATGGACCTTCTTGGGTCTTGACCTGCAATGTCAACTTTCCTGCTCCTCTGATGCTGCCTGGCCTGCTGTGTTCCTCCACCTCCATACAAATAGACCAATAGTTCTTTACTTGGGTCTTGTTATGATGGAAGTTCCACCTCAAGTAGTAAAGTCAGTCCCCAGCATGTCATCATTCCTCGACTGGGACATGGGGTGATTGCGGTTTGGGTGGGGATGAGTGATGTGTCTGACCATGTAAAATCTATCCCTGGGGTTCTGAAAGGGCATCCAAAATAAGAGAAAGTTATAACTTCAATAATATTATACCTGAGCTCCTGTGGTGCCCATCGGTCATGGATACTCGGAGATAGACACTGTGTGCTCCTCTGCTCGGGCAATGTAAAGGTATAACTGAGGGAGGCAACAATAATTAATTCCCAGCCCGACATGGACCATGTCTAACCTGTATCTGTGGTTGATCACACCTGGGAGAAGTCCTGTGATGAAGTCCAGATTTGGTCTGCCCATCCCCTCACTCTGCAGTGGATGCCCAAAGAATGATAGCATGGGATTGAGATGGAGGTGCAGTCCCTTTCAACCATTGGCCTGGGGCGCCCACACACATTCAGTGTCAATGTGAAACATAGATATCCAGGAAGCAGAAATATCACGGGAGCCAAGAATCTTTGGAATGCTTTAAAAATCTGATCAACTTCCAAGCCACGCTCTCGGCTTCAAATCCCCCTTTTCACAGGGAGGATTCCATATGCACAGCCCTCAAATGGAAACCTCCATGTGTTTGTCAGATGGCAAGAAAAGCCTCAGGGCAAAAGACGTTGATGAGTTAACAGATTCATAGCATGTATGGCCATTTATTGTAGCTTTACAGGCATCTTCAGGAGGTAGATAAGACTCAAATTTATTATTGTGACACCTGACTCATCAACCCACCAGACAGCAGACTTCCTTCCCTAAGGGCATTCATGAACCACACAGGATATTCATGGCAATCTGACTGTTTCACCATTACCTGTTACTAGCTTTTTATTCCCAATTTATTTAATAAACTGAAATTCCAACTGACATAGCTGGATTTGAACTCCTGTCTTAGATCAGTATTCCAGGCCTCCAGCTTATTCATTAAGTAACATTGCCACTTGGCCACCATACCTCTGTTACAAAGCAATACGAGCCACCGTCATCTTTATTGTCCTAAATATAATTTCACGCTAATCCAATAAGAAGTTGTATTTACAGAGCAGATTTAACATAGTAGATCATCACAAGGCCCTCAGCAGGAGCATCATAAAACAGAAAATGGCACTGAACTACAAAGGAACATATTAGACTTGATGATCAAAAACCTAAAAGTAGACACAAGAAGTATTTTAAAGGAGTAAAAAGAGAGAGGTGGAATGGTTCAAAAAGGTTTTCTAGAGTTTAAGGCCTAGGAATGGCCAAAATGAGAATGTTCAAAGGGACTGACATACAGATATCTTGGAGAGATGTATGGCTGTACGAGACAGAGATAGGGAGAGGAGACACTGGAAAGATTTGAAAACAAGAATGAGAATTTTAAAGTCAAAGCATTGCTTAACCTTTGGTAGGGTAGATCACTGAGCAGAGTATTAGAGAGTGAACAGGATTTGGTGTGAATTAGAACAGGAACAGCTGAGTTTCGATTTATATCAAGTTTACAGGGGTGATAATATGGCAAGCCAACCAAGAAGTCATGAGTGAGTCAAGTCTATGGCTAATAAAGACAAGTTTCAGCAGCAGATGAACTGAGGCATGTGTAAGGTTGGCCAATGTTGCAGAAGTGGAAGTTGCTACTTTATGTGATAGTACAGATATGTGGCTTGAAGATCATTCCAGGGTGAAATATGACATTAACATTGAGAACAATCTGGTTCAGCCTTAAAGAAATGCCACGAAGCTGGATAGAATGAGTGCTGAGGGGCAAATTTGCAAAGGGAAGCAAACAAAACGTCTTTGCTATTTCTAAAAGTGAATTAGAGAAATTTTTTGCTCATCAAGGACTGGATATCATTCAGGCTGAGGAAAGCACTGGTCAGTAACATTCCGCCATACAAGTGTCTGGCAATGATCCTGCCCAACAAGAGAGAATTTAACCACCTCTCCGTGATATCATCATCAAATGTTTTGCTGTAAATAGCATGGTTTCTCCATTGATTAGAAAGTTAACTGGCCCAGTTTGAAAGATACTATGACTGTAAGAGCGGTATATCATATTGCAGATTATGAAAGCCTGTCCTGAAACTCCTGTCCGCCATCTACAAGGCAGGAGAATAATGGAAGGCTCTCCACTTGCTTGGATAAGTGCATTTTCAATACATAACTCTCACATATCTCAAAGCAACCAAAATTGTAGCCTGTTTGATCAGTATCCCTCCATCACCAGAATCATTCACTTCCTCTATCACAGAGGCACAATAGCAGAAATGCGTACCACTTAGAAATTATATTCTACTATAGAAGACTGTAGAGGCCAAGTCACTGAATATATTCAAGAAAGAGTTAGATTTGTTTTAGATTTTATAAACATCGTGAGGTGTGATATATCAAGAGGCATGAAAGTGGGAATATGGTGTTGAGTTAGAGGATCAGCTACGATCATATCAAATGGCAGAGCAGGCTCGAAGGGCTGAATGGCTTTTAATTTCTATATTTCAGTACAGAATCTTACCAAACCTCCTTCAAGATTACTTTCCATACCCACAAACACTGTCACAGGATGGACAAGAACAGTAGATACAGGGCAACCCCACCACCTGCAATTCCACCTCTCCCCCCGCCCCAACCAAGCGAGACACCATCTTGCCATTGGTCTCCTGTTTTCACTGTCACTGGTTCGATATCCTGGAACTCCCTTCCTAGCAGTATTCTGGGTGTTACTGAAGCACACTCACCGCAGTGGTTCAAGAGGGTGACTCACCACCAAATTGGATATTTAGATAGGTAATAAATGCTGGCCCAGCCAGTGATGCCTATATCCCATGAGTGAACAAAAAAATTTACCTTTGTGATAGTCATACAAAATGTCATTTGTGGCTTTGATTAAAGCCACTTTGGGGAGTGCAGCAGGAGCAGAAAACTGATTGAAGGGCAATGGCAATGATTCATGCTTGTGCAATTATTTGACAGGGATGATAAACCTCAGGTATCACAGTCAAGAATTCATTTTTTGAACCGACTGAACAACAGTAAAATAGTTGACTGTGGGGAAATCAAACCCAAGTGCAAACACGTCCTCATTCCACATCAACTGGTAGGGCAGAATCTTCCCAACTCCTTAAAACATGGGCATAGGTGAGAAACATGGGAGAATCACATGAGGAAGAGGAAGAGGAAATTCTTGATGTTGAGAGCAATAGGTCCCATTTTCCAAACACAGCTAAACTGTGAAACGAGGTTCTCGTTAACAAGCAGTGAGATGCCTGTTTGCAAGTATTAGCTCATCTCATTAATATGCAGTTTCCCATTTTCCCACCATCAGGTAGTAACAAGACGACAATTCCAATGTGAATGTTAGAGGGGCAACCATGGAGATTCCAGCTCACTCTTCGCTCAACTGGTCCTCCATCTTGGGCACCAGTTGCCTACATCTCAGGGCAGCATTTTGGAGCAGTGACGACATTCAACTCCCCATCCAGAGATTTCCCAGTCCCTGTTGGCAAAGGAGCAAAGCCCATTTCCCTCTGTCCAACATGTATGGGGCAACCGACAGAAGCAGTGCAGGGGCAGGGGCAGACGCAGACTTCCAGCACTTGACCAGGCACACTGCAGGGCTTTAAAGATGATCCAGCGTCAGGAAAACCAGGATGTCTGGTCAGTGGCCAATACCTCTGCCAGTGGCGAGTGGGAGTAAATGATAAAGGGATACCACAGGGACTTGGTGCAGAGATCATGAAGCCTCACTAGGCTGTTGAAGATACTTAACCAATTTCTGGTGCCATAGTCTGAATAAGGGTGATTAAGTAGCATTTCAGAGAAAGAACTCCACTAAGTTTCTTCCCAGTAATCCACGAGACATGAACAGTGAGAGAAAATAGAAATATAACAAGTAGAAGCAGAACTAGACCTTTTGGTCCCAGGGCCTTCTCTCCTATTCACTATGATCAGAGCTGATCTTTTACCTCAACTTTATTTTCCTGCCTACTCCCGAAATCTGTTCATTCCCCAAGCATTAAAACATCACATGATCAGCCTTGAATTTACCAATATCGAACCATCCAAAATCCTTCATGATGGTCCATTCCAAGGACTCACAGCTCTCTGAAGAAATTTCACTTCATCTCAGTTGTAAATAATTGACCCTTCATCCTGAGATTGTGCTGCTATATTCTAGCTTCTCTAATTAAAGAAAAGAACACAGCAGTTTCTACTCACTCCTCCAGAATCCAGTATGTTTCAATGAGATCATCTCTCATTCTTCTAAGTTCCAGAGAAGTTAGGCCCAATTTACTCAGTCTTTTTATCACAGACTGAATCTCTCATGTCAGGAACCAATCTTGATTTAGATTTTATTGTCATGTGTACTCAAGTGCAGGAGTACAGTGAAAAAAGTGTGCAATGTCACCATGTAAGGTGCCATCTTAGGTACCAAGGTACAAAAACCATAGGTACAAAGTAGTAATAGAAACACAATCAAAAAGTTAAGCATTACTTCATGGAATAAGTTGAAAAATAAAGAAGTAAGTTAATATTAAAGTAAGTTAATATTAAAGTCTTTCTTAATTTAAACTAGGAAAATAAATGAATAAGTTAGAAGTGAAACAGAAATATATGCCAGCATTGCAAATGTATCTTTCAATTGTCATAAAGTTATAGAGTCATTAAGGCACCTATAGATGTCATTCTCACAATGGTTGATCCCCAAAAGTTTCCACAAACAGATAGATCAGCTACAATCATATTGAACATCAATGCAGGCGTGAAGGGCTGAATGATCTACTCCTCCTACTAATTTTTATGCTGCCTCCTACAATCTTCTAACCACATAAGCACTGTAAAATGTATGCTAAATCTCAAGTATGTAGTATGTTAAATAAATAATAAAAATATCCAGTCATTAACAATACAGCACTACATTTTTACAACCATTCTTGTTAAAAAGCATAACAATAGACTAAAAACCAAAAGAACTGAGATGCTGTAAGTCAGAAACAAAAACAAAGTTGCTGATAAAGCTCAGTAGGTCTGGCAGCATCTGCGAAGAAAAAAATCAGAATTACCATTTCGGGTCTGGTGACCCTTCCTCATAACAATAAACTATTCTGTTGTTAAGGTTTTGTCATCATAGTGAAATAGGTTTATTTTGGGTAGAGAAAAAAACATATGCAATTCTCCCTTTGAACATTATTCATGATTTTGTTCATGTGCTTTAAAAAAATCCCACGCATTTGAATATGTAGCCTGTGGGAGTTGCACAGTTTTGATGTCTACATCAAAATGTCTGCATTCATTTCACTCCGCGGTGTAAACACCTACACAGTTGAAGAACCCAATGGTATTGTCTGCCAGAGAAAATGTAGGTTCACTAATGTGGTGTTGGATTAAAGAAACCAATACCTGTCTGTTAAGCACACTAATCAAAACTCTGGTTTCTCCTGAAATTGCAATTAGGACACTGCATTCTACAGAAGGGCCCATCCAAACCATCACCTAACCTAAATATCAAAAGGGAAATGCACAAAAAGGACAATGCTGTCCTGAGACTAGAAGGAAACAATCAGATTAAACATAAACAACTTAAAGGAGGGGGTTTAGCTACACATTAACGTTGAGTGTGCAACTTAACATTTGCAGGCAATGCAGGGCTAGCAAGTTGCTTCTGTTCTCAGTGGCTATGCCATAGTCGCCAGACAGAAATGCATGTCGTGTACCTCTTTAGATCCCACGTGCTGGTTGCTGGTAAAAGCAAATGCTCTGGAACTTAACATGCTTCTAGATACTAGCCGTTTACCATTTTTCTGGTCACTGTTTAAGGTAGCCCATACATAGAGAAGGCATGCAGATGGTGAAATTTGAATTCAATAAATATCTGGAATTAAGAATCTAATGATGACCGTGAATCCATTGCCGATTGTTAGAAAAACCCATCTGGTTCACTAATATCCTTTAGGGAAGGAAACTGCCATCCTTACCTGGTCTGGCCTACATGTGACTCCAGATCCACAGCAATGTGGTTGATTCGTAACTGCCCTAATTGAGCTTATTTTCTGACCATCTAAATACATTTCTTCTACTATCAATATTTTGCTCCCCACATAAAGACTAAAGTTTCAGTTGATTAAAAATTCCTGCTTCCTGAACCAGTAAGCCAATAATTCCATTTGTTTTAGGTTCAAGTTGTGATTAATAGCTATATATTTTCATAAAAATGGAAGAAAATTACTTTAGTTCCAGAACAAACTTACAGTTATGCTCCACTTCCTCTACACTTACAGGACCACAAGGTTGTAACTTAACATTATTGACTAATTCTCATTACACTTCAATCATGAAAGAACTGTATTGTTGGTATTAACAATTGTTTTCAAAATCCTATGCAAGGAGTGGAAAATTAGCCAAGGTTGGAACTTTGAATTTCTGTCTGCTGAATAGTGTTGAACAACGCACATCAGATCGAGTCAGCTACACAAATATTTTGATTCTTTCTGCTTTAGAACGCTTGCCAACACTGTATTACATACAAGAATAAAACACCCTTAGACACGAGAGAAAAATTAGGAAGCACAAAAAAATGTCCGATGTAGTAGGAAGTGGCAAAAATGTTTGTCTCACTCAATACTTAGTAAGTAAAAGGAAGGTTCAACTGCAATTAGATTTTTATCTCACTTTTTCTCTATTACCAACTCATTAAAATCTAGATTGCAGTGGTAACATCCCTGCTGCTGGACTATTAGCCTTGGTTTCAAGTTCCACCTGAATAATAACATCTGATTTTTAAAAATCTAGACAGCAATTATCAATGATACCAATTAACTATGGAGTCTGTGCCAAGCACTTCAAAACTTACCTTTGGCTGATGCTTCTCCATTTCTAGCAGCAGTCAAGGGAAATTATGGTGATTCCACTTGTCCCCCTTGCCACCTAAGCAAAACCTATGATCCTAGCCCGAGAAAAATCATACTTTAGTTCCATTTGTTAGTTTCTTTCCTTTCACGGCACAAGGTTCATTTATCCAGTAAGCCACCAGGAAATTTAGAACTCAAACATTGACCAATAAAACATGAATGGCTAAACACTCAGACCTTTCATTTTAAGCTATTCAGGAAAAAAAAGTGAAAAAGGGTTTAGCATCTACAATTCTACCTAGAAATGCATTTGACATATTGGTCACCCTGAAGACACAAATTGGTTTTTTGCCAACTCTCACCTTATCTTGCCCTTTAATTATTGCATCAGGCACCTGTATAACCCAATTTTTAATCATACCTATTTAAATTTTAACATGGAATCAAGTATTATGTTGGTTCCCTTCACATCAGTTGTCAGGTTATTGGAAAAAGTTGCAGGCTGAGCAGAACTCTGATTTGGTGTGAAGACCTCTACTGTGATTCTGTCCCTCTTTGCTCTTACTACTGTTCTGCAGTAACAGAATCTTGAGGAGCAGTAAACTTTAGTTTGTTGAAAACGTGGGTGGCTTTAAGCTAAATATTTCATTTCCAAATGAAATTCATCTTATGGAATTGTTATGTTTTGTATTTGGTCAACTTTTGCTTCATTCAATTGAACTCCCACCTGGTTAGTTATTACTTCCACATTTGACTAGTTTCATCCTTCACTTTGAAAGGATGAATTGTTGATTGTTAACACTTGGCTCACTGATTCTTAGTTTCGCTGTAATATTTGGCAGAGACAGCTTAGAGCATCTTGTACATGCATACATCCTTCACTCATACTTCCCACAGCACTTAAGACAGGGAAGTAGCAACACAAAAAAAAATAAAAAACAAAACACACTCCTTCAAATTTGAGGATGTTATTGAAATGCTTTACAAGCAGCAGGAAAGGAATGCACACAAAACATTGAAGAACAAGTGTTTTAGAACATCATAAAAGTGACAAAAAAAAAAGTGCTTCACAGGAAAAAAGTAGTTAGATCAGATGACTAAAGGATTGTTCAAAAGATAGGGTTGACAATCTTAAAACCAAGGCAAAGGCAAAAGTATTCTTGACCCATAGTCCCTTAGCGAGGGTCAACTCAACTGCTCAAAACTAGGAATGAGTTCTGAGGAAGGGTCACTCAATCCAAACATTAGCTGGTTTCTCTCTACAGATGCTGCCAGACCATGAGCTTTTCCAGCTATTTTTGTTCTTAATGGCTTAAAAGTCAGGCAAGTAGGTTCTGGGGCTGGAGGTAAGCAATAACAAGAATAAGGTAAGAAATGGAAGGCAGGTGAGATTAGATAGTGTCAGATTGTGGGTTTTGAAGTCACCATTGGGGTGGGGGCAGAAATAGCCTAGATCAACAGAAAAATAAAGTGACAACACAACCTGTGATAAAGACAATACAGTGTAGATTGTCTGAATGCCAGATCCACCACATGTTGCACAAGAGCCACAAATCAATGTTTAAAAAAAATTCTGCGTAGCACTGAAACCCAGTATTTGTGTACAATGAAACACTTGTCTGTTGCTGCTGTAAGGATGTGGCTGTTTTACAGCCAAACTGGAATTTCCAAAACACCTACATGACATTTCCAGAATTCATACTTCCTCATTCAGTGCACTTGATTTCACCACCCTCAATGAAACTAAGATTACTTTCCATTGAAAAGTATGCTTTAATTAAAATTTAATAGAAAACTGTACAATTTCTTCAATACAGCTGTACAATATTTAAGAAAAATGTACAACAGTTGAGATTCACATAGCTTACAGACTGTCAAAAAGAGACTATGTACAGACAAACTATCTAGATCTGCACAATATGCTACCAAAAGTGATTTTCCACCCCCCAGCTCGTTTGAAAACAGGTTTTGCAGAGTTACGAAATTAAAAAAAAATTGTCAGTTTTACAATAAGCTACAGGAATCAATTCACAGCTTAATCCAAAAGGCAGTGTCCCTTAAAACATGAGATATATGTAAAGTGTATTTCACCTTTTAGGTCAATACTGAGTTACACAAGTCAAAAAGCTAGACCAAACTTTTTACAAGTCTGATTTCATGTTCTGCTTTGCAGGAGAAGCAGACAATGTCATACAGACTTATAAACCAGCAATGTTGACATTTAAAAATTTAAAAAGATTCAAAACAGCTTACTTTTGTCTTGTGATCAAAATATATCATGGTTGTAATCCTTTGTCAGAAATCTTTAAAGTGTTCTTCATTTTCAGTGCTTTATTTGTTGCTTCCAACGCTCAACGTTGGAGTTTCAGAATATAAAAAAGTTCTGATTAGGCACCAACCATATGATGAGTGAATAAAATCCTATCCTCAAAATAAGAATACAAATTTACTCAGCTAAAGTAGTTTTGGTTACTTCTCTGCACAACCCACTCATGAAACTATTACAAATTTGGAATAGTTTCATCAGAGGATTACATCCCAGGTGATGCTCCTTTGGAAATTCCCCATCCAGACAACTAAATTATATAGTTCAAAATACACTTGTTTAGGCAGATGGCTTTTTTTAAAAAAAAAAGAAAAACACCATCAGGGCCAAGTAATTTTTTTTAAACTAAAAGCCACATTTAGAGAAAAAAACTCCACTTAAGGTATATATATTGCTCAGTTGCAGTAAAGTGCCTTTCAGCTTGAAACTGCCATCCAGTAGTTTTTGGAAGGGCTGGTTCTGCCCATGATCAGCTCGTTTTTACAGGTCAACATTCCCAGGTTATTGGCTGGTGGTGCTTCATACAGGACACAAATGGAACCATCTTCACCTATGCGGTAAGAAACCTCATAGGGGTCGACCCATAGAGTCAGCTCACTGGGAAGGAGTCTGAACAGCTGCTGGCTGCTGAGCCCTATTCTGTTGGCAGCTTTTCCAATCAAGGGGTCCATTTTATGGTTTATTCGGATACACCGGTAACCCGAGCCTTTGCATGGTTTGTCCGGAAACCAATGATGCCTGTAGTGCTCTGAAAGAGACAAGATGGATACACCCAAAATTAATAAGTTTGCAGCAACTTGCAGTCAAACAAACAGCAAGTCAAAACATCGAACCCTCAATTCATCTTTGAGCCTTAAAAAAGTAATCACGGCGTTTAGTCCAAAACAAACTAGCCAGCGCTATAATTAATTTTGGCAAGCAATGGACTTCTACTTTAGAAGTTAAGAAAGTTTCTGCTCTTAAAAAGCAGTCACCGATTTTTTTTTTAAAAAAAGGCGTGTTTAAGTGTCAAAACTCACTCAAAGCACAATGCTTAAATTTTGAGACAAAGTTCATCGTTCCACGGGTAAACAGAGTTTGATTCACTTTCGGTGAAAGAAAGTGGAAAGGTTTAAAAAAAAACACTCCTGCGCCACAGCTCGACCCCGTTCAACGCCCAGTTTCTTTTGGCAGAGCCCGAGCTGAAAGAGTACAAAGAAAAATAACACGTTAAGCTTCTGCAGAAGCTTAGAAGTGGCAGCGAGGAGGAACGTTTGCGACCACCGCGCTTTAATGACTGTTACACGGGAAGGATATCCTGTGAAACCTTCGGGGAACGATTTCTATTTGTCTTGATTAAATGCACAAAAAAAAAAAATCTTTTTTCCTTTTAGACAAATAATTGCGCTCAATTCCCTTTCCAACAGCAGCTACCCCCGTCTGCCCTTTACTCACCTGCCAAGGCGTCCTGTAGCGAGTGGCTGAAGATTTGTAGCTGACCCGGGCTCACTACGCCCGTGTTGCGCAGGAGTCTGCTAACAAAACCCACAGCAGCCGCGATCTCCATAGTCATAACCAATCCGCCTGAAAACTACAAAAGGCTCGACGAGGAACCAGCGACAGACAAGGCGGCTTTATTAACGAAACAACAAAAATAAAAGGGTAACAAAGACACGGAGGCTCAAGCAGTGCAATTCTGCAAAATGCCCTGGAGACTGTACGAATAGCTCGCTGCGCTCCGGGAGCTCCCAGTGTATCTACTTAAGGACCTCTTATTCTGGTGACTCTAAGCGAGTCTGGTCCCTCTGCCTCGCTGCCGCTCTCATTTAAAGGGCTGTGCCCCACAATGGAACATGTCGTAGCCCAGCGCCACAGACTGATGGATGATACACTCATCCAATCCGAATTGGGGAACGTCAAGCTTCTAACCAATGGGGAGTGGGAAACGTGAATGTGGCATTTCCATTGGAAGATAGGCGTTTGTGACGACACGAAGCGTCTCGGCCAATGGGGAGGACACAGTCTAAAATGGAAGAATTGACGTTCGAGATGACGTGTGTGCGAATGGTCTGATTATAGCAACTGGGAAATAACAGGGAGAAGTGAGAGGGACCAGTAATAGAATTTGGAGTTCCTGGGAAATAACAGGGAGAAGTGAGAGGGATCAACAACTGTCAGTAACTGGAAAAAACAAGGAGAGCGAGAGGGATCAGTCGCAGAATTTAGAGTTCCTGGGAAATAACAGGGAGAAGTGAGAGGGACCAGTAATAGAATTTGGAGTTCCTGGGAAATAACAGGGAGAAGTGAGAGGGATCAACAATTGTCAGTAACTGGAAAAAACAAGGAGAGCGAGAGGAATCAGTCGCAGAATTTAGAGTTCCTGGGAAATAACAGGGAGAAGTGAGAGGGATCAGTAATGGACTGAAGTAGGGTCACTGGGACATAACAGGAAGTAGTGACAGGGATCTGTAATGGGCTATTACAGTTACTGGGACATAACAGGCACCGTGACAGAGATTGTGTATGCTTGTGACTGACTCTTTGAATCTCTCCACAGCCTATGTTGTCAGTTTGTTTGTCAGCCCTGGATGATTCTCAGTTTCATGCAATTAAAAATTGAAAAACTGAAACCTATCTAAATGTACATATGAGATAACAAGGTGTAGAGCTGGATGAACACAGCAGGCCAAGCAGCATCAGAGGAGCAGGAAGGCTGACGTTTCAATCAGCCATTTCTGATGAAGAGTCTAGGCCCGAAACGTCAGCCGTCCTCCTCCTATGATGCTGCTTGGCCTGCTGTGTGTTCATCCAGCTCTACACCTTGTTATCTCAGATTTTCCAGCATCTGCAGTTCCTACTATCTCTAAATGTACATATGCATTTGCTCCAGTAAATGTCTTCCTCCCCCATTGATTTAATCTTTTTCACTGGCTACAGTCCATTACATCCTTTAAAATTGTCTTCCCAATATTCAAGTTCTTCCAGGTCTCATTCTTCCAATTGCTCCTTCAGTCGCACAGCCCTCAACAAGCCTTTTGTTCCTTCATCTCTGGTTTCTTACAATTCTTTCATTCCCTTAAGTCCATCATTGGTAGCCATGCTTTCAGCTATGTGGGTCCGAAATCCTGAGATTCCTGTCTTGTATCTCATTTTCTTTATAATTCCTTGCCCTCTTTTAAGTACGTCCTTAAAACCTAGGTCTTTGAATGAGCTTTTAGACATGGCTACTAAAATCCCTTTCTTGCCCCAGTGACATATTCTTTGTGTGATTTTGAATTGCATGGAATACCTTGTGACATTTCCCTCTGCCAACGGCTTCTATGTAAATATAGGCTGTTGCAAATAGAGAGTGTAAATACTAATTTGCCAAATTATAACAATTGACAGGCAATTGCAGCAGTATAGTTAGCAAATGAATTAGTTAAAGTAAACAAGAAATAACAGAAGACATGACTGAGTCAAATAGTAGCATCTAAGCAATGGCTGGGGGAATGAATAGTAAGAACAAGAACTTGCACCTATACCAGAGTTCTGAGGAAGGATCACCTAACCTGAAACGTTAATTGTGATCTCTCTTCACAGATGCTGCCAGACTTGCTGAGCTTTTCCGGCAATTTCTGTTTCTGTGACTTACACTTGTATGATAACTTCAAAACCGAAGATATCCCTAAACTTCAGAGACCAGGATGAATGAACACTGAATCAATGGGGAGATTATGCTTGCATTAGTAAAATGGGTTTCAAGAAGGTTCTTAAACAAAAGACAGGTGTCAAAAAGAGAGGTTTGGGGAGTGAATTCCAAACATTAGACCATAATCTTTGAAGATATTATGTACAATAATGAAATAAAGGGAGGGAAGACGGGCTATAAGATATATGAAGATGGGCATGATATTGAGGGAGAGAAACTGGTCGTGGTGGTGATGGGAATGGCCACAGTTTGTTTGGGACTTGAGATGATTACAAAGGCAAGAATGTCAATTTTTCATTTACCACTTACTGTGGGGGTGTATGGTGGAGGGTAGAACCAATGCAGCAGTGCATTGATGAAGCTAATAGTCAAGTCTGGTGATGCAGTACTTGGTGTGTGTGAGAGAATGAGTTGAAATTTATGGTGGGGGAGGCCTACAACAAGATCATTCATATTAATTGAAACTGTGAGTGATAAAGGCACTTATCAGGATTTCAATAGAAAATGATTAGTCTAAAGTAGGGATTAAAGTAGATAATGTGTGGAGGTGGAAGTATAGACTCTTTGCAATGTAACGGATGTGGGTTTGGAAATGTAGCTCACAGCTGAACTGGAGGCTGAGGTTTGAACAGTCTAGCTCAACCTAAGACAGAGAGGGTTGTTGTGGGTCGCGAGAGAACGAAGATTGCAGTAAGGAGGGGAAAACAATTACATCACCCTCTTAAAGTAACAGTTGCAGAATAAATTAGGACATAGAGTAACAACCCAATAAAAAGTGCTGGCCACTGTCTTGTCCCGTTACCCTGAGCCGTATTCTAATCTCAATCTAGCATTGCCCTATAAATGTATGCACAAGGAACGAGCAGAGGACATTAAGCCCCTCAAGACTGTATCAACATTTAATAAGATCATGGCTGATCTGATTGCAATCAGAAATCTGCCTTCCTGTTCATTCCCAATAAACTTTCACTTGCTAGCTTAACAAGAGTGTATTCACCGCTACCTTAAAATATTCAAAGACTCCACTTCCTCTGCCTTTTCAGGGAGACAGTCTGAAGATTGACAACACATTCAACGCACTGTGAACAAGGTTTTTCACCTCATCCCAATTTTAAATGGGCAACTTCTTAGTTGTAGCTAGTGACTCCTAGTTCTACATTCTCCTGTAAGAGCAAAAACCCTTTCCAGTTCAGCCTGTCAGGATCTCTCAGGGTCATATATGTTTCAATCAAGTCATGTCTTGTAAACTCCAATAGACACAAGCCTGGCTCAGCCAAATTTCTTCATAACCCATCCATTCCAGATATTAATCTGGGAAATTTTCTGTGAACTGCTTCCAACATATTTGTATTCTTAAATAAAGTGATCGATATTGTACACAGTACTCCAGATGTGGTCACACTAGTACCGTGTATAACTGAAACATAATCTCCCTATTTTTTCTTTCAATTCCCCTCATAATAGCTCAGTCTTCTGTTTAATATATCTCTCCCAACAAAAGTGTAGTGCCCTGGAAGTTAATTATTTGTTGGCATGATTCAACTCTCACCATTAAAAGTTTCACTTCCTGTTTTTTTTTTCCCAATACTGAGCCAGTATGTGCCCTGCTCTCCAACACTTGTTCGTCCAAGCCCCGTCTTTTTACTGAAGGCTCTAATCTGAGCCCTAGACTCCTCTTTGTCTACACCACCTCCTCGGGCAGGGAAGAGAGAGAGAGGCATTGCAAGAGAGACAGCAACCTAAACAAGATCCTTTACGGCATCATGCCCTGTTCACATATATCATTCCTGTGCCCGCTAGATAATTATCTTCCAGTCTCCTAATAATTCAAATTTACATACTCATCCTCATGTTTAAATCACCTCATGAACCCCTCCTCTAGCAATACACCTTCCTGAGATTTTACCTTTCTCCAGCTCTGTCTATGAATTGCCCAACCCCTTTACCCTAATCATTGGCAACTTTTAGCAGGCTAGGCCCTACACTCTGCAATTCTGTCTCTCTGTCTCCACCTTCCTCTCCTTAAGACCCTCCTTGAAATCTATTTCTTTGAATACATTTTTCAGTCACTCTCCCTAGTATCTCCTTAGCAACCTTGGGCATGATCTTTTTGAGATGAAGTGTGGAAGTAGATGTAAAGGCATCAGACACTTCCACTTTGGAATGGGACATGGCTTCTTATAATTACATTCTTCACATACATTGCACAGGTAAATGCCACATTTTATGGGCAGAAGGTTCTGAAGCTCACCAGGACCTTCCAATCTCCAATATTCAGGCAACTTATTTAGAAGGCACCAGGACAGCATTAACACTCTACAATCTGGAAGAATCACTCAAACTCTGATTATCCCTTCACCCACCCCTGGGGATGTCAGAGAACTGGTAACAGGTGCTGCCACTCTTTGGCATTGCCATCCTATTGGCTCTCCTGAAGGCTTTTCAGGAGACATAGGAAGTTGTTTTCTCAAGGGATGACAACAGGAAGTCATCCCGACTGGTGTGGGCAGCCTAGACAGAGGTGGCTGCAGACGTCAATGCTTGTGGATGTCTCAAGAATGCCAGGCACCTGTAACACAAGAGGATGCTGCCCTCCGTCAGAGCACATTCAATTGCCTACTCAATTCTTCATGCCCCATATGTGTGTGAGTTGGCATTATAATGTTGGCACTGCAGAGGACTATCATACTGGGAGTTGGGCGCATCTCCATCAGGGTCTTGTGAATCAATGTCTATTACTTCAGTGCAGTGGTACCACGTCACAGTGATACTGTCTCTCTCACACCTTTCAGTGTTGATACATGAAACATAAAAGGAGCTACATCACTCAGCAACTCACATACCATAAGGCCACTGACCTTTCTTCACAGCTAGGAAAACAAACATGTCTTGTAGCTTTTCATCGAGGTCTTGCATGGGACAAAGTCACAACTACAAAATATGGCCTTGTTTTGCATTGACCCCTACACTGAATTCCACCCTACTGTCTGTCCCAGTCAGGTTTGCTGGCATCAGTGCAGCTGTCTCATCAGTGGAGGCTTGTTGGCTCAATCAGGCTTCAACACTAACATTGTAAGTGTTTAACGACAACAAACCAGGATGCATAAGACCTGGACCTCTCATGTGCTGATCAGCATGGAGATAATTGTCTGTAAGTGTTTGCTCAAAGAAATGGCTTGATTATGAAGGAGACATTTAACTGAAAAAATTGTTTGTACACTGGAGCTGGGAGGAAGGAAAGGGCTTATGAACACACATGTCTCTCATTTTTGGTGAACAAGATTGTACCATGAATGTAATTCCAGCAGCCTGGGATGTTAATGAGTATTCATGAAATCTGAATGATGGCGAAACAGGTCCCTGACTATGAAGGGTAGGAAAGCCAATGTACCTGAAATGTTCAGAAAGCTTAATAGCAAAAATATTAACCCATTGTTCGGAAACTGAATTTTTGCCTCCTTCTCAATTACCTCTCTAAAAGTTCCAGACGAGCGTACAAAATTCCACCCCATGTTTCTTTTTCTCTGATAAAGCTCTTATGAAGCACCTTTGGGTGTTTGTTTTAATGCTGTCTTAGGTAGCAGATTGTTAATGAATGAAGAAACCTTTAAAATAATTAACTTAAATGATGGTCTAGTACTGAAACCTTACTGTCTGTCATTAAAATCAAAAGAAAGCATTTTCTTTCCATTGTTATATGTTGAGTGTACATAAATTCTTAAGCCAAAGCATTTGTGAGGGACTCATTCTGATTCCGGTTCAGATTCGAACCACATCTGTACACACAGAATTAAGGCAAAATAGGTGGGTGAGTCTGACGGATATCCTGGTTGCAACAAACCTTAAACAAAGGAAACAGAAAAGTCAGCATCATTCAATGAATAGTTCTGGAGTTGCATAACACAACGCAGACTTTGTTTATTTTGAAAATGACATATTTTCAAGAATGTTTTTCAAAGTGAAGTAGTTTGAAGAACCCATTTAATCTTTATCATTGGCTTCAAACCGCTTTTTGCAGTTTTACACAGGTTAACGGAAATGCTAGAGGAAAAAAGTATGCATTTCCTGTTACATCAGATATAACGTGTTTTCCCCAAAGTCCATAAAAGTTAATGAGGAGGATTTTACAATAAGTATTATTTAATGTAGATAATTCCTTTTTCTCCTCTGCCTATAATCTTGGAGCTATTATTGCCCTTCAGCAATTAGACCAAGTGGCTATTATTCATAAGTGACAAATGATAGTGTATGTTTACGGTCTATTGAACTTCAAGAAGGAATCAAGCAGGAGTGACAACTCAAATTTTCCTCTCCACAGTTTTAGCAATCCCACCTTATCAGAAGGTAGGGAGACCAAGCTAGACATAAATCAATCAGCTAGTCACTAATGTGAATACACTCAACATGCTGTCAAGGAGTTCTGTTTCAGCATGGTTGATTTCTAACAGATGTAAGACAGAGACATTAAAGAGATTAGTTGTTTTGCAGGCAATGCAGTTTTTTGCCATTTTGAAAATGGCAATAAACTGTTTAAGGTGCAAAATTTATATAAGGTCAATTTAAAACATTTGAGTTGCTGAATATAAAACAGGAACATTTCATATTTACCAAAATAGTTCTGAGGAAGGGTCACCGGACCCGAAACATTAACTCTGTTTTTTCCTTCACAGATGCTGCCAGACCTGCTGAGCTTTTCCAGCAACTTTGTTTTTGTTCCTGACTCACAACATCCGCAGTTCTTTCGGTTTTTACCCAAAATAATCTGCTTTTTCTAGTTCTCTTCTCTTTCTCTAAGCTTCCAAAGATGTTAAACTTTTAGGGATGCAGGTCAATAATTGAGCCAAAAATAAATCTTCCAATGCAAATGGCATTCGTTGTCTTTATGCTATTTTGCTAATATTTTTGGAGAGTATAGGAACAAGGATAGGCTATATAACTCACCAAGCCTATTCAGCCAATCATTTACTTTATGATTGATCTATATTATAAACCCAACTCCCCACCTTTGTTCTGTGACCCTTAATATTCTTGCCTAACATAATTTTTACAATTCTTAATATTGAAATATTCAATTGACCTAGAATCACAGCCTTTTGGGGAGGGACAAGGAGGGGTAGTGGAATCAGTTCTATATGCACACTATTGTGCAAAGGAATGTTTTCTCATATCACCTCTGAAAACCTACCTCTAACCCCTGGTTTTATCAACTGCTCTGGATTATGGAACCACTTAATTGTCTGTACTCACAGGATTGTAGACCTGGTCAATGCAAACTGTTTACAAATTAACTTTTTTGGCCCTGGTATCACTCTTAAATCTGTTCTGTTCCTGATGGTGGTATAGTGGTAATGTCACTGATTTAACATTCCAGACGCCTAGGCGAATGCTGTGGAGACATTGGTAGATCCCACATTGGTAGCTCACGGAATTTAAATTCAATTAACACATTAAGAATTGAAAAGTGGTTTCATTACTTTGATCATGAAACTGTCATCAGTTATAGTGTGGGGTGGTGAAGAAATACCAGCTTTGCCACTTACACTGACATATCATGAAGAAGTAATAGAATAATCTATGGTGGGCACCACAGTGGTTATGTTACAGAGCCAGTAGCCAGGCACCTGGACAAATGATCTAGATAAGAGTTCAAATCCTACCACAACAACCAGAGAATTCAAAGTCCATTAAATCAATGTTGAATAAAATATTAATGTGTCTACAAAGCTGCCCTGGGCTGTGGTAAAAACATTTGGTTCATTAATATCATTTTGAGCAAGAAATTACCATCCTTAATCAGCCTGGACTCTTTGTGACTCCAGACCCATAGCCACATGCCGGGCTTTTCTCTGCCTTGATCTAAAATGACCAAGCAAGAACTGAAGGGGATGGGTAATAAATGTTGACCTTGCCAGTGATGTGCACATCCTGTGAATGAATTGAATAAATATCCAGGTTTAAATGCAATGCCTTAAAAGGGTCTATCCGGAGCTTTATGAATTGGAAAATGACTTGCACTTCTTTTCATAGGAACGTAGGAACTGGATAGGCTATTCAGCCCCTTGACCCTGTTCCACATTCAATGAGATCACGGCTGATCTGTGACCTAACTCTATTCATCTGTCCTTGGCCCATATCCCCTGAAACCTATGCTTATTAAAAAGAAATATCTAACTCAGATTTAAAATTAACAATTGATCCAGTATCCATTGCTGTTTGTAGACGAAAGTTCCAAAAATCCACCACTCTTTGTGCCACTCTTTTCATTAGCAACACTCTTATGGTTGCACATATTTAACGGTCCAGTCCTAAAATAAGTTTATGTCAATAATAGGGGTGTGGATTGTTCTAGAAATGATTAGTTAAAGGTACAATTCACTAAATAGGTCAGTTGAATAGGTTGAAATGGATTGCAGAGTCTACCTATGGGGAATGAAAGCAGAACTCCTCAATGTTATCAGCAAGAAATAATGCACATGGTGTATTTCTTGATCATGAAAGGTAGTAAGTTTCATCTCCTGCCTGTGCTTAAATATTATTACACCCAAGGCACAAAAGTCATGATATTATATTAGCCTTCAATTCCCAGTATGGATGACGGTTCTCATCTTGCTGAGATATCAAATGCATTTGCTGCCACAAAATTCACATTCAATGGCTGTGATAATTCTAATGTGGTTGAATAGCCAAATGTCCCAGGCTTACACCTGAATGATCATCATTTAGAAAAGGTGCTGGAGATCTGGTGCCATAGCTGGGACCGTAGCCTGAAAAGAATCATTACAATCAGAAGAAGGTGGAAAATTTAGAGTGAAAAGAAGTAAATGAGGAATATTTCAATCTTAAAGGAAATGACTCCTTAGAAATCCTACAACATAGAGAAAGGACATTAGGTCCATACTGACTATTTGAAGAGTATATTACCCTCATAAACCCACATGGTGCTTTTATAATGGCTAACCCACCTGACATCCCTGGATGCTACAGGGCAATTTAGCATGACCAATTCACCCAACCTGTGCCCCTTATTACAGTGGGAAGGAACTGGAGCACCCAAAGGAAACCCATGCAGACACAGAGAGAATATCCTCACAGACAATCACCCAAGGCCAGGATTGAACCTGGGTCCTGACATTGTTAGGCAGTAGTGCTAACCACTGAGCCACCTGTTCTTACACAGTAAGCGCTTCATTTATCTTCAAAAGCTCCTGCTTCAATTTATCCCACTGAATAAAAAATGTTCTGAGAGTAGAACAGTTGGTCATTTTCTGATTTGTAAGCCAGTTGATTCTTTTAATTACCAGATGTTGGGAACATTAAAATAGAACAGCTGATGTTGCGTCCTTTGCGTAGCCAGTTCACCATATCTGTTGTTTCCCTCCCCGCTCGCTATAATCAGACATTTACAATAGAACCACTGTCTGACATTGAGCACAAACTATTCATCTTATAGATCGTCTGTAAATGATTTCATTAACAAACAGCCTGCAGCACTGAATTTGTGTTTTGTCCTTTTGACAACCCCTCAATTGTCTGCAGATATTTTTGATATTTTTTCCAGCCTGGATTTTCACTGCTGAACTGGCAGCTCAGCCAGACAGCAAAGCATATACGTGGCAGCTGGAAGTTACTCATTCCCTTCACACATTTATAGCCTCTCAAACTGTTTTATCCCAAAGATTCCCAGGCCAGGTTTATGCGGTAGACTTGTGCAATTAGTTGAAACAAGTGTTATTTTTCTTATTTCACATGAAAATGTATTATTGCTAAAGATGAAGGCTAGGTTAAAGCTTAATATTTGTTCATTAAAACTAAGTTCTGCAATATTCTAGTGTAACAACAGTTCCTTGATTGTTAATTGAAAATAACTGAATTAAATACTTGTGTGAAATAAGCCATATTCTAAGATGATTCAAATGAGTTGAATGGAGGAAATCAACATAGACTGTCAGCCCTTTTGTACTGTCAGCAATTTACTTCAAATTCCAAGATGTTAGCATTCATTAGCCAGATCCACTCTTACATAAAAGATTATTTTTCCAAGGCAAATTTGTAGAGCCAGTTTTCATGGGTCTGTAAAACTATAACTTCCTCCAACCTCATAACCCTGCAAAAACTTAGTGTTCCTGTACTTCTGGCCTCTTGTGTACCATTTGTTCCAGTTATTTTTGAACTTACTGTCCAGAGTCCCAATCCTCTTTACAATTTCTTCCCTAATACACTTCACATCTGCACCTGACCCTCTCAAAGGTGCTCCTTAAAATCATTTGTTCTAAAAATATATATGTATTTATTAATCAAGTATATAAAATTTGTTAAAGTAAACATGATTGCTCCAACTTTACATTACTCAAGGCGTAAACTGCTGTGTAGGTCAATGGTTCTAAAAGAGTTAATGTTGGAAAATGCATCAACTTCCACCCAAAATGAGGACATTATGATAGCTTAGATGGTGATAACACAGAGCAGTTTAGGATCTTGTTGAGTGAATATGTATATCCTAGGACTTCCAATAATCTTAGCTATACTGCTTAACTTACTGATGTTACATGTACCCAATTGTTAACATGCAATAAATGACATCTTCAAGCCAGGAGCCTATTCTCACTATGACATAGTTGATGGCAGTGATCTACTCCAACCACAATTTGCCAGTGGTTGTCATTAAACCAAAATCAAATATAATAGAACACAAATCAGTATTAGCCCCAAGGTAATGTTCTGGGGCATGGGTTCATATCTGATTATGGCAACTAGTGGAATTTAAATTCAATGAAAATCTGACATTTAAGAAAAAACTAGTCTAACGACAACCATGTAACCGTTGTTTATTGTCTTAAAAACCCATCTGGTTCATGAATGTCCTTTAGGGAAGGAAATCTGCCTTCCTTACTTGGTATGGCCTATGTGTGACTCCAGACCCTCAGCAATGTTGTTCTTAACTCCTCTCTGTCCAATTAGGAATGGGCAATATATGCTGGCCTAGCCAGTAATGCCCACATCCTACAAAACAATAAAAAAAGCTTTCCACTCACTGTGTTTATGATTACAGGGGTAGCATGGTGGCTCAACAGTTAGCACTGCTGCCTCATAGCACCAGGGACCCAAGTTCAATTCCACCCTTGGGTGATTGTCTGTATGAAGTTTGCACATTCTCCCTGTGTCTGCGTGGGTTTCCTCCGGGTGGTCTAGTTTGCTCCCACAGTATAATGATGTGCAGACTACGTGGATTGGCCATGCTAAATTGCCTGTAGTGCTCAGGGATGTGTAGATAGGTGGGCTATACAGGGTTGGGTCTGGTTGGGATGCACTGTGGGTTGATGTGGACTTGTTGGGCCAAAAGGCCTGTTTCCACACTGTAGGGATTCTATGATCTACAGTTCACATAAAAGTGTGATATATCAAGTGTATAGCCCAAGGGTTTTAGTTAGTTGCCAGAACGTCAGTGCATTATGACTGAAATGCCTTATGGGGGAAATTTAAAGTTTTCTTAGTTAATCAAACATTTGACCATTTGCCCTAAGGTCTCCTTCATTGACTTGGTGTAAACTTTTAACTGACTATGGTCCTGCAAAGAGATGTTTTACTGTGTTAAATGCACAATATAAATGCATCTTCATATTGTCACTGGAAAAGGGAGCTGGATTTAGCAGTGTAAACACGAGAACCTGGCTCATGCCCACCAGTGCCTCAAAATGGAAGTTGTAGGTCAGCAATTTGCAATAGCAGCTCTGGATTATTGGAATTATTCCAATTTCCTGTTATGTATGAATAACTCGTTGTATATCACTTTGCACCTAGTGTATGTGGGCTGTGGCGTTATTTTTGTCTACAAGGCAATTATTAATCATGTACTCTGTGACATTCACAATGTAAGGCTCTACCCATATGCTTTGTTCCTGTATGAGATGTTTTAAATCAAAAGTGTAGCAGGTTGAAATGTCACTTCAATCATTAATGGAACAGCAATTCTGCACTCTTGGGCTCCTTCAAAGGAGTTTGAACCTCAAGCAGGCATGAACTATGCACAACATTAGTAACGTGCAACTCTTGTAAATTGGGTGTGAACAGTAACCATGCTCTTGAGTTCTTCAGTCTCCATTTCAATTAAAGATTTTTTAAAATTCATTTTTTGGGATGGCAGTTTCCTCCCCTATCGATTGCTGGGTTTTTTTCCCCAGCAATCAATAATGGATTCATGGTCATTTTTAGAATCTTAATTCCAGATTTTTCTTGAATTCAAATTACACCGTCTGCCATGGTGGGGTTCAAGCCTGGGTCCCCAAAGTATTATCTTGTTCTCTAGATTAATAGTCCAGTGATCACACCACTAGGCCATCACCTCCCCTATAGAATTATTCAAATAGCTTATGGGTCACCATTGAACTTCTGGGGATATAAACAGGATGATCCCAAAGCCAGGCCCAAGGTTCATAATGTGCAACCAAACCACACATCTATTGATTGAAGTGCGTGCAGGATGATTACTTGGTCCTACCTGCACATTACCATAATATCTGTCTCTTGCCAGCATTGCTTATTATACATGTCAATGCAAAACACTGCTTAAAGCTGGTCTGTACCTTATACAGAGAAGTTTCATGTGATGCTGTGATCATCCTGAATATTATGAATATTGTGGAAGTATTGGCAATGTCTGAGCAAATGGAAGAGGGTATGCACCAAGGTTTTGGTGGAAAAGATTCAAAGAAAGAAAGATGCCCTGTATCTTTGAGGGGAGTTGGGGCAGAAGAAGGTTCAAAGACCCTCCAACTACAACGCTCAAAAGGTAGTGGCGAGAACTGGAGAAGAAAGTCAATGCCAGGAGTTAATTGGAATGCAGGAGGCAATTTAATGATCACATCATGAGTTGTCAAAGTTAGTACCTTTACCTTTGAATGCAATGTCCTGCCAACTGCACCACCATCCTTATCCATTACTGAATCACTGCACTCCTGCCTTCACCTACCAACATTGCCTGTCAGTCACAATTCTCTCTTTTACATGTTGATTAAAGGAGGTAACAAGTGGATGGAGAGAAATTACTTTCTGTGATGGGTTAAGAAGGAGACAATACCATTTGTGAAAGGCCATTCAGGAGGTAACATGGAGAAATGTTTCTTGTCGTGAATTATAGTGGAAACCAGGAACTCTCCCTAAAGAACTGTTGAGTCTGGCTGACAACAGATAATACCAATACTGAGATCAATAGTCTTCTGTTGGGCAAAGCTATTAAAGGTTGTGCAACCAAAAGATTGGAGCAAGGATACAGTCTCCCCAAACTAACCTAAAAGCAATGATCAAGCTTAGGTGCTTTTATTTCTTACATTGCTGGAACTCAAATCTAAAGGCTCTATTCGAGAAAATAAAATCACTTAGGGCCCATTTTTAATCTATAAATGTAAATTCCTCAGGCACATTGTGTTTCTGGAATTGTGTGTGCCAGGGCAGAGGGTAGAGGAAGGGAGGAGAGTGGCTACGGTTTTGTTCCTTTTTGCAAAATTATAGTATTTGGGTAATGGGTGTTTAGGGTTCATGGAGTGCAATATCAACACCTAGCAATGTTGACATGGGAGTCAGGGAGTTGAGACTTAGTGAATGGATCCACCCTGGAATCTTCCTGTTCTCTATGATTCTGCTGACTAATTAAAATCTGGGCTCTAGGGCAGTTTGAGACCTGTCACTGTTGCTTCTTTCCAACCTTTAACAGATAACAGATGAGTCTCCTGTGAAATAAATTTAATTAACGGTTACCATTTGATTCCACAAGTAATTCATTCACCCTTTAATCACTTCAGTGACTGCACACCCTGCACTTCCAACTCTCCTACAGGAACCCAAGAAAATTCTGAGGAAGGGTCACCGAACCCAAAACGTTAACTCTGTTTTTTCCTTCACAGATGCTGAGCTTTTCCAGCAACTTTGTTTTTGTCCAAGAAAATTCACATTCAATAATATTCAGCTGCCTTTTCTCTTCAGATTCTATCTGAAATATTGCTTATTTCCAGCACTTACACTTTATTTCAAATGTGTGGTTATTATTCCTTTTCATTAATAGTAAAGTATTATCATTTTGATTGCTAAATATTTGAATATTGAAGGCTAAGGAAACAACTTTCCTTCAATTGCTCTTTCAGCATTTTGACTCCTGGGTCATAGAGTCATACAGCATGGAAACAAATGTTTCAGTCCAACCAGTCCATGCCGACCATGTTCCCAAGCTAAACTAGTGGCAGCTACTTATGTTTGGCTCATATTCCTCCAAACCTTTCCTATTCATGTACTTTTAAACGTTGTAACCGTACCTGCATTTACCACTTTCTCTAACAGCTCATTCCACATGCTAAACACTTCATGTAAAAATGTTGTCCATCAGGCCCTTTTTAAATCTTTCTCCTCTCAGCTCAAGAATATGACCCCTAGTTTTGAGCTTTTCCCACCTTACGGAAAAGATCTTTGGTATTCATCTTATCTATGCCTCTCTTGATTTTACAAACGTCTATAAGATCACCCCTCAATCTCCTACGGCCCAGTGAAAAAAATCCCAGTCTATCCGGCCTAACTCAAACTGTCTATTCCCAGCAACATCCTGGTAAAGCTTTTCTGAACCCTCTCCAGTTTAATGATACCCTTGCTATAACAGAGCGATCAGGAATGTGCACAGTACTCCAGAAGAGGCCTCACCAACATCCTATACAACCTCAACATGAAGTCCCAACTTTTCCACTGTTTAAAGACCTCCAACACCAACTTCCATTCCCATGGCACCTTTCCAAGCAGGCACAGGAGATGCAGTACCTTCCCTGTACCTTCTCCCCTCCCACCATCCAGGGCCTGAGGCATTCCTTCCAGAGAAGCAACTATTTTCTTGGGCTTTTACCAATTTAGTTAACTGACTCCATTGTTTATAATACAGTCTCCAACACACTGGGGAGATCGAATGGAAATTACGATCATACGAACAAGGAGCATTGAGACTGCTATGCCATTCAATTAGATCTTGGCTGATCTGATTTTAACCTCAACTTTATTTTACAGCACAGTCCCAATAATTTATCATCCCTTTGGTAATCAAGAATCTATTGGGTGACTGCTTTAGGAAACATTTCATTTTAGTCCACTGCCATGACCCGCAGCTTCCAATCACCTGCCATTTTAACTCCCTCTCTCATTTCTTTTGGAATATCATTAGCAGTTTTTGGAGTTTGGGACAGGCAGGGACTGAACACAAGGCTGGTTCAAATAATTAATTTTTATTACAATGAAGTATATACATAATCATGAAAGAGCACAGTTTTGCTACCACCTTTTTAACCTGAAATGTTAACTTTGTTTCACCCTCAACTGCTGCAGCTCCATCTCCTGATCGAGGTTGCAGCAAACTGCATGGATGAATGACTCTACAACAATCATAAAGGAATTGCGTAGGTCACACACAGGCTTTTTTAAGATACCACCATAAAACATTATGATGCATTGAAAAATGCAGTTAGGATAAAGCAAAGAAAGTTTAACAGGATCATTACTTTTGAATGTTTTCAGTATTTGCTGTCTTTATAATAGTTTAACTAAGTAATGAGAAGTGAATAACACATGAAAAGTTAACTTCCTATTCCAAACATTTATCTGGAGAGTAAGGGAACTGTTCAGACTGAAGAGATTACAGGTCCATTCTTTGATGTGTGCTGAGTTAGCAAATCTTACTTAGGACAATGGAGGTAGAAACATAAATGGCCTCAGAGCTTCCAGGTTAATCAGGCCAAAATAGGAGCCAGATCTCCTGTTCCCATCCAGCAACTCTCTCCCCATCTTTGGATTTATTTATTTTCCTTAGGCAAGGGCAATACTGAGCATTTGACAGGGATATGACACACAGGACGTGTGCTACCCAGCAATTATTTCAGCTCAGAAATTTGAACTGTAGTTATGGAAGTGAGCACTATGTGCTTAAGAAAAGAAGAGAAAATTAATAAGGTAAATAACAGCAAATTATTTGGTACATTTCCAAATTCAGGGAATTACCCAATCTGTGGCATGAGGAAAATTTCCCAACATCCATTTAAAAGATTTCAATTTTACAGCAGCAATTTTGGAATCTCAAGTGTTAATTGTCCTGACCCAGACTGATGAAATACACAGTGCAAGTGTTTATATTATTGTTTTCAAAACTCTGGGCGACTGCTATCTTACTCCACACCTAAAAAAGGAATGGGTTTCTCTTTTGTTGTGGGTGTGACGAACATGATTCCACTTGCGTTACTCTGTGATCCTTCAGGTTCCTGTCGTCAGGAGGAAACGTGTCATTGACTTCTCAGAAATTGCACTACATGTTCTGAACACTGACTGGCTGTAAAGTTAGGAGGTTCTGTTTACGTAGGCAATGGGAAGTCCTTTGATCTGAGGGCTAGCAAACTGCAGCAGAACAGTCTGTATTTGCCAGCTCGTATAAGGCCTGTTGGAGGTTATTCAATTACTCTGGCAGTGCTCAGTATTTGAAAATTACAGGTGCATTACTTTGGCCGATCAAAGTAAATCTGAAATATATTTCAAATAATCATCTCTGTGTAGCATGAATTCATATAAATATCTATACAATGTTTGAAATCAGCTTTGCCATTAGTGTAAATGTATGATTGTGACACAGATACTGAAGCTTTATTAAACATGCAACTGCAAATATAATACATGTTTATCTGGAAAGTAATACAGCAATAATTTCAAGCTTTTTGTACGATCATATGGTTAATTGTTAATCTAAACATCTCATAATGGAGGTGGTCTAAGTGCAGGGGTGCTTAAACATTGTAATTTAGAGTTTTTGGTGATTTAAAGTGGCAGATACTCACCATTCTATGTTCACAGAACTACACTGTAACAAAGGCTTGGATTTATATGAAATGTTTCATGACTACTGGTATATTTTTGCACAGATCCCAAAACAGATGGGCTGTATACTTGTGAAACAGGTAGATACCATCACGGATGTGATGTTCCTGTAGAATGCTATCAACTTCAACTTCAGTAGCAACAGTAATAGTAATAGAGATAACCTACTTGCAGTTACTATACCTTTGCTCTAGACAGTAGTTCTGCATAGATTCAGTCTATGTGTAATTCTGAGAGCTTATTCCAGTATAAGCGGTTAGTGTTGTTAATAAACTTAAAGACATCTGCCTTAGCAAGAACCCAGTCACCATACCATGTTACTAGGCTTACATAAAGGAATTATTCACACCATATTATACCGACAGTGCTGTTTAACCCAGAAACCACATCATTGTGGCAAATAGTTGGTGCTAAAAGCAAATAAGAACAGTAGCAATTGTGAATTTTTTTCCTAACCACCACTAAGTATATACAATAGAAAATTTCTGAACCAACCATTCATGACCATAGTGATCCTATCTGTTCAGAATTGCAATAACCTTATAGTCAGTGCCGATATTTGTAAATACCTTACCTCCGCTGAAGATCAGACATTCCCAGTTTCTCTGGTGTCCAGTGTCCAAGATATATGGCCACATAGATGCTCTAAGAATCCATGCTTGTTAACCAGAATGACAATACTGTTCACAGCATAAACTTCTGGCTCTGGAAGACACCACTGCACATGGACCTTGGAGGTCAGCACAGAAGAAGAATAGTTAATGGAAATGTTGCTGATGACCCAGAGGTGCAGTGTTTTGTCTTGCAGGTAGAGTCATGATCAAGGTGCTCACAGGCCAACAGGACTCCTGTAGACAATATAGGATGGTTTCATTCTGTCAGTGTTCACAGGGCACAGGTAAATTTGCGGGGGGATACTGCTGTCTGTCTTGCCCAGTTTCTTTCTCTATCCTGATGTTGATCAATTCTGACATTTCATTTTGCAAGAAATGACTCAAAGGCCATAAAAATGCACCCATCATGTCATCCCCATTGCTGCTTTGCTAGCTTTAAAGCAGCAATATGATACAAAAATAAACAGGAGTGAACAATAAGAAAATAAAATGTTTTCTTCTGCAGAACAGATTATTATAATAGTATTTTAAAAATAATTGAACTACAAAGGGAAATGGAAACCAAACACCCAAATATGGATTGGCAAACAACTGACATCCTGCCAGAGTTTCAGTCACTTGATCAGAGCAAATCTTTAACTTTTAGATAAACAAATAACTGATAAGGAAATGTAGGTGGTCAAACTCCTTTTAACTTTGGGAAACAAAGGGCCATGAAGAGTCAATTTCTCAGGTATATTTAATGATGATGATACAGATTACAACAACATTTTCCAGCTTTTAGAAGACCAACTTACAGTTCCAGGGCACCTTCAGGATACACAGGCTCGAGTTTGTGTCATACTAGCAACAGCCAGGTGAAACAATAAACCAATTCATAAGTAGGTGTTGACTCAAGGATACAGAGTGTGACTTAGCTGAAAGGTTAATGGGACTAATCATTACCTCCACATCTATTAAATCCTTCAGTAAAGCCCTTCTGGACAAACCCAAATGATATATCATTCATGCACTGCTAGATGATGGATGCAAGCTCAAAGCCATTGTTGAGGGCTGCTGCAGCCATCTGCAGGGTCAGTAAAATGTCAGAACCTTATAAGAGGTGTGACATGCCTCACCCACTAAGATAACGTCCAGCAGTTTGTCACATATGCTATTTATATTCTACAAGATGGCTGTCGGCTAAAACACACACAGAGAAATGAAACGTGGGCTGCAGTGCTCCACAGCAGATTGTGAAGAGTCAACCAAGGAGCAATGTCGAGGAAATTCCCAAATTTCCATCCATGCCACACAAGCATGTCAATGATATCCATGAGCTATCTGCAATACCAAAGCTAACAGACTCCAACTGACAGTACACGTGCTCATTTTGACATACCATACACATCCTGGGAGAAAAGCTGAAGCCTTTACCTTCATCCAAATGACATAACCCAGAAGAAATTGACAGAATGTGCTGAAATCAAAGTTTGATACTTGTGGATGTACATACATCACCTTTTTATATATCTTACATGAAATGTGCTCAGGAAACTGGCAGAGTGTTGTGCTATCCACTCCCAATTACCTTACTGTTTAGCAAAGAGTCTGACATCCCATGCATTAACATTATTAGGGCAGCACAGTGGCTCAGTGGTTAACACTGCTGCCTCACAGCGCCAGGGACCCAGGTTTGATTTCCCCCCTCGGGCGACTGTCTGTGTGGAGTGTACACATTCTCCCCGTGACGGTGTTGGTTTCCTCTGGGTGTTCCAGTTTCCTTCCACAGTCCAAAGATGTGCAGGGCAGGTGGATTAGCCATGCTAAATTGCCCATTGTGTCCAGGGATGTTTAGGTTAGGTGGGTAAGGCATGGGAAATGCAGGGGTACGGAAATGGGTCTGGGTGGGATGCTCTTCGGAGGGGCAGTGTGGACTTGTTGGGCTGAATAACCTGTTTCCACATTGTAGGGATTCTATGATTTTCAATCTTAAATGTCACTACAGCAACTCACAATGGACAGCTAAAACATTTTTCATCGTTGAAACAGCCAATCCAGCTAATACTGGTTTGCCAGTATGTTTAATTTACATAGGATCCACAAGAAAAGTAATTATTCTAACACCAAAGGTTTAAGGCACCAACATTGAAAATATCCATGACCTGACTAACATTTACCCAGACAAGTTTGATATTATTGACAAATTTAAAGGTGACCGCTTTGCAGAACACCTACGCTCGGTTCGCAATAAACAACTGCACCTCCCAGTCGGGAACCATTTCAACTCCCCCTCCCATTCCTCAGACGACATGTCCACCCTGGGCCTCCTGCAGTGCCACAACGATGCCACCCAAAGGTTGCAGGAACAGCAACTCATATTCCGCTTGGGAACCCTGCAGCCCAATGGTATCAATGTGGATTTCACAAGCTTCAAAATCTCCCCTCCCCCTACCGCATCCCAAAACCAGTCCAGCTCGTCCCCGCCTCCCTAACCTGTTCTTCCTCCCACCTATCCCCTCCTCCCACCTCAAGCCGCACTCCCATCTCCTACCTAGTAACCTCATCCCACCCCCTTGACCTGTCCGTCCTCCCTGGACTGATCTATCCCCTCCCTAACTCCCTACCTACGCTCACCTTTACTGGCTCCATCCCCGCCTCTTTGACCTGTTTGTTTCCTCTCCACCTATCCTCTCCTCTATCCCTCTTCTATCCGCCTCCCACTCTCTCCCTATTTATTTCAGAACCCCCTTCCCCTCCCCCATTTCTGATGAAGGGTCTAGGCCCGAAACATCAGCCTTTCTGCTCCTATGATGCTGCTTGGCCTGCTGTGTTCATCCAGCTCTGCACCTAATTGTCACAACTAAACTCTTTTCCCCTCCCTTTTCCCTTGTCAATGCTCCACAGGGCACATCTCTTCCATGATGCCTTGATTGAATCCTCTGCCACTCCTGCTACCTCTTCATGCATCTTGATGCCTTCCCATGCAATTGCAGTAGGTGTAATATTTGCCCTTTTCCCTTAGCCCTCCTCACTGTCCAGGACTCCAAACACACCTTCTTTGTGAAGCAGCGACTCGCTTGTCTGCTTTTCAATCTAGTCTACTCTATTCACTGCCCACAATGTAGTGTCCTGTTCTAAAAAAGAGTCATTCTGGGCTCAAACTATTGAGTTGAACAACTTCAGAGCATGACCTCTGTCTTTAATTTTGATTACAACCTCTTCCTGCTCTCCCTTCCCAGTGTCTTGTTTGCATGGCTTAGCAGAGCTTAGCTATTTTCTGCTATTAACACCTACATTAACACCTATACTGCATTTAATTCTCTCCTCTACCACCGTTAGCATTCCCATTGCCTTTTATTCTAGGTACCCTCACTATCTGTTCCTCTTGCTCCTCACCTCTCTTTGGAAGCAGCATTAAAAACTATCATTTTCCATCCTTCTTCAGTTCTGAACACCAGTCATATGGGACTTGAAATGTTAACACTGTTTCTCTCTCCACAGTTTCTCCTGCATTTTCTGTTTTTTTTTAATTTCAGATCTTCAGCATTACATTCCAGTATTATCATCTGGATTATCCATAAAACAGGATATATTCAAACAATACATGGATATGAAAATTAACCAGATTGTCTCATAAGAAGAAAGCAAATGGAATTCTAGCCTACGTTGCTGTGTGTTGGAATTTAAATTAGTGAAGACTTGTTACAATGGTACTGGATGTTAGTGAGGCCACACCCGAAGTATTGCGTACAGTTTCAATCCCTGTACTTAAGAAAGGATGTAATGATATTGGAAGGATGAGAAAGTTGACTTTTCAAGAGTGAATAGCCTTAACATTTATTCATTCAAGTTTAGAAGAATGAGGAGTGGGCTTATTGAAACAAAAGATTCTGAGTGAGCTTCACAGGGTAGATATTGAGAAGATGTTTCCACTCATGGGGGAATCTCATACTATGGGAAGTCACTACAGAATAAGGGGACATTTATTTAAAACTGAGATGTGCAGAAATTTCTTCTCCCAGAGGTTAATGATTGTCTGGAATTTTCTACCTCAGAGAGTTGTGAAGCCTAGAGCAATGTAAGTATGTATAGAGGAGGTCGATAGATTTTTAAATATCAAGGAGTTGAGGGCTATAAGGAGCTGGGACAATTAATGGTAGGGCCTTGGGTAGTGTTGTGGAACAGAGGGACTTAGGGGTCCAGGTACATAATTCTTTGAAATTTGTGTCATATATAGACAGAGTGGTTAAAAAGGCGCATGGTATGTTTGTCTTCAGTGCTCAGTCCTTTGACTATAGGAGTTGGGAAGCCATGTTGAGATTGTACAGGACATTGGAGAGACCTTTTCTGGAATACTGTGTCCAGTTCTGGTCGCCCAGTATAGGAAGGATATTATTAAGCTGGAGAGGGCTCAGAAGAGAGTTACCAGGATGTTGCTAGGTATGAAAGGTTTGAGTTATAAAGAAAGGCTGGATAGGCTGTGACTTTTTTCACTGGAGTGTAGGAGGTTGAGAGGCAAACTTATAGAAGTTTATAAAATAATGAGGGTTATAGACAGAGTAGTTGCCTTTTCCATACCTTAGGGGATTTCAAGATGACGGGGCACATTTTTAAGGTGAGAGGAGAAAGACTTAAAAAAAGCATGCGGTGCAAATTTTTAACACAGAGCTTGTTCGCATGTGGAATGAACTTCCTGAGAAAGTGGTGGACGTGGGTACAATTACAATGTTTAAAAGATATTTGGATGAATACATGAATAAGAAATTTCTGGAGGAATATGGGCCAGGAGCAGGCATGTGGGATTGTTTAGTTTGGGATTATGTTTGGCATGGACCGGTTGGCCCGAAGGGTCTGTTTCCGTGCTGTATGACTCTATGACTCTATGATTCTATGAGACAAAAGAGGAGCTGAGGTCTGGGTTCATCTACCATGATCTTGTTGAATGGTAAGGCAGACTTGAGGGAATGAATGGCTACTCCGATTTCTTATGTTCTTATGTATAGCAGTCGGCATTGCAGTCCTCTGAAGAACTAAACACATGCTTGACACAAATCTCCATCACCTCCTGGCAGCAGCAAAAAAAAGGCCTTGCTTTCAACAGTAAAAAACGTCTAATCAATATGAGGCATGTCAATTTCATCAGATTAATATACTTACCAAACGATATTAGACCTGATCCTACTAAAATAGAAGAAACATACACAAGACAAAGACTTTAAAAGGGCCACGCTTTCTTCAAGTTTTCATCCCAAATTTTTATGTTTCAAATTTTGTGATCTAAATCTCTCCTCCTTTCGATCTTTTCTGCAAAGACTCACCAATCTCTCAAAAATGTTTTATCATCCAACAAATGGATACTTCAATATTATGATCCCCCCAAACTTATTACATTGGAAGGAAATGGAACCCGGAAAACCCAGCAACAGTCGCTTAACATATTCATATATGTTTGAGCATTATTTAAATCTGTTCAAAGTAAACCAGTTATAGTCTCTTTTAAAACAACAGAAAAAGGTGTGTCATTCAAGCATGTTTAAGTATTTGAAAGCTCATATTGTATGCAGTAATTTCTAAGTCATAAAGTTACAGCTAGTCAGCATAGATTCATAAGATAGTTATTAAATTGAGTGCTTTCTCTATGATTCATGAACAACAGAAAGATTCCAAAGTTAAGCCATTGCCATCTGTTTGATTTAATTCATATTTTATGGACTTTTAGTGATCCTCAAGGACAAAATTTATGCTTGAATGAACTGAGGGATTTCAAGGGAGTTGAGGATGGGGAAATATTATAAAGTTAGTGGCGCAGCAATTAAATGAAGAAATGAAAAACAATTAAGAAGGAGCCAAATAGTGGATGATTGTATAATTCAAGGAACTGGTCAAAAATGTTCTTCAGACTGACATTTGGCAACAGCACCAACGAGGAAAGATTACACATTTTGTCAGACATGAACCAGAGTAGCTCTGAAACAACTCAGGATAGAAATTCCACACAAGAAGTTCCAATCATAGGGTGGAAAGTGGAGAGGAGAGGGACCAGCCTCTTTTCTTGGCAGCGCTTAAAGGCTATGTTGGGGTAAAGATTCCTGGTCTATGATTGGAATTCAGTCAGAAACACGCACAATAGGCAAACTCATGAAGAATGTTAGGATCTTTAGAGGGTGCAGGGTAGACTAACGTTAGACCTGACCCTACCAAAGTAGAAGAAACATACACAAGACAAAGACTTAAAAAGGTGCCACGTTTTCTTCAAAATTTTATCCCAAATTTTAATCTTACAAAATTTGTGATCCAAGTCTCTCCTCCTTGGGATCTTTTCTGCAAAGACACACTATATATTTACCAATCTCTCAAAAATGTTTTATCATCCAACAAATGGATACTTTCGTATTATGATCCCTCCAAACTTGCCACATTGAGGGGAGATGCAACCCAGAAAACCCAGCAACAGTCACCTCACGTATTCGTATATGTTTGATCATTGTTTAAATCTGTTCGAGTTCTGAAAAAGAAAAATACCCGAAATGGTGACTGGTTCTTTCGTCTAGATGCTGGCTGGCTTGCTGTGTTCTTCCAGCCTCCTGTTTGTCTACCTTGGATTCCAATAGCTGCAGTTTTTTTTTTGTCTCTTCTTTGAAGGAGAGTTGGTCATCAGAGAACAGAGCTTTTCAGTGAATTGGCAAAAAAGCAGAACGTTTTGTGTAGTGGGGTGCTATGATTTAGAATTTAATGCCTAAAAGAATCATAGAGGCACATTCAAGCAAAACGTTTAAAACTAATAAGTCAATTTTAGGGTTCGGTCAAGCTCATAATTTGGCTCATAGTTTGCTAGAATCCACATAAATTCACATACAGGACCTGATCACCTGCAGGAAACAGAAAAATGGCCAGACAATGTACTGTTTTTGAATTAAACAGAAGGGTGGAGGATAATACTTGCATGATGTATTCTTCACAGCAATCTCTTGGCCAATCAGAGTCAACTTGCCAACCAATTAGCATCTTTTTCATATGCGGTATAAATTGTTGTTCCTTATGAAGATTCGCTTTTTTGCACTTATTCTGATGATTGAATGGTGAATAGATTTGACAACATGGCTCTTTTCCCTGCAAAACACTCCTGTACCACCAAATAACTGTTTCAAAAGGAAATTGGATAAGTATTTGCAGGGCTACAGAGAAAGAGAGGGGAATGGGACTATCACAGACTGCTCTTTGAAAGAGATGATATAGATTCAATGGACTGAATGGATTTTTTCTCTTCTTTATGGTTCAATGGATTTATGATAGGATCCATAATATCAATGTCTGCTGGGATCAGATATGGAATCTCTTCTGTAGCTAATGAAGGCCAAAGTGGTGCAGTGTATGATAACAATCGATTCAAGAGAAATTGATTACAGTTGCTGAATATCCTTGCCAAAGTGAACGTGGGAAATTTAATTGCCCTGAGCTTTTCCTTCAGCCTCATTTGGACTGCTGAGTCACTTTCACAGTCACAGGTTATAGAGTGAATAAGTTCTACTGCCTCCATTAACCAGGTCACCCTGTTGTATCACTACAGATACAGGTTCCTGTTCCCGTTATTGAAATGGGCAGTCCCTGGGATTTGGGATGGCATCATTGAGTGGCATTGAGAGGTCCAATCTGCTGTACCACAGGACTTGCCCAAATGTGCGGTCATCCCAGTTTCAGTAGCCGACCCTCTACTAACTGTGTGAATTTTATTTACTTCAGACACTTTGGGTGGGTTTATCTCTTTAGGAGCAGGAAACCAAGGTTGAGATTGTTTCTGGGACATGAACCCATAGGCCCTGACTTTCAAGGGCATGATCGAATAATGGCTCAAGGGTGGAGTGTTTTCATATTTAAGGATGCCTGGCAGGGTCTCAAAATTGGAGGTGAGTGAGAGAGTCTTCCAGCTTGAAAGGAAACACAGATAGCAACAGAGGATACGTAAGGGACAGGACACTTTAAGATGGAGGCACTGTCCACTCAACTATTTAAGACCCTTGCTGAAAAGCACCGCTATGGGAGAAGAACTCCTCTACAAGTTGGCCTGAGACTCCTGCAGCACCCAGGTAGACAGAAAGGGCGTCTTAGCCTCCTAGGAGTCATGACTCCCGATCTGCCACCTGCGTCCAGGCAGCTAAACCTTTGGGGAAGTGGGAATGACTGGAAAATCCCGTTAGCCTATATTAATTCATCACAAGAATATCTTAACAAACCTTGTTGGCCCTCTACCATGTAGAAACTTGTAACCCTGCAGCACTACCCCTCAATCCTGCCTCTGCAAAATGGCCCAGAGGTGGAGTGGAGCAGGGAACCTTCATATACACACACGTGCACACACACACATACACACACACACCCACACACGCGCGCACACACATACACACACGCACACACACGCACACACATACACACACATGCGCGCAGACGGAAATTGTTGGAAAAGCTCAGCAGGTCTGGCATCATGTGTGCAGAGAAATCAGAGTTAACAGTTCAGGTCAAGTGACCCTTCCTCAGACCCTTCCACAACCCGAAACATTAACTCTGATTTCTCTCTACAGATGCTGCCAGACCTGCTAGGCTTTTCTAGCAATTTCTGTTCTTGTTTCTGATTTACAGTATTTGCAGTTTTTTTGGTTTTTACTTAATATTTAGCTCCCATCTGCCTGCGATACTGGCCCTGGTGGGGTTTTGAAACTCCATCCCTTTAAATTTTAATTCTGTGCCAGTTAATAGGTTTTGAGTGAGTTGGAATCTTACAGGCAATGTACTGGAGATGCACTGTGAATGTGAAGGAAGGGATCAGATAGCTTCTATCGACAGCTAGAGTCGATTTATGTGGCCTAGTCTGCCATTTGGCTCCAACTCTTACTGCCTCAGCAGGGGTCTGAACTCACAATGACAGTCAGAATGAGATTAAGGCCGTGGCTTAAAAGGGATGGTGTGTAGACGACAAATTGCCTTACTGGCCGCTAGCTTGTTTCTTGGGCCTATCAGGTTATCGAGACTCTCTGTGGTAAATGTGGAACTGGTTACTGAGTATCCTTCTATCCCATACCTCCTCAGGTTTATCTATCTGCACATGGCATCATTAGGCTTTCTTCCATGACATGAAAGTACACCATTTCCTTCTTTACCTCTTTCCTGTTCCTGCAGGTCGGACTGCCACTTGATTTTGCTGTGGTGTTCCTCTGTTGTTTGCCATCCTTCTCTTTAGCCCCACAACAGGTTCAGTTTTAGGAAAGGCCTATCATTCCTTCAGTGGTCTCAATGCTTTAATTTTTCCAAGTTTTCTTTGCGAACCTTCTTCACTTTTGAACTGAAGGTTTTGGCTTCTTACTGAGGGAATAGTTCTATTGTTTATTTTGTATCTTAGATCGATGGAGAAATAACACTAGTTCATAGATGTGTAACAGGTTTTGTTCACAATTTTGAAATGTTTACTTCATGCTTCAGTTCCAGCTTCCACCTCATACAACTAGACACAACTGATCAAGACCAGTGAGCATTTGTAAACAGATTCATCTATTTAATCACAGAACAATTGAACACAGCAGGTTCCAGTGTGAATGGTTTCTCTCCAGAACCTCATTGAAGCAATCATTTGTGCCACATGACCCTAGACGCTAAACGCAGCCAAGATATTAATAACTCTTCCCAATGCTATTCTTACTTAATGTGCGGGTCTTGTGAGTTTTCAGCTGGGTAGTGTCAAATTCTTTTGTTCCTGCTAGATTAAGGTATCATAGGTCCATCAATGTCCTTGGATCTATGGCCTAGATATTGTTCAAGGCTTTAGGAGAGTAACATCAGGATGAAATGAGGTTTCTCAAACTCACACTTGCTGGTAGCAGCACTGCCTCATCAATATCACTGGAGGTGGTCTCTTAATTGGCCAGCACTGAGCTGGCTCTCCTACAAAGGATGGGAAGTAGGCTTTCACTGCTTTGAAGCCACCCCACCCCCACCCAATGGCTTGAATCCTCCGGCCAAGATGTCTACCAGACCTACTTTAGGGGTATCACCTCCAATGATCTGATGGAGTTGAAGTGTTATGCCCCTGGTAAAATGGTGGAAGAGACAGAAGATTGCCCCTAACTAGGGCTTTAATAATATTAATTGCTTGTCTTCCTCCACAGAGCCAACAACCAATTAGCTTCCCAGGCCAACCTAGAGAATGTGCCCCATCAACAGAAATATGTCAGAGGATTTCCCAAGGTGACTCTTCCCCATTTCTCCAACCCCTACATTTACCCCCTCCTGCTGCCACCAAAGGGCTTGGAAAATTCAACCCTATAACCCAGAAGAGATGAGAAATAATACCCCTGTCTTGTATTCAGTGAAACTCTGGTGATAAAATAAATGCTTTAGTACTTCAGGACTTGAGGACAGTGCCTACATACACAAACCTTTTAAATTTGGCAAACACACAACCAAAATAAGAACTGGAAGTCTCACACACCCAGTGTTACAGGAAATATGGTTTACATATGATTTCTGATAACTTTGAGCTCTGCCTATAGTGCCATGCACAACACAAGATGAATTTTTCTAATTCTCTCACTCAAACTCACAGGGGACCATGTTAAATGGGAAACAGCTTTTGTTATCCCTCTGCATTGCCCTATTTTAGGACATCAATTGCTCATTTCCAACAAAGTTGCTTCAGGAAACAGCCAGTTATTTTCTGACTTAACCCCTCATCATTTTGATGAAAGTTCAATGCAGAGTAGTCAACTTGCCTGGGAATTGATTTCAGTAGTTTTAATAGTGTGCACGCAGCAAACTTTGCATCAATTATGTTTTCCCAAGTTGCTCATTCATGCCGCCAATTACAAGCTTTCAAAAACCTTAGTGCTGCTCGCATGTAAACGTTCAGTTGATGACACAAACAAACAGGCCTACGTGAGGATATGTGTACCAGTCAGCAAGAGACTGAAACCAAGCCAAGACAAATGATTTTAAAATTACACACTAATGTCTACTAATGTCAACGGAAACCACTGAGAAAATAAGAATTCGCATTCCAATTTGGCTGGCATGGTGGGCAAGTGGTTAGCACTGCTGCCAAACTGCACCAGGGATCCAGGTCCAATTCCAGCAGTAGGTGACTGTCTGCGTGTGAAATTACTCCGAAGGGGCTGGTATCCCATCACCAAGTCACCCTTTATTTACTAGATAAGATAGTGTTCAAGGCGTTTGGTATGCTTGTCTTTATTGGTCAGTGCATTGAGTATAGGAGTTGGGAGGTCATGTTGCAGCTATACAGGACATTGGTCCGGCCACTTTTGGAGTATTGCGTGCAATTCTGGTCTCTCTGCTATAGGAAGGATGTTGTGAAATTTGAAAGGGTTCACAAAAGATTTACGAGTATGTTGCCAGGGTTGGGGGGGTTTAAGCTACAGGGAGAGGCTGAATAGGCTGGGACTATTTTCCCTGCAGTGTCAGAGGCTGAGGGGTGAGCTTACAGAGCTTTATAAAATCATGATGGGCATGGATTGGGTAAATTGGCAAGGCCTTTTCCCTGGGATGGGGGAGTCCAAAACTAGAAGGCATAAGTTTAAGATGAGAAGGGAAAGATATAAAAAGGCCATAAGAGGCGACCTTTTTGTGCAGAGGGTGGTGTGTGTATGGAATGAGCTGCCAGAGGAAGTTGTGAAGGGTGATACAATTACAACATTTAAAATCCCTCTAGATGGATATATGAATAGAAAGGGTTTAGAGGGATATAGGCCAAATACTGGCAAATGGGAATAGATTTATCTAAGATATCTGGTCAGCATGGAAAAGTTGGACTGAAGCCATGACCCCCCCCCCCCCTGACTGTTAGCAGCCAGCTCAAAATCAGCCCCCTGAACTGAGGAGATTCTAAATCCCCTGTTTATGTTGGTCATCCCTGGCTTCCTGATTGGCCCAGGTTAACAACCCCAATTAAGGATCACGTAGTCAACAAGATTCATATGGTTCTGATTACTACAGTGTGGGTTTCCTCTAGGTCCACCGGTTTCCTCCCACAGTCCAAAGATGTGCAGGTTGGGTGGATTGGCCATGCTGAATCGTCCATAGTGTCCAGGGATGTGCAGGCAAGGTAGATTAGCTATAGGAAATACAGGGTTACAGGGATAGGATATGGGGTGGTCTGGGTGGGAAGCTCTTTGAAAGATTGGTGTGGACTCAATGGGCCGAATGGTCTGCTTCCACACTATAGGGATTCTATGAACGATAGAATGTGTATTTTTAAATTAATATTCCAATGCAAAATTATTTCACCATCACATTTTAACTTGTTGTGTTTCACTGAGTTTTAAAACATTCTGGAGAACGTGTTGCAATTAGTGATATATACAATTAACAAAGACAAATAGGGGAGTGATGGCCTAATGGCATTATCACTGGACTGTTAATCCAGAGACCAAGATAATGGTCTGGGGGCGTGGGTTCAAATCCCACCATGGCAACTGGTGGAATTTGATTTCAATAAAATATCTGGAATTATGAATCTAATGATTGCCATGAATCCATTGTCAATTGTCAGGAAAAACCCATCTGGTTCACTAATATCCTTTAGGGAAGGAAACTGCCACCTTTACCTGGTCTGGCCTGCATGTGACTCCAGATTCTCAGCAATGTGGTTGGCTCATAACTGCCCTTTGGGCAATTAGGGATGGGCAATAAATGCTGTTTAGCCAGTGATGCCCTCATTATGTTAATGAATAAAGGAAAAAAATTGACAGGTCCATACACTGACCACCACAAACCAATTTCTTTTTCCCATCTCGACTTACACTGACAGCTGATTCCAGAATCACAAATATTCATCTCAATGTTTAATGAAATTGTCACGAAAGATCATGGACTTGAAACATTAACCCTCTATCTCTCTGTAGAAATGCTGTCTGACCTGCTGGGTATTTCCAACATTTCCTGGTTTTATTCAGATTCCCAGCATACATGGTACTTTGTCTTCCGTGCTAAATCCAAATATTTAATCCCTGGTTTGAGCCTAGAAGTTGAGTGATATTGTGCTTTGAAGAAGAGTCATGCTGGATTCAAAACGTTAACTTTGCTTTTCTCTCTACACAGATGCTACCAGATCTGCAGAATTTATCCACCAATGTATGTGCTTGTTTCAGATTTTCAGCATCTGCAGTATTTTATCTTTATTGAGTAAGAGGGTGTTCGATCTCCATATTTGAGGCTGTCTTTAATTGCTGTCCATTTGACCGTGACCAAAGGCAATCAAGTAGAATAACTTTGGAGATACTGATGCCGTCTGCCAATTTGTTTGGTTTCAGATGTGCTTGATCAGTGAAAGTTTATGAGGCCTGACAGAATTCGGAATATTTCATGGCCTTCGGATGTCCTGAACCATTTCACAGCTACTAAAAAAAACTTTTGAACTAAAGTCACTATGTTTGCATATCAACAAGGCACCACAATCACCAATGAGATCATAGGACAATATTTTACTGGTGCCGGGTGTAGTTTAACTACTGGCCTGAGAAGGTGGATTATTGCCAAGGAAAACAAAGTGATAATGGTGACTGACCGGTTAATATTTGTGCTGTTCAAGACCTCAAGATATGGGGCACCTTTTCCCAGCAATGAAAGACACAAATATACATGGTTCAACAAGGACGTTTGCTAATGATTGCACCATGTCCAGGACTATTTATAACCCCTCAGATACTGAAGCAATCTGAGTCCAGACAACAAGACCTTGATGAGTGACAAGTAATATTCATGCTGCACAAGTGGTAGCTGGGCAATGACCATCTGCAATAAAAGGGAATCTCTTTGTGAAACAATCAAAGGTTGATGACTAGTATCTACCCGACTTAAGTTTAAAGATTTAATTTCTCTCCAGCATCTACTTTAAACTGGTTATATTTTCTCTCTTCCACTTTTTGTAAAATATATACCAACTCACAAAGACCAACTATCTATATAATATTCTATTGGCATTGTTCTTTCAGTCCCTTTTACATACAACATTTCCTCCAAATCTTGGACAAATAGATTGCCGCGTCAATGACTTCAATGACAGGCAGAAGTTCTGCAAATGTACTCTTCACCACACTTCTTACTTTTTTTGCCTCCCATATTAAGAGACAACTTCTCCCATGTTCTTTCACAAGGAATATCACAAAACTTTTGCTTCGAAAAATTCACCACAATGATTTACATGTTAAAAATGATTGATGTCATATTATTGAGATCACCCAAAGGGCTGTTCTGGTTAGCCCTTAAAGGGATTTGCATTTCTAACACTGAGACCATCTTCATGTGATAATTTTGAATGCAATGGGATACTCTCCACTTGGGCGGATGAGTGCAGCTCTGAAAACACTCAAGAAGCTAAACACCAACCAAAGCAAAGAGCCAACTTGATCACCATCACATCCATGACCTTAAAGATTGACTCCCTCCATCACTGGTGCACAATGGCAGCAGGGTGTGCCATTTACGAGATGTACTGCAGTGATCCACCAACACTTCTTCGACAGCATCTTCCAAACATATGTCCTCTCCTACCTTGAAGATCAAATGCAGCAGGTGCCTGGGGACAACATCACCAGCAAATTTGGAACTAAACCACATGTTATCGTGACTTGGAACTATGTTATCAGTATTTCCCTATTGATAAGTCACAGTTAAGCATAGAATTGTGAATGTACCTACAGTATATGGACTGCAGCAGTTCAAGAGCATACTTCATAACTTTGTACTTCTTAAGGTCTTTTGGAATGGTCAATAAATTCCATCATCACCAGCAATTCTTACATCCTCTGTGTGAATAATGAGAAAAAAAGTGATAGAAGTGCCAAAATCAAAATGGTTATGATGATTGTCAACACCAACCAAGCTGGCTTAGGGACTATATACGTGCGCAAATATAATTTTGGATTGCCACATCATGACAGCTGAATGAATCAAATGTGGCACTGCCCACACAATCAAAGGACAGACTAAACTCCTGAGTGTCATCTCTTGGGCAAATTTTATCATCTGCAGTTAATCCATCTCCACTTGTAAGAAAATCAAACATGCTGTTTCATTCTTCACACACTGAATAGTAACATGTGAGTCCCCCTCTCAACTACGCCATGGGTTGAAGCCTTAATGATATGTTCAATCCCAGTGAGGCCTGCAGCTATCAGAGTCTGACAGAATAGAGAGAGTTGCCCTTCTGAGCTAAAGCTGTAATCTGGTCTGTAGCCACAGAGCTGAATGTGGTCAATTATTCTTTCAAAAGGAATGGTTCAAATGGCTGAATCTGCTTATGATTCTGTCAGTTCATAATTCAGAAATACTCAGAGAAACTGAGAAACTCAGCAGGTCTGGCAGCACCTGGGGGTAGAAAGCAGAGTTAATGTTTCAAGTCCTGTTCTGTGCCCCAGTCTAATTTAACATTCTATTGCAGTTCTGAGGCCAGCTCAGCTATCTCTTAGATGAGGTTTTAAATTGAGGTTGGTTTGCCCCTTCAGGCTACTTTGAAGAAGAACAGAGGTATTTTCTGTAGTTTTTGGCCAATATTTGTCGCTCAATCAAGATTACAAAACCAAATGATTTGGCTATTATCCCAGAACAGGACTCAAAACATTAACTCTGCTTTCTACCCCCAGGTGCTGCCAGACCTGCTGAGTTTCTCAGTTTCTCTGAGTATTTCTGAATTATGAACTGACAGAATCATAAGCAGGTTCAACCATTTGAACCATTCCTTTTGAAAGAATAATTGACCACATTCAGTTCTGCGGCCAGAGACCAGTTTATAGCTTTAGCTCAGAAGAGCAACTCTCTCTATTCTGTCAGACCTGAAGTGGGACTTAAGCCAATACATTTCTGATTCAGAGCAAAAGTGCCATATTTGAGTATTTGAGTCATAACTGCCTGAAGAATTTTCTTGGGTGATATTTGTGTACATGACGAACCATCTGAAAGGGAATTACTGTGACAACAAGCTAACTTCCCAGTGACTGAGATTACTTCAGAAGAAACAGCGAATGAAAGCTTTTGATTCATTGAAGAGAGAGGGCCAAAGGCTCCTGTTACAGTCTCCAACAGGATTTCCCTTTGTCTCTTTCATCGGGTCACCTTCCAGTTCTGATGAAAGATCATTGACCTTGGACCCTGTTTGATGTGTTTCCAGCACTTTCTGTCATTATTCATTCTTACTTGGTGTCCTGAAGTCAAAAACACAAAAATGTTGTGTGTTTGACCAGTCAAAGTATTGGCTATATGCGGATAAGTCTGAACATTGTGATCAGCAAAACAACCTTAGCCAAACAGTCACTTTCACTGAAGATCTACGGATTTCTGACCAAGCAAGACTTTGGTCTCAGGACAGCAGGAACTACACAAAGGTATAATCACCAAGATGCAATGCTCATTCGAATAATCTTCAGAATCAATGATGATCATTCCAACAGAAAGCAATCAATTACACAATTTGCTTTATTAGATAGCATCATTTCCTCTGACCAAAATTGTTTCTCAAAGGTACATTGTGCTTGTGAGTTCTGCAATGGACTCTCACGGCTTTACAGAAAACTAGTTCAATCATTCACTTGTGTTCTCTCTGCCCAAAGGCTATTAGTTCATTGTCTGCTAATGTTTCATCCTGAACCACTTTGACCAGTGACAATTTTTGTCAGGAATGGCTTGCCATTGCATTCCTCTTTCAGAGGAAGGGCATGGAGACAAATTCCAAGTCAGCCAGAATAGAAACAGAGCCCATGTTTTGGCACTGTACTGAATTACATCCTAACCACTCTTGGAATGTGGGCATTGCTTAAAGTTTTCGAGATTTGTAGCTCGGATTGTGGATGAGCCAGTATGTTTGATTGCAGACGTTTTGTCATCCTGCTAGGTAACATTGTCAATGCGCCTCCGGTGAAGCGTTGGTGTTCTGTCCCACTTGTTATTTATATGCCTCGGTTTGCTGGGGTGGATGATATTACTCCTCACTCTGTTTTTCAGTGGTTTGTATTTTGGGTCCAGTTCAATGTGTTTGTTGATGGAGTTCCAGTTGGAATGCCAGGCCTTCAGGAATTCCCTGGCATGTCTCTGTTTGGTTCATGCTACTATGAATGTGTTGTCCCAGTCGAATTCATGTCCTTCTTTGTCAGTGTATATTGAGACCAGTGAGAATTGGTCGTGTCTCTTGGTGGCTAATTGGTGTTCGTGTATCCTTATTTCAGTCTTCTTCCACTTTGGCCTATGTAATGTTTCTCACAGTCCTTGCATGGTATTTCACATATTACATTAGTTTTATTGGTTGTGGGTATGGGATCCGTTGCATTCATCAATAGCTGTTGCAGGGTGGTTGTTGGTTTGTGGGCTACCCTGATACCTAGGGGTCTGGGTAGTCTTGTGGTCATCTCTGATATGTCCCTGACGTATGGTAGGGTGACCAGTGTGTCTGTCATACTGTGTCTTTTTGTTGTGGCCTGTCGCGGTCGTAACGGTATATTGTGCTTTCTTGGGTATCCATTCTCAGCATTTATTGCCTGTCCCTAGTTGCCCTTGAGAAGGTGGCGGTAAACTGCTGTCTTGAACTGCTGCAGTCTATGTGCCTGTGAGAAGACCAACAATGCCCTTAGGGAGGGAATTCTAGGATTTTGACACCGAGAGTGAAGGAACGGTGATATATTTCCAAGTCAAGATGGTGTGTGGCTTGGAGAGGAACTTGTAGGTGATGGTGTTACAATGTATCTGCTGCCCTTGTTCTTCTAGATGGGAGTGTTCATGGGTTAGAAGGTGCTGCCGAAGGATCTATGGTGAATTTCTGCTGTTAATGAACGTCGGTGGTGGAGGGAATGGATGCTTGTGGATGCGATGCCAATCAAGTGAGCTGCTTAGTTCAGGATGATATCAGGCTTCTTGAGTGTTGTTGGAGATGCACCCATCGAGGTAAGTGGGGAGTATTCCATCACACTCCTGACTTGTGACTTGTAGATGGTGCACAGGCTTTGGAGAGTCAGGAGATGAGTTACTCACTGGAGTATTCCTAGCTTCTGACATGCTCTTGTAGCCACTGTGTTTATAGACTGATGGGGTAGTAATTGGTTGGTTTGGATTTGTCCCACATTTTGAGTACAAGTCATACCCAGGCAATTTTCCACATAGTCAGATACATGCCAAAGTTCTAGCTGTACTGGAAAAGTTTGGCTAGGGAGCACTGAGTGCTGGAGCACAAATCTTTAGTACTACTGCTGGAATGTTGTCAGGGCCCATAGACTTTGTACTATCCAGTGCCTCCAACCATTTTTGATATCACGTGGAGTGAACCAAACTGAATGAAGACTAGCTTCTGTGATGCTGGGGACCACCGGATGAGGCTGAGATAGATCATCTACTTTGCATTTCTGGCTGAATATTGCTATGAATGCTTCAAGCCTACATTTTACACTGATGTGCTAGGTTTTTCCATCATTGAGGATGAGGATACTGGTGGAGGCTCCTCCTCCAGTGGGTTGTTTATTTGACCACCACCATTCTGACTGGACATAGCGGGGCTGAAGAGCTTATATCTGATCCATTAACTGTATCAATCACTTGCTGATAATGATGTTTGGCATGCAACTGGTTCTGTTTGGTAGCTTCACCAGACTGACACTTCATTTTTAGGTATCTAGTCAACTGAGCTAACTAGCCCCAAAACACTAACATTATATTAATTTGGCTCAGGAATATGACCTGCTGTGTATTCCAATTGTTGACTACATCATAAAAGTCAACATTATAAAAACCTGGATAAAGGGCCAGCCTATAATGACTGACCAAGCGAACGTCAATCTGGACTTTGTCAACAACGTTATAGTAATTAGCTCAGAAATGTGGGTTCACAATAAACAAAAGAGTAATCAAATCAAAGGAATTGATTTACGATTGCTGTGCACATTTTTGAAGGTTAAATCTCAGAATGAAAGTAAATGAGACTATAAATATTATCACCCAGCATTAAGTGATGCTGGTTAATTATTACTAACGTTATTCATGCATCATCCTGAGTCTGACCCTGCCAGAGCATTCAATACCAAAACGTCTTCAAAGGCATTTAGCTTCTGAAAAGCTTAACTGATAGCACAATTTAATCTCTGCCCATTAAGATGTTAAATACTGTTCTTGAAAGGAGCTAATCAGTGTGTTCAAGTGTAGTCCTGTGTTTGTTGTTTGGATGTCTCTCAATTGTGTATCAGAAAGCTTCAGTAGCAGTAATTTACATTGACTTTTCAGTATAGCCTAATGCCTCACAAGAAACAGTCAACTAACTGCAATGTAATGTAACTAGCTGATAAATGTAATATAATGAACCTAGTTTATCAATATTGAGACTCTCTTCTGCCAAAGGCTTTGTGTGGATACCTTTGCACATTTGGTACCAGTAACTTAAGGCAGGACCTTATGTTTTTTTGGCTTAGCCTGAGTTGCTCCATATTTTTTGGAGAGTTTGTCACCCTGAGGCGTAACAAGTTCTCTTAACCTATTATACCAAACTCACCTCAATAATTACCTACAACACCCCATGGCTTCTCTCACATCGGAATTCCACCTCATCGTTCCGTGCACTGTTGCCAGAACAACTCACCACTCAGTGGATATTCTGGAATCACTGGCATGTCCATGCTGTCTCTAAAAGCCCATTGTACACCCTGACAGCATTGTCAGTCCAGAGCTGCCAGGCATAATTGCTGGCATTTGTCCAGGATTTGGCAGGAAGGAGGAAATCGGCACTCCCTTCAACTTTGCAGGTAGCTGATGGAATGGTGTGCAGGGGATATGTGCACATCCTGCAAGATGTGCAGGGGGCAATATCAAAATTTGCGGTTGACATGACACCTGGAAGCATTGTAGTCTTTGAGGAGGATAGTGCAGAACGTGAGAAGGATGCAGACAAGTTGGTGGAAAGGTCTGATAGATGGTAGAGGGTGCTCAATGCAGACAAGTGTGAGGTAATGCATTTTGGTAGGAAGAACATGAATAAATAAAAGGAAACAAGGGATACAATTCTAAAGGGTGCAAGAGCAGAGGGATCTGGATGCATATATGCAGAGATCATTGAAGTGACAGGAAAGATGGAGAGAGCAGTTAATAAAACATACAGTATCCTGTGTTTTATTAACTGCGATATAGAGTACAAGAACAAAGAGGTTATGTTGAATTGGAAAAGACACTTTTACATCTCAGTTGAAGTATTATGCAAAGTTCTGAATGGTATTTTAAATTCTTTCACAATGAGAACATCAGTGGTTGGGCTAGCAGAGGGTAGTTACGAATCAGCTACGTTGCTGTGGGACTGGAGTCACATGTAGGCCAAACCAGGTAAGGATGACAGTTTCCTTCCCTAAAAGATATTAGTGAACCAGATGGGTTTTTCCCCTGATAATCAACAATGGATTCATGGTCATCATAAGACTCTTAGTTCCAGATTTTTATTGAATTCAAATTCAACCATCTGCTGAGGTGGGATTTGAACACATGTCCCCAGGACATTACCTGGGTTTCTGGATTAATAGTCTAGTGATAATACTACTGAGACATCACCTCCCCTAGTGCATTGGAGAGTAGAAGAAATTTACACAAACGTTCACGGGATGAGAATCTTCAGTTAGGAGGGTAGGAGAGCTGGCATTTAAATGATGAGCCAAACGGTCTTGTGCTGTGCCATAACACTTTGTGATTCAGTGACTTCTGTGATTCTATATGAAGAACGGTCCCTGGACTTGAAATGTTAACTTTGCTTACTCTTCATGATGTCACCAGATTTCCTGAGCATCTGCAGCAATTTTGTTTCATATCTCTGGCATCCACAATATTTTGTTTTATGAAACTAGCACAGTCAGCTTTACAGTCTTTGATTGAATCTGATAAAATTATGATATTATCCAAAAGCATAAATGCAAATGCGGAAGAATCACATGCGAGTCCTCCTTATTACAATGTTAAAAGAGAAAATTATTTCTTTCAAAAACACAACTGTCTTCTCATAGAGTCATAGAGATGTACAGCATGGAAACAGACCCTGCGGTTCAACTTGTTCATGCCGACCAGATATCCTAAATTAATCTGATCTCATTTGCCAGCATTTGGCCCATATCCCTCTAAACTTTTCTTATTCCTGTGCCCATCCAGATGCTTTTTAAATGTTGTACCAAGCTCCACCCCTTCCTCTAGCAGTTCATTCCAAACATACACTACTCTCTGTGTGAAAAAAGTTGCCCTTAGGTCGCTTTTAAGTCTTTCCCCTTACACTTTAAACCTATGCCAGGGTAGACTCCACTACCCTGGGAAAAGCCCATGGCTGTCCATCCTATCCATACCCCTCATTATTTTATGAACCTCAAACCCTCCAGCCGTGGCATCATCCTTGTAAATCTTTTCTAACTCTTTCAAACGTCATAGTATCCTTTCTATGGCAGAGAGATGAAAACTGAATGCAGTATTCCAAACGTGGCCTAACCAATGCCCAAAGAAGTGCAAGTTAGGTGGAGTGACCAGGCTAAATTACCCAGAGTGTTCAGGGATATGCAGGTTAGGTGCGTTAGCCATGGGAAATACAGGGTTATAGGGTCGGGGGATGGGTGGCCTGCTCTTCAGAAGTTCGACATGGCCTCGTTGGGCCGAATGGCCTGTTTCCACACTGTAGGGATTCTATTCTATCAATGTCTAGTACAGCTGCAGCATGACATCCCAACTCCTATACTCTATGCACTGGCCAATAGTGGCAAGCGTATCAAATGACAACTTGAGGAAACTAAAGGAAATAAAGCCTTCAACAGCAACATTGATATTGGAGAATATCAAAGGATATGCAATGAATGGCACTGGAAGGATTTATCCTCAAGTAGCATCCTTTCAAACCAGCCAAATTGTCAAAAATTTGGGAGCATGCAGGAGATGAAGTTGGGGTAAACCCACTTTATTTATTTCAGACAATTGCAGTGGAACATTGTATAATAGTTAGTAAAGGAAATGGTTAACTGACATCATTAGGCAAGCTTCACCTATCAGAATATTCAGAATCTAAAGAACTGTTCTTATGAAAAGCTAAACAGTGTATTCAATTGTAATCTTGTGGTTTTTCAGGTCACTGTTAGTAGTATACCAGAATTTTTCAGTAATGTTGATTTGTATTTACTTTTAAACCGTGTAATTCTGGTTTCCCTCCAAAGGAAGGATGTTGTGAAACTAGAAAGTGGTCAGAAAAGATTTACGAGGATCTTGCCAGGCTTGGAAGGTTTGAGCTAAAGGGAGAGGCTGAATAGGCTGGGGCTATTTTCCCTGGAGCGTCAGAAGCTGAGGGATGACCTTATAGAGGTTAATAAAATCATGATGGGCATGGGTAGGGAAAATAGGCAAGGTATTTTCCCCTGGGATGGGGGAGTCCAAAACTAGAGGGCATAGGTTTAAGGTGAGAGGGAAAAGATTTAAAAGAGACCTAAAGGGCAATGTTTTCATACAGATGGTGGTTTTCATACAGATGATACAGAATGAGTTGCCTGAGGAAGTGGTGGAGGCTGGTTTAAAAGGCATCTGGATGGGTATATGAATAGGAAGGGTTTAGAGGGATATGAGCCAAATGCTGGTAAATGGGACTAGATTTATATAGGATATCTGGTTGGCATGGACAAGTTGGACCGAAGGGTCTGTTTCCATGTTGTATATCTCTATGAGTCTAGATACAACCTGATGTTTCACAAGAGACTATCTAGTAACTGAGGTGCAGTGTAATGAGCTATTAGGTGTTATGTTATAAGTCTAGTCTCTTTATCAAAAGTAAGTTGATCATTTGCCAAAGACTTTCCATGGGCATCCTTCTCCAATTGGTATCAGAAGGACTGATGGCAGCAAATCTACCTAAGGCATCCTAAATCATTCCAGTAAAATATTGCATACTGACATTGGGGGAGAATTTCACCACATTGTCACCATTATCCTTCCAGACCAGTGATTGCTCTCTCTCAATAGAGAGAGTTGGGTTGGGGGTGGGGGGTGGGTGGGTCGGGGGGTCACCACACCTCAGGCAAGGGAAGAGGTTAAGAAGGAGAGTCCATCATGGTAATCTCGGCTAGTGCTGGAATTGAACCCAAACCGTTGGTGTTACTCTGCCTTACAAACCAGCTGTCCAGCCAACAGAATTAGCCAACTCCATTCACCACATATACCACAAAGCACCACCAACAGGACAAACCTCAAGACACACCCTGAATTAGATAGGACGCCAACACAAATATAGTTTGGAACAGCATGGACCTTACTGCTAAGGAGCTGAACTGCTTAAACCACAACAGTTAGAAGAAACTGGGAAGGGCTACATCCTCTTGTAGAGAAGCTATAAGGTTGAGAGGAAGGGCATATGGTTGTCATATAGGGAGGGGTTGAGGACTGTCGGTCTGTACTCGCTGAAATTGAGAAAGATGAGGGGGGATCTGACTGAAACTTAGAGAATGCTGAGAGGTCTGATAGAATGGACATAGAGAAGATGTTTCCACGAGTAGGAGAGACTAGGGCCTGACGGCACAGCCTCAGAGTGAAGGGACAACCCTTTAGAACAGAGATGAGGAGGAATTTCTTTAGCCAGAGGGTAATGAATCTGTGGAACTCATTGCCACAGAGGGCTGTGGAGACCAAGTCATTGACTGCATTTAAAACTGAGACAGATAGGTTCTTGATTGGTGAGGGGATCAAGCGTTACAGGGATAATTTTTCTTTTCTTTATTTGTTCACGGGATGCAGGTGTCACTGGCCAGGCAGCATTTATTGCCCATCTCTAATTGCCCAGAGGGCAGTTAAGAATCAACCAGATTGCTGTGGGTCTGGAGTCACATGTAGGCCAGACCAGGTGAAGATAGCAGTTTCCTTTCCTCCAGGACTTTAGTGAACCAGATGGGTTTTTCCCAGACAACTGGCAATGGATTTATGATCATCATTAGATTCGTAATTCCAGATATTTATTGAATTCAAACTCCACCATCTGCTGTGGTGGGATTCAAACCTGGGTCCCCAGAACGTTATCTGGGTCTCTGGATTAACAGTCCAGTGTTTATACCGCTAGGCCATTGTCTTCCCTAAGGAAGACAGGAGAATGAGGTTGAGAAACATAACAGCCGCGATCGAATGTTGGAGCTGATTCAATGGGCCAAATGGCCTAATTCTGCTCCTATATCTTATGGTCTTATGACAGGGTCTCAGTTTAAATCTCACTCAAAAGGTAACACCTCCAACCTCCTGAAGGCTCGGTTGCATGGGATCCAGGGAGAGCTAGCTAACTGGATTCAAAATTGGCTTAAAGGTCGGAAGCAAAGAGTGATGGTTGAAGTTTATTTCTTGGACTGGAGGCTTGTGACTAGTGGTGTACCACAGGGGTCGGTGCTGGGACATTTTTCATTTGTTATTTACATAAATGATCTGGATGTAAATATACAAGGCATGATTAGTAAGTTTGCAGATGATACAAAATTAGGAGATATTGTTCATAGCGAAGAAGGTTATTAAAATTACAGATGGATCTTGATCAGATGGAGAAGTGTGCAGAGGATTGGCAAATGCAGTTCAATACAGTTAAGTGTGAGATGTTACACTTTGGAAAGTCAAACCAAAGTAGGAATAATATAGTAAATGGTAAGGTCCTGCAGAGTGTTGCGGAACAGAGGGACCTAGGAGTAGAAGTACATAGTTTGTTGAAAGCGCAGTCACAGGTGGACATGATGGTAAAGAAGGCATTTAACATGCTGGCCTTCGCTGGTCAAGTCATTGGGTATAGGAGTTGGGGCGTTATGTTACAGTTGTATACATTGTTGTTAAGGCTGACTTGGAGTGTTGTGTACAGTTTTAGTCACCCTGTCATAGGAAAGACATAGTTAAACTGGAAAGTGTGCAAAGAAGATTTACAAAGATGTTGCCAGAACTAGTAGGCCTGAGTTATAGGGAGAGGTTGGCCAGGATAGGACTTTATTCCAAGGAATGTAGGAGAATATGGGGTGACTTTATTGAGGTCTATAAAATGATGAAGGGCATAGATAGGATGAATGCATGTTGTCTTTTTCCCAGGAATGAGGAATTGAAAACTAGACGACATATGTTTAAGATGAGAGGGGAAAGGTTTGAGAAGGACCTGAGGGGCAACTTTTTCACGTAGAGAGTGGTGCATATATGGAATGGGCTGCGAGAGAAAGTGGTTGAGGCAGATACAATAGCAACATTTAAAAAAACATTTGGATAGGTGCATGGATGGGAAGGGTTTAGAGGGATATGGACCAATTGGAACTGGCTGAGTGGGCACCATGGTCAGCTTGGACCTGTTTAGGCCAAATGGCCTGTTTCCATGCTGTATTACTCTATGACTGTAACCATGTGCTCAGCTGAAATTATCTATTTAGGTCCAGAAGCAGGAGTTTAACCCAGAACCATCCAACTGAAAGGCAAGAGAGCTACAACTGAAGTGAAGCTGGCACCTCCATAGTGACTCACTATTTATGACACAACACAAGCCTCACTAGCAGCTAGAACAGTTTGAAGGTCAACACAGCAGAAAATAGTTTAGAGAAATTGTCAACCAGGTGTTTATTTGGTAAATACAAAAGTGTTGGCTGAGCATCGATCTGTTTTGGGACGAAGGCAAGGAGGAGATTGTGCTCCTGGATATTTGAGGGCATTGGGGATGGGCATTGAGAACTAAGTCTCCTTTGTGTGGAACTCAGGAATGACCCAGTAGGTGACAAAACTGTGACACAGCTGTACTAAGTTACTGGAAGTTAATGCGCAATCAACCTCTGAATAAATCTCTGACAGCTCTGTCACTGGAAATGGAAGTGCATTGATGCAAGTGCAAATATTGTGCAACTGGAAATAAGAATCATACTCATTTGTTGCAGAATTCATCGCAGTATAAATGAAATAAGTTCATCATAACAGGAACTGGGTGGATCTTTCTGGCAAAGTAGGAAAGTGGTTTTAAGGCACAATCAGATCAGTCATGATCATTTTGAATGGTGGAGGAGTCTCAACAGGCTGGATGGCCTACTCCTGCTCCTATTTCATATGATAATATTGTAAGATGTATGCTTATTACTGCTCACATTTCATAAACTCTGTGATAGATTTACTGTCATCTCTGTCCTGATAGGGAGTTACAGAGCCTGCTTGATCTAGAGTTGTAGAGGAATTGATAGTTTAATAATAAGAGCTTCCTGTATTAAAAGTTTATTGCATGAGAGCAACTACATACAGGTTACACTAATATGTTAGACATTGTTGCATACTCTGTGAGGATGACTCAGCCTTCCATCTTCAAGAACTTAAGTTGGTCTCCCAGCAGTTCCATATGATATTATCAGAGCATTCATTTCTTAAGGCGCTCCATAGCATTAACCCTTTCAGACCCTTACACCTTGCACAACAGCTTTCACCATTTTCTAGTTAAGACACAAGCCACTATCAGCAGCTTCCCATACTCTGTCTTCCCTAATCTACTTTACTTATTTACAGAAAAATACAATTTATTCATAAAAAGTATGTGAGATCGCTTTACATAACAGTTCAACTCAGATATTACATAGAGTACAATACTGGTCAAAAACTTACCAAACATCCCTTGTAGTATGATCAGAACAAGGACAGCTGGTAAAAGATTTCATGGGGCTCCCAAGACTCATGGATGAAACAAAAGTTAGAAACCATTGAGATTAGTTTAGTTGGCATAAGAAATATGTTCATAGTGTCAATGAGATGGGAAGCTGTGATTATATTGGATTGGCATTCATGCTCGCCATTGCTGTCGGTGCCTAAAAGTGCTCAGATTACAAGAAGCAGCAAGGTTTGAGAGGAAAATCAAACAATGAGATAGCCAGTGAACAGTACACTTCACTACAGCTAACAGATAAATCCATCGCTGATATAACAACAAATGCAACTCAGCTTAGTCAGTAAATAGCTATGACAGATTCCTGTCTGATTTTAGATGTTGAGATGACTTGGAAGAGATTTGTTCAAGCAGAATATTGGACTTTCTTACCTTCCCAGGAAGAATCTTCACCAATTGTAACAGATTATGCTAAGCCAGAAGAAATCCTTAAATAGCAGAACTGAGAAACTGAACATGCTAATGTTACTAATAATGCAATTGCTGGAGGTGAAGAAACGATTCCAAACCAAGCAAACATTTGAAGTAGAAAGTTTACAAGTTTCAACTAAAATCTACAGGTGAATTGAGAATAAAAATCTGTTGACACAAACTGAAGATACACATATCCCCGTGGAAGCCACCACTAAGAAGAGATAAATAATGCCCAATGATTTTGGATACTGCACTATGTAATTGCCAGTTTCAGGAGGGTATACAAACTCCATGAAGGGAATCCAAGAGACTAAAGTCCCTCCAATCAAAAGGGACCTACAGACCTCAGACTGTCAGGAACAGAATTAAAGTCAGTGGCCTTCCACCCAACAAAGTATTAGTCTTCCAAATCTGAACAGAATGTATTCCAGAAGAATTGTGAAACTTTTGGATTGCCTGAATTTGTAAAGTTAGAGATTTAGGAAGAAGTGGGATATTGGTAAATCTGATTACACACACAAATGTTACTGTTAATAATAATAAATAAAAGCTTAGGGGAGATTGTGCATATGGGTCCTAAAGAGTCTATAAGGGTTAAAACTGAGGAGTTCCATAAGTAGCACATGCTATGATGATGTCATATGGGCTTGATGTCATATGGGCTTGATCTCAAAGGAGAGTGGCTTAGCATTCAGGTTGTCCTCAACATCTCTGTGACAATGTCTATAGTATCAGTGCAACCTGTAACTAGTCACTAGCATGCAGTATGTCTTGTTAACTACAAGAGACTCTTCTAGTTAGACCAGGAAGTGGGGGGGTTGTCCTCTGTGACTCTAGACCAAGCAAGTCCTGTAGGTTCCTAAACCAAAAGAGGTTAGTGGCAGCAACCTTCACCATAAGCAGCAGCATGGTGTCATAGGCATAGGGGTGGCACAGTGGCTTAGTGGTTACCACTGCTGCCTCACAGTGCCAGGAACCCAGGTTCGATGCCAACCTTGGGTGACTATCTTTGTTGAGTTTGTGTGTTCTCCCCATGTTTGCGTGGGTTTCCACCGGGTGTTCCAGTTTCCTCCCACAGTCCAAAGATGTGCAAGTTAGGTGGATTGGCCATGCTAAATTGCTCAAAATGTTCATGGATGTGTAGGTTAAGTGCATTAGCCATGGGAAATGCAGTGTTACAGGGATAGTGTAGGGCAATGGGTCTGGGTGGGATGCTCTTCAGAGGATCAGTGTTGGACTTGTTGGGCTGAATGGCCTGCTTCCACATTGAGGGAATGCTATGATAAAGCACATATGGAAACAAAAACAGGTAAAGTTCAGTAGGTCAGATACAGAAGTAATTGATAACATATTTCAGTCCAAACAAAATACATAATTTGCATTGATGCAGTAACCACAATGTCACAAAGTATCCAAAGTTGTTTTGCATACAGCAGTGATTTTCTAAAAACCAGTCAGAAGCACGCAACAAGATACGGGCAACTGAAAGTTTGGTCAAAGGAGATAGGTTTAAGGGAGTGATGGGTGGGATAGAGAAGAGAAAATGTTTGGAGAGCGCATTCTAGAGTATCGGGTCTAAGTAGTTTGAAGGCACGGGGGGGTGGGGATCTGAAAGAGGCCTGAATTGCCAACAGAAGAGTTATCTTGGATGGTTGTGGGGCTGGACAAGGTTAAAAATGTAAGGATGGCCTGCAGGGATTTCACCTTATGTAACAGTCTTTGGTGAATAAGGTGTGCACTCACATGTGACAGAAACCTCCCTGAGTGGTGCAGTATTACTGAGTATGGGCAGTTCATCAAATTTCACATGGTCTCACCCAAGCTTCTACTTCCTGAGAAACCAAACTATTGGATATTAATATAAATAAAGTATGGCAGTGCTCAACCAAGTGCAGGATAGAACTGGCCTCACAATAAATGAAACAATAAAACAATATTCCAGACTGAACGTAGATATTGCATATTAAACAACACCTAAAGCATTGACCACTCTCTGTCAGTATATATAGAACATAGGACAGCACAGGAACAAGCACTTTGGTCCACCATGCCTGCACCAAACATGATGCCATTTTTAACTTAATCTCATCTGCCTGCACATGGCCTGTATCCTTCTATTCACTGCCTGTTCATGAGTCCATCTAAACACCTTTTAAACATATTTGCAGCTCCTTACTGGATAGTCTGAAAACTCCCATTGTTTCAGTATTGTTTTTCATAGTGGAACATCTTAAATAGAACTTGATAAGGAAATCATCAGCATTGGCGTGAACATTTCAAAATCCACTTTCTCTTGACTCATTTCTCATTTCTGTAATGGTTTTCTGCAGTCATTTAATGATACTCAGGTTTATTGGACTGCCACATGCTATGAAATATTTAAACGTTTTAAGATGAAGCATTTCTAAAGCAATGAAGTTCGCATGCTTCAAAGAGGTGTAAATGAGCAGCTGGTTGTCTTATTCTGCCTTTTCGAATGAAGAAGGGCCAAAGTAATTGATACTGACATAATTAAATGAAATAGGGCCTTGATCTCCTCCAGCTTTCGACAATTTGATTTGATCTGTATTGATTCACCAATCGTTTCAATAGAGAAATGTGCAGCATTTGAATTCTCTCAAAGTAAAATGTAGCTGATAACATTTTTACATTGATGACGCTTTTCATGAGGGAGTAAATGATTTTGATCATTAGAAAACTTGATATATTTTTAGATTTTAAAGGTGTCAAGGGCTATGGGAGAAAGAGAGAATATGGCATTGAGATAGAGGTTCAGCATGATCATATTGAATGACAGAGCAGATTTGAAGGGCTGAATGGCCTGCTTCTGCTCCTAGTTTCTATAAATGGGAGACATAGGGATTGAGGCAGAACTTGATGTCACATGACAAAATAAGGTAGATAATATGAACAGTCAGTGTCATTTACAACACTCCTTAGTTTTACAAGTTTTTCTATTGATTTCCTTTTCCCTAAAGGGTGATATCTGTACATCGATGATATTATCAGGACACAACGTTATCATTAAACATAGTCCTGAATTCCTACAGGAATAGGTGGCCTACCTGTGCCTGAATTTATTCAAATTAAAATGGCGAGATTTTTAGATATGGGAGGACAAGACATTGTGATATTGGTGAAGTACACTCACTCAACACCTACCTCTGCTATCTTAATCTCTCTCTTACATCATTCACACTGAGCACTTTGTATTTGATTCTGGAATCGGTGATAGGATACATAATTAGCATGGGCTTGGTAGATATTGTGGCACAAGAGATTATCCTTTCAGTCAAAACAGACCTGAAATCTCAGTGCATGTAATCCAGTCCGAATGCTCCCAAACCTAGAAACTAGCCTTTACAAATGGGGCTTTATAGTAAAGACTTTTGTTTTAAAGATACATTTTGGCTGCTTTTGATTGGGTGTGAGGTGAGGCGAGTGGGGAATTGGAGATGGCACTGGCAGGATAAGGGAGACGAAGGCCGAAGAGTAAATGGAAATGTGCAGTGACTCAAGGAGTTGGAAGAGAAATGGAAGACTGACAGGGAGAGGTGGAGCAGGGTGATCAACGAAGATTGTGCTGATACCAAGGAGGTTGGGAGAAATCAAACACAGAGGAGACCTTTAGCTGCATCCCTTGTTTAAGATGCATATGTTACTGGCTAGGCCAGCATTTATTGACCTTCTCTAATTGGCCTTGAGAATATGATGATGAACTGTCTTCTTAAACAACTGCATTCCTCAGTTTCAAAAAAAAATTACGGTGCTGTTAGAGAGGCAGTTCCAGGATTTAGACCCAACGACAGTGGGAATGGTGATATTGCTCTGAGTCAGGATGGTTTGTGGCTTGGAGGGGAACTAGCAGATGGTGGTACTTTCATGTAACTACTTGATTGTTGTTGGAGCTTTCATCCAGGCAAATGGAAAGTATTCCATGACACTTTCTAAACAGCCATCTCCTATGGACAAGAACTACACATACACAGGATCGGTTCAGATGAGAAGGAACAAGACGGACACCTGAAGGTGTTGAAGGACACCATCACAGGAATGGGATACGATGCTCAACTCATCGATCGCCAGTTTCAATGTGCCACAGCAAAAAACCGTAATGACCTCCCCAGAAGACAGACTCAGGATATGACCAATAGGATACCCTTCATCGTCCAGTGCTTCCCGGGAGCGGAGAGTTCTTCGCAGCCTTCAACATGTTATTGATAAGCACTTCGCTAAGATCTTCCCCGCATCTTCACTTCTCGCCTTCAAACAGCCACCAAACCTTAAACAGACCATTGCTCACAGCAAATGACCCAGCCTTCAGGGCAACATTGTCCACAACATTATACAACCCTGTCATGGCAACCTCTGCAAGACATGTCAGATCATGAACATGGATTCTACCAGCACACGTGGGAACACCACCCACCACGTACATGGCAGATACTCACGTGACTCGGCCAACGTTGTCTATCTCCTACGCTGCAGGCAAGGATGCCCTGAGGCATGGTATATTGGCAAGACCATGCAGACACTACGACAACGGATGAATGGACACCACGCAACAACCACCAGGCAGGGATGTTCCCTCCCAGTGGGGGAACACTTCAGCTATCAAGGACATTCAGCTTCGGATCTTCAGGTAAATGTTCTCCAAGGGTGCACAACAATGCAGAGTCATCGAGCAGAAGCTGATAGTTGAGTTCAGTACTGATGAGGACGGCCTCAACAATGATCTTGGGTTCATGTTGTACTACAGGTGACCCCACCACGCTACCCTCTCACACACAAACACACACACACACACACACACACGCACACACATACATGCACGCTCTCTCTCTCACTCACACACACACAAACACACTCTCTCTCCCTCATGCACATACACACAAACACACACACACACACACATACACAGACACACACACACGCGCACACACACTGACACTGACATGCGTGCACACACACACAGACACACACACATAAATCTATGGGGTGAATTTGTATTTGCAGATACATTCTATTTTGCTCAAGAAGCACATAATTTATAGACAGTCAGTCAATGCGGTGTTTCATAAATTCCTAGTTTAGAAATAAAACCAGTCTGACTACAAACCAGAACACAAACAGATTCTAACAAGGCCTCATACCTTACATGCCTTGTCCGACCTAAAATGCCACCTCTTCTTTACATTGATAAAACCTTTAATTCTCTCAGGGTAGTGACTTGAAAGAAATCCAGGGATTTACAAATATCTATTAATCAATTGAAACTTTCTAACCGATTAAAGATTTAACAGCATCTTAGGTTTGTTTAATACATGCTCATCAGTGGTGTGACTCTTTGATCTTTCACTTATAAATTCTGTGTCTGATATCACCTCTCTCACTAACACCTGAAGAAGGAGTGAGGCTCCAAAAACTTGTGTTTTCAGGTAAACCTGTTTTACTGTAACCTGGTGTCGTGTGATTTCTGACCCTGACTCCTAACTTGAACCTTATAGTTCATGGACAGGTTTTGAAGAGACAGGAGATGAATTACTCACCGTAGAATTCCTCGCCTCTGACCTGCCCTTGTAGCCACAGTATTTACATGGCTAGTTCAGTTCAGTTTCTGGTCCATGGTAACCACTAGGATGTTGATGTTCGGCATTGAGAAATGGGATTGCAGTTGAATGGCAAGAGGCAATGTTTAGATTCTCTTGTTGTAGATGATCATTGCCTGGTACTTGTATGTGCATGTCACTTGAATCAACTGATCTCCAGTCTTGAGCCAGGTATCCCTAAGGACAGGGATTTGGGATCTCCCAAAATTAGATCCCCTCCCTATTCCCATCCTCCTTCATTGATATGGGGAGCCACGTCAGTAGTCAATAGAGGTTCTGAAACCTCACAGGGAAGGATTGGATCCTCCCCATCTTCATCACATCCTATCCCTCAGTCCTTCCGTAACACATCCATCAGAATTATGACAGGAGTGCATCATAAAGTTGACATTTACGATTAATATTTTAAAGATTTCATTAGATTTGTATTGAAGCTTGGATCAATAGCTCATTTTTGGAATAGGATCTATTCTGACATTATGATTCACATACATTCACACATATTAGGGGCAGGAATTGGCTAATGTTTAGGAAATGTTGTTTTTACTATTTCAGTGGACAGTTAAAGATTGATAGGTAGGCAAGCACTTTCTTAAACAGATGTAAGGACTCAAACAAAAAAGTGGTGTGTAATTTTTGGAGGTGATAGAAAATAATGTTGCCAAAGAAGTGAAGATTGGGTCAGAAGTGCTGCTTAACAGAGAGACAAGGTTGCTAAATGTAGTATGAGGCAGCAGTCAATTGATAAATGTGGGACCACAACTTGAAAAGCATGGGCAATTCATTTGTAAATTGAGATTCTTCATTTCATATTTTGCCAACACACGTTTCCCCAAAGGTGCAAATAGGTTAGTGGCTGGCAATGCAACTTGGCAGGTGGACACAGCCTTTAAGGTAGGCTAAGCATCAACACAGTCATAATGACTGTTCCCCTGTTAGACAGTGAGATGAGAGAATGGGTTATGTAAAATATTGCCTTAGCTTGAAGATGGCATCAGCAGCAGAACAGTAAAGTTAATGTACCATTAGTTACTATGGAAACTGGTGGGAATAACACAATGCTGTTATTGTGTAATGGTAAAGCATCTTGATGCAAATTGGGCCATTATGCTGTAGTGTTGGATAAACAAAATAATGCTGTCTTCTTTTATTATGTCTGTTGTCAACATGCAGCCAACTGCACGTGAAAGCTAAATTACTGGAGATTTCCTGAAACAGGTAGGACAAAAAGATTCTTTTTTAAAAAGGCCATTATCTTTCTTGTAATGAACAGCATGTCTGTTGCCAATGACAGCGTCACGTACACATGCGATGGCTCTTGACTGATACCACCATGCAGCTTGAGTGTGCAAATGATAGTATGGACACAACAGGTGTCCAGAAAAGTCCTGGATAGACATTCCCAATCTCTGTCCCCACACACCGAGACCCCGCAGCCTTGTCATCTCCTCAGAGAAGCAAAAGAAAGAAGAAAAACCTCAGGACAAATAAGTGAAAAGATTAGTGTGAGAAATTTCTCATTCCTTAACTCTCAGTTGATCAAAAAATAATAACAAATATTCTGACCTCCAATTACAATCTGATTGCTTCCTGAATCGAAAGCCTGCATGACCAACACCTTCTTTAAGGCATGTAAACACGACACAAACAGCTACAACTCTCTGGGAACAGGAGAACATATACAGTTTAAATGTAAAATCAATGTGAGTTTTCTTCTCCTGAGATACCACCCGCTCTGAATCTTGTACATTGTCCAAGTGAGTTTCTTCTTAAAATAAAAACAGTAAGTACTGGAGAAATTCTGCAGATCTGGCACCAGCAGTGGAGAGAGAAACAAAGTTGACATTTCGAATCTGACATGACTCTTGTTTGGAACATTTTTGCTTTTTGAATCACTTTGATTTTGTTCATTGGTGAGCCTTAATAAGATATGCAACTAAACCTCAAACTGGGCAGCTGGCAAGTATGTAATCATAGATCCCACTGGATCAGCAACACTTTTTTTTAGCTCATATTAATCTCCATTACTTTTTATATTTTTTAGTTCTGTATTTATATGTAAAATTGACGTACAAATCTAAGGCACTATGTGCACTGAAGTACTGCACTTGGAAGGTTTGAAACCATTGGATGTAGCATCTTGCAGTGCATACATGCAGTTGTAGCCTCACCAAGTGGGAATTCCTTAAGTAAAGTGATAAGAAATCTCAAGTAGTTGTCAAATTAAGCTGTCTGTGACTGACTATAACAGGCACTCTTTAGTGACATAGTAAAAATTGCACATGATTCCCGAGAGGGAATAATGCTGTGAGAGAGGAGTGAGCCAATTACAATGTTTCCGTTAAGCTGTAGCCACTCGTAGCTATGCAGCAGCCTAATACTGCACATGCCTTGTTCTATGTTGAATGTCATAGGCTTGTGGCGACAAAAAGCATTTTCAAATTAACGTGCTTTGTAAAAACTGGCCACTGCAACTCAGGAAACAGTCCGATTGTAATTTAAAGTGGGTGGATTAATGGACAACACATGGTCTCGATGATCTCCTGGTTTAGATCTGATCTCCTGACAGGCAATCAGACAGGAATTTTCCACACTTTTTTTTAGCTTACCAGTCTTGGAAAATTTTCTTTTTTTAATATTTGCTTCTCCCAAGAGATGACCAGGATGTGTGGCTGGTGAGCTGGGGAGGGACGTAAGAAATGTTTAGCCATAATGCTGAATTTATCATTAGTGTAGGGCTTAATGGACAAGTTGGTCTTTTGAAACAACACTGCAATTTTGCAGGGAAGATATATTGGCTAGGTATTATCATTTCCCCTTTTGCTTCTTATGCCCGAACCATCTTCTCGTTCAGTCAACACATTGCCTACCCTATTGTCATCTTTACGATATGGTGAGTTGGAAACTTGTGGGGAGTATAAATTCTGCTATGAACGTATTGGGCTGAACAGACTCTTTCCGAGCTGGAAATTCCACGCACTTCTGTGTGCAAAAGTGAGCGCTAGCGCCCAAAGATGGACTGGGTGAAAACTTATTGCTTGAGGATCTGAAATGAGACATCTTTTGCACACTGCATACAATGGGGAGACCTCTGAGCTGGCATAGCATAAAAAGGAAGGTAGCACAGTCTCTAACTCTAATTCTGCTGAAGACAAAAGCAAAACAGATGCTGCAAAGTGAAGAAATTGATGCCAAAACATTCAACAATCTACATTTCAAATGGAATTGGCTCAGTCTGTCATTGACTCATCACTTGTACTCATTGGCCTGGGTAGCTTACTCAGGGTGAGACTAAAAAATTAACGATTGAAGCAAAAAGTACTTTGCAAATCATTCAAGAAGATGGAGGATGACATATTAGAGGTAAGGCATGGTGTACCAAACAGGAGGCCAAGAACAATTTAAACATATGAATATTAAGGGTCCTTCCCTTGTTTGTTGACTCATAGGGAAACATTATTGAGACACTCCAAAGACACACGATTAATGATGGGTTTGGCAGCATACCATTGAATGTTAACCTTTAATTTTAAGTTAAATGCCATTTTTCTGGCACCGTCATAGAACGTATCCACAATACAGATCATTCAGGAATGCTCACAACTCCAGGAATCTCTTCACATGTTATACAGAACTCCGAGGTCTCCTATCACATAATTCTGTGGATGTGTTGAGAACTTATCTTTTGGGACAATCAATCTTGATGATGAGGAACCTGCAGAAAAGTTGAGACCTCCTGCATTGTTGCTGCTGCACCTAAACTCCTGGCTGCCTGCCGTGCCTATATAATTCCTCCACTTCCAACAGATAAATCATGAAGAGTGCAATGTGATTGCAATCATGATTCACTTAAAGAAAATATTCTAAACAAGAGACAGCAACAACGGAGATCAATTCCAACTGAGATTGAGGGCCTTCCACGTAATGTCAAACTTTAAAGAAAATAGGCAAAAGAGCAGCCAACTATAAAGTGACAAATCCCTTTCTAAAAGTGCAATTCACATTTAAGACCCCAGTATCGATTGCTGTTCTAAGTTTATCCCTGATTTCAATTAGATTGATGGATCCTCATGCAGAAAAGATAGCACTCAGGATGGGTGATGTCATCAGGGCCAAATCTCCCATTTCCATTGCTGAAGGAACGGGCGACTCTGATATCCAGCCTCATTTCCCAGAGGATTTTAGGGTAAAAACCTAAAATAGTGCATTGAACAGTAAAAACATCTGTCATCCCCAAATGCCAGTATGGCCCAGGCAGATCAGCTGGGTTTACGCCCTCCCAGCCCTTCAGAATTTTGGGAGCCATCTGTTTTCACTATTATTTTAAGCCAGTTAAGAGCAAGGCAAACCATCAAAGATGAATCCATCTGTTTTTAAGCACACTAGTGTTGCTGCTCACAGCTGATTTTGCTTAAGCAGAGTTTGGATTTCCTTATATGGAGGTCTCTTTCCAATTGAGGCAAAGGTCCATCATACAATGACCTATTGTCAGAAGGGCCTTCACCGCTTCCCCCAGAGATGAGATTGCATTGTTTACACGTGAGGCAATACACAAATGGGCAGCACTTGTGAGCATCAAAAGCCTTTCAACAGATGTTAATATCCAGGCCCAGTGACTTCTGACTTATCCTGAACAGCTATAATTCCTCACCTGATTATTTATGAAAACATTCTTTCTACACATAGGATAACGATCAATGTTACCTCAGCATCACATTGTCATGTTCAGCCATCAGGACAAAATCAGAAAGTACTGATATTATCAAGGATTATTACCACTTGAACGGTTTATTTCTAAAAGTCATTAAAAGAGCCTTTTGTGTCTACAACAATTTCCACTGTGGAATCCAGCCAGCTCGAACAGTAGTATAAATATTTAGTTGATTCTTATTATGGAAAACAATGCATATATGTGCGCATGTTTACTTATTTGAACTTCATGAAGTTCTGCAGTGTGTGTGTGTAATTTCCATATTTAACCCCCTGCTTACTTCAATTCCAGATGCCAGTTGAATTCAGAAACACTGTATTCTCTGTCTACGGGTTGAAATTCTACTCTAGAACTTGTGCATACGATTTAGGCTGCCACATCAATAATACACTCGGAAAATGTTGTATCCAAAGTGCTGGTTTTAGAGTCATAGGGTTGTACGGCATGGAAACAAACCCTTACATCCAATTTGTTCATGCCAACCAGATATCCTAAATTAATCTGATCCCATTTGCCAGCATTTGGCCCATATCCCTCTAAACTCTTCCTATTCTTGTACCCATCCAGATGCCTTTTAAATGTTGTAATTGTACCTGCTTCCCCCACTTCCGCTGGCAACTCATTCTGTACACGCACCACCCTCTGTGTGAAAAAGTTACCCCTTAGGTCCCTTTTAAATCTTTCCCCTCTCACCTTAAATCTATGCCATCTAGTTTTGGACTCCCCTACCCTGGGAAAAGGCCTTGGCTATTCACCTATCCATGCCCCTCATGATTTTAAAAATCTTTATAAGATCACACCTTAACCTCCGACACTCCAGGGAAAATAATCCCAGCCTAGTTAGCCTCTCCCTATAGCTCAAACCCTCCAATCCTAGCAACATCTTTATAAATCTTTTCTACACTCTTTCAGGTTTCGCAATATCTTTCCTATATCAGGGAGACCAACTTTCAGAAGCAAGCCTAAACTGAGGCCTTGCCTTCTCGACATCTTGATTTGTAAGAGTACCTGAAGAGGAGCAGGAAATTTGCTTGGTGACCTGGCCAACATTCCTCCCTAAATCACTGATACTAAATGGCGAAATTGGTCATTCATCTTATTTCTGTCTTTGTGACCTTGCTTTTCATAATTTGGCTGCAAGCTTGCCTAGATAATAGTTTCAGAAGAAGAAACCTTTTGGCTATGAAACTTTTTCGGATGCTGTTTGGTGCTAACACAGGCACAAAGATACAACTGTATCATTCTTAAAGTAGACAGCGTTATCCATGACTGGACATTCACTTTTCTGACTCAGCCTCCTCACTAGGGAATAGCTAGAAAGTGAAATTTGCTTGCATAAGGAGTAGTTGAGATGAATATAAAAGTTATGTCTAAGGGTAAAGTCCTTTCTTTTATTCATTTAATGTATGAGGGCATTGTTGGCCAGGCTGCATTTATTGTCCAGAGGGCAGTTAAGAGTCACATGTAGGCCAGACCAGGTAAGGATGGCAGCTTCCTTCCCTAAAGGACATTAGTGAACCAGATGGGTTTTCCCTGACAATCAGCAATGGATTCAGGGTCATCATTAGACTCTTAATTCCAGATATTCATTTAATTCAATTTCCACCATCTGCTGTGGCGGGATTTGAGCCTGGGTTCCCAGAACATTATCTGGGTCTCTGGATTGCACAAGAAAGATAAATAAAACCAAGAACTGCAGATGCTGGAAATCTGAAATAAAAACAGGAAGTGCTGGAGAAACTCTGGCAGCAACTGTGGAGAGATAGTACTGATAAGGGGTCAACAGACTCTGCATTCTCTCCAAGGAATAGACGATATTTGATTAGATGGAGGGGGCTCATGTGGAGACTGAATACCTGTTGAGTGTCAGAGGAGTCATTCTCTGTCATGACAAAATTGGGAATGCTGCAGTGCTTCTCAGCATCTTCTGGCAAGGGATAGAAAAGTTGACCACAACTCTTACTCCTGACTGTTAATCCAGGTGGCAACTCTTACTGGAAAGTGGCAATAGGTAAAAATAAGGTTAGGTTGCACCTACAAGGCTGAATTGCTGATGGCAGTGCACAACTAAGATTTTCAGCAGGGAATATCCATAACTAGACATAACTTTAGTGGAAATGCTAGGACAAGGATATGAATGGCTGTTCATGTGCATCATTTGTCTGAGATTACTTCAAGATGACAAAGTTCCAAAGGGAATTTGGGGCAGCCCATTGCAAGTTATCCTCCTTAGTATGGGACTCATCAATTAAGAAAAGCCACTTAAATGGGACTTTTTGGAGGCTCCCATCTGTGGAATCATACTGTGCTGTGTCACTACCTCCACCTCATGGACTCCTTGTTTTTGCTGCTTATATGGGAGCTGGCGGCCAATACAACTGCTTTCCTTTGAAATAATGGCCAATGTTTCTCTCTGATAAAAGACACAGGTGATTTCCTCTTTGATTTGGCAACTGTGGCTCAGTTGGTGGTACCCACCCCATCCCTGAAGATTTAGTATTCAAATTCCTCTCCACAGACCTGAACCTATAAATCAGGTTGACAATGAGCTGTGTTGAGGGAATGCGGCAGTGTAAGGATGTCATCTTTCAGATGAAATGTTAAAGGCCCTATTTCCCCACTCCAGTAAATCTACAACACACTGGAGCACGATTTTGAGCTTGCGAGTCACTCAGTCAACATTAATAAAGCAGATTATTTGACGACTGCCACTTTGCTGTTTCAAGGTCACCACTGTGAACAGATTGGTCGCCATATTTTCTGCATATTATAACAGTGACTACACTTCAAATATGCTCAAAGCATACTGCAAAGCACTTTGGGTCACGTTGAAGCTGCGAAAGCTGCTAAATAAATACAAGTTATTTCTTTCTTAACTACTTTTGCCTGTGGGTAAGAACCTCGCTTCTTGACAGTATCTTAATTATTCCCTGAGTATAAATAAAATGGAGAAATAGTATCGGGGAATCAGAGACACAAACGTATATAGGGTCATAGACTTGTACAGCATGGAAACAGCCCCTTCAGTCCAACTCATCCATGCTGACCAGATATTCTAAAATAATCTTGCCCCATTTGCCAGCATTTGACCCCTATACCTCTAAACCCTTCCTGTTCATATACCCATCCAGATGCCTTTTAAATGTTGTAATTGTACCAGCCTCCACCACTTCCTCTGGCAGCTCATTCCATATACACATCACGCTCTGCGTGAAGGTCACCCTCAGCCTCCGACACTTCAGGGAAAATAGCCCCAGCCTATTTATCCTCTCCCAATGAGTCAGACCCTCCAACCCTGGTGACATCTTTGTAAATCTTTTCTGAACCCTTTCATGTTTCACAACATCCTTCTTATAGCAGGGAGACTAGAACTGAACACAATATTCCAAAACTGGCCTAACCAATGCTCTCTACAGCCACAAAATGACCTGCCTACTCCTATACTCAATGCACTGACCAAGTAAGACAAGCATACCAAATGCCTTCTTCACTATCCTGTCAACCTGCAACTCTACTTTCAAGGAACTATGAACCTGCATTCGAAGGTCTATTTTTCAGCAACACTCTGCAGGACCTTACCATTAAATGTATAAGTCCTGCCCTGATTTGCCTTTCCAATGTGCAACACCTCACATTTATCTAAATTAAACTCCATTTGAACAAGGTCCAGATTTACTCCGAGGTAACCTCTTGCCTGTCCACTACACCACCAATTTTAGTGCCATCTGCAAACTTACTAACCATACCTCCTATATTCACATCCATATCATTTATATAATGACAAAAAGCAGCGGACCCAGCACCACTGCCTATTTATTACATCACGGCAGAACAGAACACAATATTATCCCTTCCCACCGGGACTTAATTTCTGATTTCATTTGGTGTACAAAGGCTTGCGTAAGGTGAATGCTGTCTTGTGGGTTATGTTAAAACATTAGGGGATAAATAGTCATTTTACTTTTTGTACTTGGTAGAAAGTCAAACGTTTGCTCAATACTCCATGTGGAAAATATGACAAGAGCTGAGTTATTTGGCTCCACTAAACAATTTCTGTCTTTTTGAATACAATGTTGTCTATGGAACTGGATTCCTATCCAAATGTTTGCACAATAATGCTGACTTTTGAGAATCAGTTTAACTAAAGCATCAATGTTTATCTTTCCTGTGAGTGGACAAGAAATGCTGAGGCCGAAGTAAATTAACAGAAATCAATTCAGCATGGCAGAGGACTATGTGGGCAACTGTTCCACTGCCAAGCCAATTGAAGAGGCCCCTGAAGTTATTGAATATTGTCAATATTGAAAACTTGTGTTGATCTATTTTTCCAGGAACAACTGGCAATGAGTCTATTTTACAACAGTGGCAGGTACAAGTGATCCATTTGTGAAAGTGCAACATTTTGCGAGATTGGCTATAAATGTAGGCCCTTGTCTGTAATGAGTTGTAACTTAATCTTTCTCATAGCTCAGGGAAGTTGGAAAAATTATTGCTCTTACTGCAAAATTTGTCTGCTTATTTATCTGTTTTATATAAATAAATTACTGATCTGACCCAAAGTCAGGTGAACTTCTTGAAAGCTACCCTTCCTCTGCCAGAACCAGGTAGGTGCTCATGTGGCTCCTGGGTAAAATACTGCTGCCAGTATGATATGGTCTGAGAGTTCCCTAAATATTAGCTCAACATGTACCATGAAGACTGGGTTCTTCTTGAGCCATATCTCTTGAAATTTATTAACATCACCGACTATTTTCACTGCAATAAGATCTCAGACTTTCAAATAGCCTGTGCTCTGTGCTTATTGACAACATACAGCGAAGATACAGTAACTGCAAGCGTGTTAATACTGTTACTACTGTTGCTACTGGAAGCAAACATTGATATTGGAACATCGCATGTCATCTAACTAAAAGGTACCCTGCCTGTCTGGTCTGTGATCTAGGCAATAACACAAAAGCCATGGTACCCCACTCCCACCCAGCCAATATTATGCCCCTCTCCACCTCCCAACACATCAGGTGGGGATGGGGGTGTATGGTGTAAAATTCAAGTCTATATTTCTGTTCCCTATACTCGAGACATTAAAGACAACAATGGCACCAATTGAAATCTGATTTAACCACTGATCTTCCTGGTCTATATTATTCAGTTACTCACTGCATACATATTCTGAGTAATCAAGCTTATACCTTATGAAACTGTTTAAGAAGGTATTAGATTATCATATGATTTATGGTGCACATAGTCATGTAACTTTATTACACGCACTGGTATTTAAGATCTATTTATATCAACAAACTGCAGCAACTCCATACAGGACAGAAGAACTGATACTCTGATGACACATGTTGCCTGGGTTGAGATGTAAATCTCGATCACTTTTTTTTATCATCCTAGCCCTAGATTCAACCCAAAAAAGAAACTTACATCAGGAGGATAAGTTTCAGAACTCTAGGCTAGATTCTACATTGAGGTAAATTTGTTAGAGTAGCAGAGGAATTAACTCTTTTGAAGCTTCCAAGATCTAATTAGGAAAACAAGAAGGGGAGGCCATTCAGCCCCTCAAATATATTCTACCAATTAATTATATTAGTGTATGATCTGTATATATTCTTTCATGTGATATGGGAATCACTGGCAAAGTCAGCATTTATTGCCCATCCATAATTACCCCTTGAACTTAGTGACCAGCTACTAGGCTAGTTCAGATGTCAGTACAGAGTTAAACACATTGCCGTGAGTTTGAAGTCACATGTAGGCCAGATGATAGAAGGATAACAGTTGTCATAGTTACCGTTATTGAGGGTAGCTTTATATTCCAGATTTATTCATTAAATTCCACAGACTAGAATGTACCTACTACAAATGAGTTGTAACAATTCAAGAAGGCAGTTTAATACCACCTTCTCAAGGGCAATGAGTGATGAGCACAGTGAAGTTCACATTCCATGGATGAATGAAAAAATTAAAAAAAATAAAATCCCTCCAACTGTCAAGGTGGGATTTTAACCCAGATCCCAGACCATTAGCATAGATCTACGTATTATTAGTCCTGTGATATTATCTCTATGGCACTGTCTCCCCATTAAAAATATTTTCATTCCACCTGCTTACTTCTTCCCGAAGTGCTTGCCAACAATCCATTTGTCCCAGTTTTGATAGTCTCAGTTGGACTAGCCTGACTTTGTATGCCATTTGATCCAGTAATCTTACTGGTAGTCTCCAAGGCACTGGTGTTGGAAATTCAAATTACTTTGGAAGTGCCCGTTCCTGTGCTGGTGAGCAGAGATTCTTTTTGGGACATAGTGCAAGTGCTATCAGAATGCCTTCACCATTCACTTCTGCATCTGGCTTCAGGGGCCACCATTACTTTTAACGTAGAATTAACTAACAGTAGAGAAACATGTCATTCAACTGAATTGGCTATATGAATCTGCAATCGTACCTTTTCAGCTAAATTAATCCATAGATACTTCTATTCTTGCTCCTTCATGTACTTGCTTCCCATTAAACCTATGCTATCTTCCTCAACTACTTCTTGTGGTTGAAAATTCCACATTTTTGTCACACTCTGCGTAAACATGTTTCTCCTTAATTTGGTATTATTGGTAACCATCTTACGTTTGCAATCCTAATTTTGGATTCCCACCAAGATGAAAAGGTCCACTTTATCAGACCCTCTCCTTGTCTTAACAACTCAGTTGTAGAACCATCTATTGCTGTCTGTATGGGCTCTGATGGTTAGAATCATGGATATTTATAAATCTTTCTTTGAACTAATAGATCAGCTACAGCACTACCATCTGTTCTTGATTAACCATAAAGCGTTTTACAGATGAGCGAGAGTGCAGGTAATTGTGGGTGATCTGTATTTTTTTGTTTTTGAAAATGTTTAGCAAAATGTTTCCTCCTGCAAGCCTGTTTATCAAGCCATCACTGCATTCAACATAATGTCGGATAGCTTAGAGCGACTCTGCTGCTCTGAAACCTGAACCCAGTATTATCAATGTGTAATCATGGCCTTCTATTCATCTTCATGGTTACTCACAGTAGTTCGGAATGCGCTACATCAAACGAGGCAAATTTTAATCCAGTTTAAAATAGGAATGGCAGCTGTTAGAATGAATGTGATAATTCTGGTAGTGAAACACTGTGTTGGTTTCCAACATTAACGAGTATCTCACTGTGGGATTTTCAATATTTCTGAAGTGTAGAAGATCCAGTAGTATAAAAAAGTGAGGGCACAAGGAGTTTCAGGGAGACCAAAAAGGTGTCAAGGGAACTGGCACTAGTTCAGCTTTTTTATTTCTTCATTTTGGACTCCATGCCTGTCATCAGAACGTACACCAAGGCAAACATCAACTGTGCCTGGAGGGCCATCAACTCAATGAAATACGCTCTTTGGTCTGCCCGAAACCTGCTGGTCTTCCAGTGCAAAGAGTTAGCCCCAACTGAGTGGTGCAGACTGGCACATTCCAAGATCCAGGATTACATGCTGAGGGATGCACTAAAGCTTGGGACACCTGCTGCCAAGGCGCAGCGGGGAAAGACCACTGTCTGGAGTCTTCCTGCTGAAGTTAAATGGAGGTTCATTCAATTAACGGACAATCCTAGTGCCTTAAATGTATGTATATATAGTCTGGTTCAAGTAAGAGATGCCTTTGATTTGTCTAGATAGAGATAAATTTTCATTTAGGAGGAAAATTACTGCAGTTGCTGGCATCTGTCGTGAAAACAACAAATGCTAGAGATCACAGCGGGTCAGACAGCATCCATGGTGACAGAGCAAGCTAACATTTTGAATCTAATGACCTTTTGAAGAGTCATCTAAACTTGAAACGTTAGCTTGCTCTCTCTCCATGGATGTTGCCTTCCCCACTGTGATCTCCAGCATCCAATATTTGTTTGTTTCCCTTATATGCTACTATACAAAACCGAACTGTGTTTGTGACTATGTACACACATAAAGATTTTTTTTATGAATAAAGTATATTTTAAAACAAAAAAGAAATTCAGATTAGCTTCCTTCAGGTTAAGAATGGGAAAAAAAATCTGTCTTGAAAAGTCAAGGAGAAACATGAAGCAAAAATATGGCTGTGATGCTGCAAAACTAACTATAAGTCTACTTCTTTGTGATTTTTAGTTCTCAAAGAAATAGTGGACGTTTTAGTTGGAAACATGGCCACCAATGTGTGCACAGGTGGGACAGCAAGACACAAAAGACAAGTCTATTTGTTTCAGTGCTGTTGTTTGAGGGATATACAATCGCTAGCGCATTTTCGAGTACTTGGCTGCTTTGAAAGGCAGTATAAGATGTTTTCTGTCCAGCCAACAGGGAAGACAGCCTCTCCAACATGCGTTAATCTTGATTACGTTGTCTAGTCACTGGAGTAGAACATTCTAGGTGTTGTGACTGCTATTACTCAGGTTTCAAAGATGGCTGTTCCTTATGAAACCAGAGACAATCAAGAATCATGTTCCAATGGCAGTGACTCATATTGAATATGAGCAGTCTGCACAGACCTTTCTTTCATCATCGTTGTTCAGTTGTTCAACTGGTATCATTTCCTCCACCCTGCCGTCATGTACTCAAAGCTTTGCAACAGAGGTCAGTGGCAAAATCCTAGACTGAGTATTCACTTTGCAAAACCAGGCAACTGAAAACATTTTAACTGCACTCAATGCCATTCTAGACTGAATCATTTTACAAAGCGTGAAAATTGACCTGATAATTTTCCAGTCCTATCTGGCTTCTTGCCTCAAGACGTAGCATATTTGCAATGAATAATGCATAAAGGAATGTTTCAGGGCATTAGTGTAAAATGAAAGCAGATTAAAGTTTCCATCTAATGCAATTAAGTCAGCCAAATGTTCACATGCAATACATGGTCTCTCACCAGTAATTTTGTAGGTTGGCTAGTCTAGATCAAGTCTGTGGCACGTCCAAATCAAGATACTTTACATCTGTCTGATCACACTTCAGGTATGCCATCTGATGATATGCCAGTTCTTTGTAATTTCTTCCACACTTCCTTTTCCAAAGTTCCCTTCTCAGTTAATATATTTGGAAATTCACATTTAGTGACGGTTAATCAGTGTTGCCATTAATTGTCCACTTTCAATTTTCTAGCTGGAATCTCCAATGGAAAATTTTCATCTGTGGCCAAGTGGAAAAAGGAAGAAGTGCCTGGGCCAAGGTGAGTAGGATGCAGGGCTCTCTTTAACTGCATTGCAATGTTGGACAAACTGATTCTTAACAGAGCTGCTGAGTGTCAGGATTCAAGAAATATTGATCTCTGGCACATAACTCTTAAACTAAAAAAACATTGCTTTTAAGAGAAATAATTTGTGATTAATAAGGGCAAGGAAAGAATAGATTACAAATGCATTTTTTCAAAAAAGAAAAATAATCAGGACGTGATTTGAACCTTTTTTCAAAGGGTCAACGCTGTGATGGAAGTGAGTCCAAAAACAAGATTGGGGAGGCGGACTTAAGCTTTATGCCCTTGAATACTTTGCCCAAGGAGTAAGAAAAGATTGAGCAAGTGAGGGAATGGTGCCCAATGCTTTGTTTACATTCCACTCTTGAGCATTGTTTGTGCTAAAGGGTACACAGGCAGCAACATGTTTGCAGGAGTGACTTGAAGCACGTACTATAGTTATATGCCCGTCCCAGAACATGTTATCCATTTCAGATGTGGAAATGTTATGTGTACTTGTGGTTTAGAATGTTTCTTCACTAATGTCACAATTCTATTTTGGAAGCTGCGAACTGTGCATGATATCAGACTTTAGCCGATCAGAGTGGCAGCAAGTCCAGATTAAACTCTCACAGTAACTGGGTGCAATATAGTTAACCCTTTCTTTCCTGCCCCAGCCATACTGAGTTTCATTATTTTCTTTGTTTCGAAATGCTGCTGATATCTTTTGTCTGTTCCAACTTTCTCACCGATGATGGAAGTACTGAAGTGTTAGGGTTGAGAAAGAGACCACCTGTCTGGGGGCAGCGTGGTGGCACAGTGGTTAGTGCTGCTGCCTGAGCGCCAGAGACCCGAGTTCCATTCCACTCTCTGTGTGAAGTTTGCACATTCTCCCTGTGTCTGTGTGGGTTTCTTCTGGGTGCTCCGGTTTCCTCCTGCAGTCCAAACATGAGCAGGCTAGGTGGATTGGCCATCCTAAATTGCCCATAGCGTTCAGGGATGTGCAGGCTGGTTTCAGGGATAGGGTAGGATGGTGGATCTGAGTGGGATGCTCTTAAGAGGGTTGGTATGGACTCAATGCTTCTGTTTTTCTCCCCATACCCTTGTACATTATTTTCACCCAAATAATTATCCAATGGTCTCTTGAATACCTCAATTGAGCCTACCTCCACCACACTCCCAGGCAGTGAAGCCCATATGCTAACACAATCTTTGAATCTACTGACTAAATAATCTACTGACAATTCTTGATCATTTTCAGCCCCGATCACCTCAATTTTGATTTTCTTCCCCAAAGCTGCCTTCCCGACATTTCGCCCAAGGGGTAATTCTTTCTTTGCGGGATTGCAAAGTGAGCATCAGCACTCGATTTAACTGTGAAGTGTACCCCTGGCCAGGTTTCTCAGTCACCTTCCACAGGATACCACTCAGATCCAGGGCAATCCCGCCTGGATCTTTGACCCCATTCCCTTGTCATGGCCATGGATCAGAGCCCTGGAACACCTGCGCACCTTTCATTTAAATGTTAAACTTCAATCAGAACATGTTAATTTTTAAAAAGGAGATGCAGCCAAACATTTACTGCAGCTGTAAATTCAGTAGCTTCCTGGAGAGGGGGAACGAGAGAGAGAGAGAGAGGGAGAGAGGGAGAAAGACAGAGAGAGAAAGAGACTCTGGTATCTTACACCTGATAAAGTATCGAAGGAGCTTCAAAGAGAAAAAGTTTACTATGTGAACTGAACTTGTAAACACCTGGCAGTATTTCAAATTGTAAACATGGTGGTTTAAAAAGAGACAGACTGGATAAGAGATATTTGTGGTTCCCTCCTCCCTCACCCACTTTTCATGGGAGCAAAGGTTAAAAGCAAGTTTTAACCCAGGCCTGTGTACACTAATGCATTGACGTCTTACTGTGTGACTTCCGGTGTGTTGTGAGGGTCACGGCTACAATAAGGACCATTTATACACCCCTGCACTGCTGGTAAGTAAGAGAGAGAGAGTGTTTCTCACTCTGAGTGCTGCCAATCATCCACTATTGAAAGGAATCAGTACCATTTACTGCACTGGTCACACTGTTCAACTATTTCCTTTTCATTAATGATTCAGGCTCTAATTTAACTTTTGCTACTTCAATCATTTTTGGACGCACTTCTTGTTTCTGATCTTTTTCTTGTGTGTTGTGTTTCAACTTCCTCTTGCATTTAGTAAGAAAGGAGGGGTAGGAAAACAATGGAGATCAAACCCATAACACAGATCAACCACTAAAGTCAGATCTACCCAGAAATGATGGCAATACAGGCGCAGGAAGAGACAATGTCTGTGATTTGCCCCTCCGAGAAGTGGGGAGAAGGGAAATTAATTGTGTGAGTTTGCCCTGGACAAAAACTCAGCCACTACTTATAACCTTTAGGATCAAATGCTGAGCAAGAAGGCTTCTGGTCTACCATCTCAACTTGCCAGTAAGTGAACCCTTAAGTCACCAATTTCTGGCCATTTCATTGATTTGATTTGATTTAAGTTTATTATCATGTGCAGAACTAAAGGAGTACAGTGAAAAATATATAATATCCCCACACACGTCACCATACGAAGGTACCTAGGTTAAAAACCTAAGTACAAGTAGTAACATAGAGAAACAAAGTTAAAAGTAAAACATTACCATCATTCTTAGTATAAGTAGAAAAATAAAGAACTAAAGTTAGAAGTTAACATTATAGTCCTCCTAGTATTAAGGAAAGAAAAGAAACAAAGAAAGCAGATGGAGGCGGACGAGCCCCGGACCAGGAGGTAAAGTGCAGCACTGTTACTCCACCGCGCCATCTTGGTAACCTTGGTAAGGGCCTCAATTCACCACCTCCCCAGTCACCTATGTCTCCAGCCGATGACAAAGGTGGCTTGTTTCCTGACTGGGAAACCATAGCCACATATCTACCAATTTGTCAGGGATGGGGCCTCTAAATGCGCCAATTCGGGTGGCAATCAGATGCCTTGTGTGGGGTCAAGGGGGTAACTTCTGAAAACTAGTTTCCTGTCCTGACCTCTGACCCTCCAACTCTTCTCACCACTGAATCATATGGACTTTGAGGGCCAAGTGGCCCCGGAAGATGAGAGGTCATTGTGGAGAAGCTGGAGCAAGAGCAAGTGTGATATCATCAGACACTATCTGGAACATCAACAATCAGTCATAAAGTTATGAAACTCAGAATATATTACAACAATAGTGGTACAAATTGCAAGGTGCCCTGAATCTATCCAGACACAAGCCCCTCACTTTCAACATCACAAAAGCTGATTCCATTCTTATCCTTGATAACAAGGTGCAGAGCTGAATGAACACAGCAGGCCAAGCAGCATCAGAGGAGCAGGAAGGCTGACATTTTTTCTGAAGAAGGGTCTAGGCCCAAAACGTCAGCCTTTCTGCT
>NC_063356.1:14604758-14622516 GCF_021869965.1 Rhincodon typus
TAGGCCCAAAACGTCAGCCTTTCTGCTCCTCTGATGCTGCTTGGCCTGCTGTGTTCATCCAGCTCCACACCTTGTTATCTCAGATTCTCCAGCATCTGCAGTTCCTACTATCTCCATTTTTATCCTTACGTTTTTTTTAGGTTTCACTGAAATGGGATGAGTCATCATGAGCTATGGGTATAGCACCCAACAAATGACAGCGCCAACAATACTCAAGAAACTTGACACCATCCAAGACAAAGCAGTCCGCTTGATTGGCATTACATCCACAGACATTAAACTCCTCTGCCTCTGATGCCCACTGGCAACAGTGTACACCATCTCCAAAATGCACAGCAAAAATTCATCAAGACTCCTCAGACATCACCTTCTAAACCCACAACTACTACCATTTTGAAGGATAAGGACAGCAGATACATGGCAACACCATCACCTGCAGTTTCTCCTCCAAGTCCCTCACTCTTCAGTGTTGGAAATATATCACCTTTCTTTCAGTGTCACTGGGTCAAAATACTGGGACTATCTTCCTACTGGAATTGTGAGTGCTCCTATATCAAGGGGATCACCGCAGTTCAAGAAGGCAGCTCACCACCATGTTCTCAAGGGTAATTAGGAAATAGGAAAAAGGAGATAAATTCTGGCCCAGCTGGCAATTCCCACATCTCATGAATGAATATAGTAAAAATCATGAAAATGGCATTTTGAGGAAATCCAGCAATTTTGGAAGCTTTGATGTTCCTCTTTGTCAGCTGTTTGGGAGCTCTGTTAATAATATAAACTGAGCATCTTACCCCAGATTGGGGGAAAATTAAATAGCATCTGGAGTGAGAGAGTACTGGGAAAGGATGTTGGCGTCTCAAAGTCATCCCACCTCCTTCTGGCTTTCCACAGGTCAAATTCCAAATCCTGTGATGAACGGTGGCACAGTGGTTAGCACTGCTGCCTCACAGTGCCAAGGACCTGGGTTCAATTCCATCCTTGGGCAACTGTCTGTGTGGAGTTTGCACATTTTCTCTGTGTCTGTGTGGGTTTCCTCCGGGTGCTCCAGTTTCCTCCCACAGTCCATAGATGTGCATGCTAGGTGGATTGGCCATGCTAAATTTCCCATAGTGTTCAGGGATGTGTAGGTTATAGGGGTAGTAGGAACTGCAGATGCTGGAGAATCCGAGACAACAAGGTGCAGGGCTGGATGAACACAGCAGGCCAAGCAGCATCATAGGAGCAGAGAGGCTGACGTTTCGGGCCTAGACCCTTCATCAGAAAAAAGGTTATAGGGGGATGGGTCTGGGTGGGATGCTCTGAAGGTCAGTGTGGACTTGTTGGGCCAGAGGGCCTGGTTCAACACTGTAGAAATTCTGTGAACCATGAAGGCAAATGATTAAAAAAAGCAATTAATACAATTTTTAACAAGTCCCTTATTTATGAACAGTGCACAGTTTAAATACCCCATCTGCACAGGGTCACCGAGTTGCACACATAATGGAAACACCTGACAGATAAGCTGGGAAGCCTTTGATCAGTCACTCTGCAGAGCTCTGACCATGACCAGCTGAGATGCTTGCTGTTCAAAGAATTGTTCTCTCAAGGAGTGCATCACTGCTTGGCTGGTGATTGCCATCTCCTCGGAAGGTACTTATCTGTCTCTTCCTTCCCTCATCCTTGGCTATACTTCCCAGCTGTCAGCCTTCACCTCAGCTAGTGTGGTGTCACCTCCATTCGAGGGCAAGACCAGAAGTTATACTACTGTCAACAGCATCAGCAGCAAGCAAGAGGAGCAACAGCTTGTGCCTTGTCTTCAGGAACATGCCCACTCCACAGAGTAACCAGGAGGATACCAAGATTCATCCAGAAGAAGGCAAGATGCCTGGCACAGACTCTGCATTCAGGGGGTTGGCTCTCTCCCCAGGTCTGCATACTAATGCATCAGGAGATTCAAACTGTCACAGCACATTACAGCTGTTACCTGCAGCCTCCTGGATCAAGGTCTGCCATTGGAGCGGCTAAGTATATTATGCAGTGTCAATGGCCAGTACAATGACTATCGCTGAACCTTGCATATTTCCTCCATCCCCTGCCTCTTGCTATTAATAAAGAGATGTTAACTGACTGTAGTGACATGTGTGGAGACACTCAGTAAGTACTCCACATACTCAGCCATTGGAGGAGTTTATGTGTCACAATTTATTATGTTTGGATAAAGCGTTGCCCCTAAGAAAATGAGTCCCCTTCACAATGTGGATTTGCATACATTTTGGATTATGTTTATTTGCATTTAATCCAATGAATTTGCTGGTGGTGGCCTTTTTACTGCAAACCAAACAATGTTCTGGGAGATACTACATGAAAATATACTGCTAAAAAGCTTCTGCACTGTACAGCAGCTTAACAGTTTTGTATATAAATTTTAGTTGATTAACTTAGGAGCAGAGGAACAGGGGAGGCTATTCATTCCCACCAGTCTTATTCACCATTTAATTAGATTGTGGACGATCTAGACGTTAATTTCATTTATCTGCTCTAATTACGTATCCTGCAAAATCATTGTCATAAAAACCCATAAGGTTCACATCGTCCTCTAAAGAAGGCAATCTGCCATCCTTATCTGATCTGACTTACATGTGACTCCAGACCCAACAAATTCACAGAATTGTTATATTGCAGAAGGAGGCCATTCAACTCATTGTGTCTGCATAACTTTCCAAATAAGCAAATTGCTGAGTTACTTGGCACAGTTAATCAAAGCAATGTGGTTGACTCTTAACTGCCCTCCGAACTGCCCTAGCAAATCATTAACTTGTACCAAGCAACCAGATGGACTGCAGAAGTTCAAGAAAGTGGCTCATTACCTCCTCGTCAAGGCCAATTAAGAACGTGTAATAAATGCTGATCTTGCTTATGACACACAAAGTCTCAAGAAAGAATTTTCAAAAAGTGAATTTATAGCAATGAATTCAAACAAAGTCACAATTGATATGGTTTCTAGAGTATTCTCCTTTTTGTGTTTGTGTTTCTGCTTTGGCTCTTTTTTTAAAGTCCTGTTTTGAGCTGTTGCTGCAGAGTTGCATCATTAAGCAGTTCTAAGATCATGAAAAAAATTACATTTAACTGAAATAGCACCATCGTTTTGTCTCTGAGTGTTCTTTAATATTCCATTTCAACCTGAGGAGAATATGAAATGAAACACTTCAAAAATAAGTGAAATCCCACTGTGAAATATCTCCCCTTTTGCTTTTTAAGCATTTTTCCCCAAGAAAAGCAACTTATGTTCACTTTTCCCACTTCTCAGTTTTAATCATTCAGCGACTAAGGAAAATGAACACTGTTGCTTACTGCCTATATATAGGAGCTAGTGGATGACTCATTTATTTTCTATAAAGTAATAGTAGAATCTTTACTTGGTCAAGAGGACCAATAGTAATCTTGACCTTGTAAAGCACTTGTTCTTGTGTTTCAATGTTTTATTCATGAACGTCAAGGCTGAGTGCGGTAAAATGAAAAGCACTTTGAAATTTGCTCTCTATTACAAACACCATACTAAAGGAAAGATAATGAAATAAGATTCAATAACAAGGGAGCATAATGTTAAGGTGAAGGATAGAAGTTTTAGAGTGGACTTGAGGAAAAACATTTTTACCCAGGGGATAGTGGGAATCTGGAATGCTCTGCCTGGTAGGGTAGCAGAGGTAGGAGACATCACAACCTTTAAAGAGCACGTGGATGAGCACTTGAAATGTGCTCGTCTATTCAAGGATATCTGCCAAGTGCTGGAAAGTTTGACTAGTGTTGGTAGATTGACATTGACCTGATGGGTGCTGTATGACTCTGAGTAGAGCCATAGAGTAATAGAGCGGAACAGCACAGAAATTAACTATTCAGTCCAACTCAGCCATGCTGACCAGATATCCTAAATTAATCTAGTCCCATTTGCCAGCATTTGGTCCATATCCCTCTAACTCTTCCTACTCATGTACCCATCCAGATGCCTTTTAAATGTTGTAATTGTACCAGCCTCCACCACTTCCTCTGGCAGCTCATTCCATACACACACCACCCTCTGCATGAAAATGTTGCCCCTTAGGACCCTTTTAAATCTTTCCCCTCTCACCTTAAACCTATGCCATCTAGTCTTTGACTCCCTAGCCTGGCAAAAAGACTTTGCCTAATCACCTATCCACGTCCCTCATGATTTTATAAACCTCTTTTATGAACCTCCTCAGTCTCTGACACTCTAGGGAAACTAACCCCAACCTATTCAGTTTCTCCCTATTGCTCAAACCCTCCAAACCCAGCAACATCCTTGTAAATCCTTTCAAGTTTCACAACATCTTTCCTATAGCAAGGAGACCAGAACTGAATGCAGTATTCCAAAAGTGGCCTAACCTATGTGCTGTATGGCTACAACATGACATCCCAACTTGCATACTCAATGCGCTGACCGATAAAGGCAGCCATGCCAAATGGCTTCTTCACAATCCTGTCTACCTGCGACTCCACCTTCAAGGTACTATGAACCTACACTGCAAAGTCAGCAACAACATTTCCCAGGACCCTACCATTAAGTGTATAATTGCTATCCTGATTTGCCTTACCAAAATACAACACCTCACATTTACCTAATAAGTGAAGGTATTGGCAATAAGCTCAGTGTTTTGCCCTCTGTTACTTAAAAAGGCAACATCCTGCTCTAGAGTTGTAATTCTCAATCGCTTTGATTACCGCTTGTAATGTGGTCAGGTAATTTGACTCACAAAAGGTGTTTTGCAAATACGTTCTGCCTTGCAAAAAGCTGCTTATGATTGAAAATAATGTGGTAGGTTCATATGCATTGGCTGGATGAAAAACAGAGCATGGCTATTGCAAAAAATAAATGCTGTGAAACTGAAAAAGTTATGTTTCTACGTAGGTTGTTTATGTTACTTCCTGTTTTAGTTCATGGCCTGTTTATAATCTCTGAAATCAAACAAGTTTGGGAAGAGTGGGGGATCAGAATGGAAAGTGAAATTAAAGAGTAAATATCTGGATTGTCATTCCTGATGTGAAGCATTTTCTGTGCAGCATGTACATCCAGACTTGAAGGGCTGAATGGCCTAAGTTATGCTCCTGTGTCTTACAGTCTTATATTCCACTCTAATGGTAAAGTCATGGGCTGCCTACATGTGGTTGCCAATATGTACCCCCCCTTCACTAGCACTTTGAATTTAGAGCAGGGAGTGATCTGTAGAATATTTCATGCGTTTCGTAATGAATGTTCCTTGCCCTAAGCACTGGCTGTACTGAGCTGGATTATTTCCTTTTCTTTCATTAATGTACCTAGGGTCATATAGCATAAAAACAGGCCCTTCGGTCCACAATGTCTATGCGGACCAACAAACATCAAACTACACTAATCCCATTCACCTGCAAGTTGGTCCATAGCCTACTATGCAGTAGCATTTTAAGCACTCATCCAGATACTTCTTAAATGGTGTGCTAGTATCTTCCTTCACCACTGTATCAGGCAGCACATTCCATGTATGTACCACCCTCTGGGTGGAAAAATACTTTCTCATATCTCCTTTAAACCACTTGGTCCTCATCTTAAACTTATGCCCTCTGGTTTTAGACCCGCCTGTCATGGGGAAGAGATTCTCATGATCTACTGTTCAATTTCTCATAATTTGCATACTTCAATCAGATCTCTCTCAGCCTCCTCTGCTCCAAGGAAAACAAACCCAGCCTGTCCAGACTCTCCTCATAACTGAGACTTCTAATTCCCAGCAAAATCCTGGTGAATCTCCTGTGCATCCTCTCCAGTGCAAACATGTTCTCCTGAAACTGTGGTGACCAGAACTGCACACAGTATTCCACTTGTGGCTTAAACAATGTTTTATAAAGTTGTAACAAGGCTTTCATATTTCTATATTGCAATTCCTGGCAAATGAAGGCAAATATCCCATGCTCCTTCTCCACCACCCTGTCCACCTGTGCTTACACTTTCAGGGATCTATGAATTTGTATGCCAAAGTAGCTTTGTTCCTCAGTACTCCCTGGCAGCACAGCATTCATTACATATGTTCTTCCCCTATTAGACCCCCCAAAATACATCACCTTACACTTATCGGGAGTAATGCCCATTTAATCAGATGATCTATATCAGACGTAGCCTGAGACCATCCTCCTCACTATCAATAACACCACAAATTTTTGTGTCATCCACAAACTTACTAATTATACCTTCTACATACACATCCAGGTCATTTATGTGCATATCAAACAACAAGGGTCCCAGCACCAATCCCTGTGGTACATCATTGTTCACAGGCTTCCAATCCCTAAAACATCACTTGCCATCACCCTTTGCCTCATATTTGCAAGGTAATTTTGGATTCTATTTGCCAATTTGCCTGGATCCCTTGGGTTTTATCTTTTGGACCCGCCCTTCATGTGGACTTTGTCAAAAGCATTACTGAATCTATGTAAACCATATCAACAGCTCTCTCCTTATCGATATATTTAGTCACCTTTTCAAAAAAATCTCAGTTAAATTATTTAGACAGGATCTCCCTCTAATAAATGAAAACCTGGATAATGGAATGTAAACAGAAGTACCTTACGATGCTTAGCGATAAAGAGATGCAAGAGGACAACAAGATCAAGCAAAAAAAAATCAGAGAGTAAATCCATCCATGGGTGTAAACAAATGGACTCTGGTGTGATAATGCAAGTTTTCAAATGGTTCTATAACTACCTTGTAAACATCATGGCCTAATATTCTAGGTTGTATAGGATGTTAGTAAGGCCTCTTCTGGAGTACTGTGTACAGTTCTGGTCACCCTGCTAGAGGAAGGCTATTATTAAATTAGGAAGGGTTCAGAAAAGACCAGGATGTTTCTGTGAATGGAGAGTTTGAGATATAGGCAAAGTCTGGGACCTTTTTGACTGGATCGAAGAAGGTTGAGGTGTGACCTTATAGAGGTTTATAAAATAATAAGGGGCATAGAGAAGGTGATTGGAAAGGTCTTTTCCTTAGGGTGGGGAAGTTAAAAACAAGGGGGCATATTTTTAAAGTGAAAGGAGAAAGATTTAAAAGGAACCTGATGGGGCAACTTTTTCTCAAATAGGATGGTTCATATGCGGAATGAACTGCCAGAGGAAGTTGTAGATGCAGGTATAATTACAACATTTAAAAGACATTTGGACAGGTACATGAATAGGAAAGGTTTAGAGGGATACGGACCAAATGTTGGCAAGTGGGACTAGTTTAGTTTGTGAAACTTGGTCGGCATGACGAATTCGACCGAAGAGTCTGTTTCCATGTTGTGTGATTCTATGATTCTAAATTCATGCAGACTATCCCTGAATAATCCCTGCCTTTTCAAGTGTTGTTCAATCCTGTTCCTCAGAATATTTTCCAATAATTTTTCCATAAGCTGACCGTTTGGTCTCTAATAGGTCCCATTGTTTCCTTATAAGTCATATTACTCTTAATATAGCTATAAAAAACCTTGGGTTTTTTCTTGATCTCCAAAAAAATGTCATGGCCCCTTTTGCCCTCCTAATTTCCTTTTCAGCAACCTCCTATACTTTCTATACTTTGGAAGGGCCTCCCCTGTGTTTTGTTACAATGTACTGGACATATCCTCCCTGTTTTTTCTTTACTAAACTCTTGATATCCCTTGAATCCAGGTTCCCTGGACCTGCTCCCCTTGTCCTTCACCCTAAGAGGAATATGCTGGCCCTGAACTCTCACTACACTACTTTTAAAACTCTCCTACTTTCCAAATGTAGACTTACCTGCAAGTAGCTTCTCCCAGTGTATATCTGCCAGATCCTGCCTAATGATATTGAATCAGTTTTCCCCCAAATTAGAAGCTTAATTTCCCACGTTCCATAAAGACTTCGAACATTACCAGATTATATACCGAAAATGCTCATCCACTGAAACTTCTGACCCACCTGACCAGTTTCAATTTCCCTAAGATTAGGTCTTGTACTGTCTCTTCTCTGGCAGGGTCATCGACAATCCTCTGCAGAAATGACAGCCTGGGCTCAATTGATGATTAAACTGTGCACACCAAGGGGCTCCAAGTTCTCTTCCCACTCTGTGCCTAATGGCTGATCTCAGGTAGCAGTAGTGATGCCACAGTTGGTCCTTCAGGATTAGATCTAGTTTGCTGGTGCTGCTCCCAGAATTGATTTTGTACTCACTGCCTCATTTCACATTAGCTGACTGGCCACTTTGTATAATGAGGCCTGTTACTTTTCAATTGTGTGCACTAAAATGAGTTCACAGGAGAGGAATGAGTCAGTTTCTTATCATAGTAACATACATGTCAAGTGGTTTGATAAACTGCATATATTAACTTGATGCTGTGGTTAGAAATTCAACTACCTGGACCCGATCTGTTTTTGCTTTTTAGTTACATCTGTTGCAATTCAGTTGAAACAAAATAACACTGGAAGGCTGAAGAAAATACCTCTTTATACTAGTATCTTCACAGTTGAAACAAAAACATCTTAGATGTGATAAAGTCGTTTGCAGTCTCAGCAATGATGTTGGTTGGTTTTCTGGTTGCCAGTTTACCAGTGTTGAATGTGTACATAGAAGTGACACTGTATTGGTACACAGCTTCATCTCATGTCTGAGAAATGTATCTCACTTATGAGCTTAGGTCAGCTGATCTTGCTGACTTTAAACTGATAATTAGTGGGGTGTGTGTGTGTGTGTGTGTGTGTGTGTGTGTGTGTGTGTGTGTGTCTAATTCCTCATTTGTTCCCCTACCAGTTTCTAACAGCGTTTTGTTTGTCAATGCAGCAATTTTTCTTAACCTTATTGAAAGATGCTTCGCCCACAAAGGTAAGTTTCATTAATTTTACTATATTGCATTTCCATGGCAGTATTCCACCCTTCTGGGACCATTCTTTGGTTATAGATTAATGCTCTGCTGTGTGGATGCCAGCTGGCACTATATTGTTCCAGTTAATGTTCCTGACTGCTATATCTCCTCTGGCATTAAGAGCAGTTTACTGCTGACTCTGAGAGGAAGGCGGCAACAAAATGTGCAGCTTCTCTATGCATACCCTGTTGTTTACCCCACTGCTATGTTCAGATTTCATGCCCAGCCCTATGTCTGGAGCCAGATAAGCATAAACCACGCGGCAAGCCAATTCCGAGTTATATGGTGCTTTTATAGCGTGGGCTGTTTGCAGCATCCTGTTTTGAGAGCTCCAATCTGCTGTATTTATATTCACAAATAGGAGCTAGCTCCAATGGATAGGTCAAAGTCCATTGTTAATAGGGAGATTTGGGTTGCTAATACTCCAGGGTTGTCTTAATTCATTAAAAATTAATCTCCTGGTTTCTTTTGTGAGTAACCTAGGAGAAAAATCATGGTACTCCAGACCAGTAACAATGTGGTTGACTTTTATCTGCCCTCTGAAATGGAATAACAAGCCATACAATCGTTTCCAACGGCTCAAAAGCCTCAGAGGGAAATTAAACTAGATGGATCACTTGGCACTGGAAACGACAATGGCGAACTCAGCTCTGTTGATCTTGCAAAGTCCACTTCACTAATTCTGGTGGCTAGTGTCAAAATTAGGAGAGTGGTCTCACAGACGAGACAGGCAATGTAATCAGAGCCACAGAATCCTAACCTTTGCACAATGTCCTAGACACCACCATCACAACACTCAAATATGCCCAGTACCATCAGTAGACAGACCCAGTTGTATACCATTGGGAGGGAGTTGCCTTGGGAGTCCTCATCATTAACACTGGGCCCGATGACATCTCAGAGGATCAACTCAAACATGGGCAAGGACACCTCCTGCTGATTACCATGTACCATCCCTATTTGGCTGATAAATGAGTACTCCTTCATGTTGAACATCACTTGGAGGAAGCACTGAGGGTGGCAAGCGCACAAAATGTACTCTTAGTGGGGGGCTTTCAATGACCATTAACAAGAGAGGCTCAGCGGTATCTTTGCTGCCTGAGCTGGCCAAGGGAAAGTGATGGCCTAGTGGTGTTATTGCTGGACTGTTAATCCACAGACCCAGGTAATGTTCTGGGCACCTGGGTTTGAATCCTGTCACAGCAGATGGTGGAACTGCAATTCAACAAAAATCTGGAATTAAGAGCCTAATAATGACCATGAAACCATTGTTGATTGTTGGGGGGGAAAACCCATTGGGTTCACTATTGCTCTTCAAGGAGGGGAAAAATACCATCCTTGTCTGGCCTGTGACTCCAATGGGTTGACTCTCAACCCCCTTCTGGGCAATTAGGGATGGGCAACAAATGCTGGCACAGCCAGTGACTCCCACTACCTGTGAATGAATGTTTAAAAAAAAAGCCCTAATTGCTAGACTGTGTCTGTGGCAGGTGGTGAGGGGGGAGAAACATATTTGAATCCAGCCCCATCAATCTGATGCCACTGATAGATCTGTCCACAATGCTAATGTAGGAGTGACAACCACGCAATCCTTGTGGAAACAAAATCCATACACATTGAGAATATGCCCCACTGAATTGTGTGGCACTATCACCATGCTAAATGGGACAGAATACAAACAGATCTAGCAACTCAAAACTGGGCATCCATGAGGTGCTGTGGGCCATTAGCAGCAGCAGAATCGTACTCCAAGACAATCTATAATCTCATGGCATAGCCATCAAGCCAGAGGATCAACTTTGGGCCAATGAAAGAGTGGAGGATGGCATGCTGAAAGCACTACCATTCCTAAAAATGAGGTGTCCACCTGACGAAGTTACCACACAGGCTTACTTGTGTGCCAAGCAGCATAAGCAGCAAGTGACAGAGCTAAGTGATTCAACAATCAATGGTTCAGAGTGAAGCTCTGCCGTCCTGCCACATCCAGTCATAAATGGTGGTGGATAATTAAACAACACACTGGAGAAGTCTCCACCAATATCACTGTCCTCAATGATGGAAGAGCCCAGCACATCAGCGCAAAAGATAAGGCTGAAGCATTCGCAACAACCTTGAGCCAGAAATGCCAAGTGGATGCTCCATCTCAGCCTCATCCATGGGTCTCCCACATCAAAGAAGCCAAACTTAAGCTAATTCAATTCATTCCAAGTGATATAAAGAAACAGCTGGAGGCACAGGACACACTGGAAACTGCAAAGGCTGTGGATCCCAATAACTTTCTAGCAATAATGCAGAAGACCTCCATAATTTGCCACTGCCCAAGCCATGCTGTTCCAGTACGGCTACTAAACTGCCATCTACCCAACAATGTGGAAAATTGCACAGATATGCCCTGCCTGTTAAAAAGCAGGACAAATCCAAATTGGCCACTTACTGCCTATCAGCCTACTCCCTATTGTCAGCAGAAAGATGGGTGGATCGGTGGCTCAGTGGTTAGCACTGCTGCCTTATGGTGCCAGGGACCCAGGTTTGATACCATCCTCAGGCGACTGCCTATGTGGAGTTTGCACATTTCCCCCATGTCTGCGTGGGTTTCCTCCGGTGTTCCAGTTTCCTCCCATTGTCCAAAGATGTGCAGGTGGATTGGCCATGCTGAGTTGTCCATTGTGTCCAGGGGGTGGATTAGCCATGGTAATTTATGGGGATAGGGTATGGGGCTGGGCGGGATGCTCTTTGGACGGTTAGTGTGGATTTGGTGGGCTGAATGGCCTGTTTCCACACTGTAGGCATTCTATGACTCTATGACGTTATGGAAAAGATTGTCATGATGTTAACAAGCAGCATTTGCAAAGAAGAAGCTTTGGGTTCTGCCAGAGCCACTTAGTTCCTCACTTTATTGCAACCTTGGTCCAAACATAGTCTAAAAAGCTGAAACCAGAGGAGAGGTGACAGTGACTGCCCTTAAAATCAAGGCATCATTTGACTGAGCGTAGCATCAAGGCAGCCTAGCAAAGCTAGAATGAATGGGAATCAGGGAAAAGAATTCTGCTGGTTGGAGTCATATCAGGCACTTAGGAAAATAGTTGTGGCTGTCAGAGGTCAGTCATCTCAGATTGACACAGCTCTGCAAGACTTCCTTAGGTTAGAGTCTGAGGCCCAACATCATGTGCTACTTCATCAGTGACCTTCCCGCCATCATCAAGTTAGAAATTGGGATGTTCGTTGATGATTGCATAATTTTCAGCACCATTCACCATTCACTTCTCAGATACTGAAGCAGTCCATGACCAAATGTAGCACGATCTGGACAATTAGCTTGGGCTGATAAGTGGCAGGTGGAATTACACCACACTAATGCTAGGCATTGACTATCTCGAATAAAGAGAATCTTACAATCGCTCCTTGATATTCAATAACATTGCCATCACTGACTCCCTGCTATTATTATCCTGGGGATTACCATTGACAAGAAAATGAACTGTACGAGCCATATAAATAAAGTAAAAACAGGTCATAACTTAGCAACCCTACTCTGTGCAACTCACCCTCTGATTCCCCATTACCTGTTCACCATCTACAAGGCACCAGTGAGGAGTTTGATGGAATACTCCCCACTTGCCTGGATGGGTGCTGTTCTAACCACTCTCAACAAGCTTATCACCATCCAGGACAAAGCATTCTGCTTTATTGTACTACATCCACAAACATTCATTCCCTCCACCTCTGATGCACTGTAACAGCAGTATGTACAGTATTTCTGTAGTATATATCCAATTCACTAAGGCTCTTTAGACAGCACTTTCTAACTCCTTGCCCTCTAACATATAGAAGAACAAAGACAACAGATTCATGGGAATATCTCCACCTGTAAGATTTGCTCTAAGCCACCCACCATCTTGACTTGGAAATGTATTACTATTCCTTCAATGTCAAAACTTAGGAAGAAAATTGTGACATGATTTTGCAAAAACATAACCAGGAATAAAAAGAAACTTTGTGGGGTCACTCATCAGGCCAGACAGTATGTGTGGAGAGAGAAAAACAGAGTTATTGCATGTGATCCATGATCTTTGCCAGAACTGGCAAAAGTTAGTAATTTAACAGGTGGTAAACAATACAGAGGCAGGGAAAATACTTTAGGGGAGAAAAGAAGAAATCAAAGCTCTGAGATACCTCAAGGGCAAAAAAAGCCCTGTAAAACAAGAAACTGTAATAGTTGGAACTGAATGTACTTGTCGTACTGGAGCTTGATATTGAATCATTCAAGACGAGATGGACCAGTATACGATTTAACAAGTTCACAGGCCATAGCAGCCAGAACCACAACAAGAAACTCCTAAAGGCTCGGAAATGAATAAGTCAACTGCATTTTTTAAGATAAGATCACAGCTTCCTGGGATTTCAATAGCGTTGTCAGTGCAGGAATTTAGCTAATTGAATATTTGGTTAGAATAAACTATTTAAATCATCACGACTGCACTTTCTGATCTGTTGAGTAGAAAGTAAAAGCTTTCAACATTCAACTGTGCTGGTTACAATTGGAGATTTTGGCAAATAAGATACAAGTTGCCCTCATTCAAAACAAAATTTAAACATAGGACAGTACAGGCCCTTTGGCCCACAATGTTGTGCCAAACTATTATTTAAAGCCTACTGCACCAGGTACTCCCATCAAAGTACTAACCAGGCCTGAGTTTGCTTAGTTTCTAACATCAAACAAGATCAGGTGTTATCAGACTAGCATGGCCATTGCTAAACCATCATTAAACTGTGTAGCAGCTTCCCGGGATAATTTGAAAGCTAAGACACTTGAGCCAATCAGTTCCAACTATTGGGCAGGACAGAATCATTACAGGGAGTATATCACAGTTTGTCAATCACACATTGATATCTGTCTCTCAAGTGGCCTATTTGGGAATGCAGCAGGTACACCTCAGAACCATTCGAAGGAGACCACTGTCTGAGGTCTTCCTGCTGAAGGTAAACAGGCGTCCATTTAGTTATCGGATCCTCCCAGTGCCTCAATATATGTAAATATTAGTATTGTATAGGTAAGAGAGGTCTTTGGTTATTTTGGATAGAGTCAAAGCCCAATGTTTTGTTTACTTACTTGATATACAACTGTACAGAACCGAACTGCTTTTGTGTCATTGTATATATACAAAGAAATTTTTTATGAATAAAGCATATTTTTGAAATTAGAAAAAAGTCATGACATACTAACTATACAGGAATTATCCCAGGAAGTTTAAACATCTGATGAAAAATTGTCCTGCACCTGCTGCTCTCCAAAAAAGTTTGCAACTTTGAGCTAGACTTGGAAATGCGTATTGTTTTGACTTCATTACCTGGAAAGTTATACAGGAAATGTTAGAGTGATAAAATAAAACAGTTCTATTTCCAGGATAAATGTACAATTGACCCCAGACACCTTGCAAGATCCCTGACTAGCATCCCTTAACTAGATCTCCCCAAACCCCTGACTATCTCCCACTATTGCCCATGCTCATGCATAAAAGAAAAGGAGTCACAGCTTCCACAAGGATTCTCTCCTTTGCAGTGTGAGCTCTACAGGATCTACCATCAGAAGATGGACCTGAAAGATTTGGTGGCAGGTAAGTATGCAGCATTGTTGTCTGATCTGAGTTGGAACTAGAGATTCTGATCCATTGGAAGATTTAGGCCAACTAGTCATGTGTCAAGGTGTTGGCAGTGGGAGGTACAATGATCCTCTGGGGGGTATAAAGTCACTCGCTGAATGTGCATGTGGACAGGCTCAAACTCAGTTGAGATGCCTCTCTTGCCAAATAGACTGTCATAACCTTCTTTCCAAGAGCTACGTCTGATGTATACATACCATCCTGGTGACTGGTTATACAACTCATGTGTCATGTGCCCCCTCTCCTGGATCACGGCTATTAAGCAAGGACAGACAAAGGCTGCAGTTCCAATACTTTACCTTGACTGACCTGACTACCACAGAGCACAATTTGTAGTTGGTAAAGGTTTTGGTCTACCATGCACTATGAAGATATCAGTTAAATAGCCAATTCTAAGGCATAATTTTAAGTTCTAGGTCAGGAGCTCAGAGTCAATACATCACCATAAACTCAAACCTGGAGAATGAAGCTTGGAATATCTGATTTTCATTCCAAGTCAGGAGACTTCCTTGGGAGGTGGACCAGGCAACTTCAGAATGAAAACTGTGTACAGGTACAATAGGTTATCAGGAAGGCTAATGGAATGTTAGCCTTTCTTTCAAGGGAGTTGGAGTATGAGAGTAGGGAGGTCTTACTGCAACTGTACAATGTTCTGGTGAGACAGAGGAGAGTGAGCAGTTTTGGTTCCCTTATTTAAGGAAATATATCATTTCATTGGAGGCAGTTCAGAGAAGGTTCATTAGGATGATACTGATTGTGGAGGGATTGTCTTATAAGCAAAAGCTAAACAGGTTGGGAATCACTGTAGTTTAGAAGAGTGAGAGGTGATCTGTATGTAATAACAAGGATTCTTAAGGGGCTTGACAAGTGCTGAGAGAATGTTTCCCCTCATGGGAGATTCTAGGACCAGGGGACATACTCTCAGAATAAAGGGGCTGAAAACTAAAGAAGAACTTCCTCAATGGGTTGTGAGTGTTTGAAATTCATTGTCACAGATAACTTTTGTCAGGGCAAGGTCCTCACATATATAAGGCTGAGATAGATAGGTACTTGATCAGTAGGGGAATCAAGTGTTATGGGGAAAAGGCAGGAAAGTAGATGTGAGGACTGTTGGATCTGTCATGATCCTATTGAATGGAAGGGCAGATTCAAGGGCTGAATGGCCTACTCCTGTTCCTATTTCTTATGGTCTTATAGATGATGTCGGGTGTGAAGGAGGGCTTCAAAAAGGCATGCCTCAGCAGCCAGTGCTCTGTCAAAGTGCAATTAAAGAAATAAAAGATGAAACATCTATCCAAGCCTCACCTCTCACTGTTCCTACTTCCCATCACACCCTCCACACACTCTCTATGATCCATCCACTTAATGACCCCACCCACCTTCCCACAGTCACTCACACTGTCCATGTCAAGATGTGCACCTAACATTCTTCATAGCCCCTCATATCCTCCATAACATGCTACCTCCCTATACACAACCCTTAGCATGCCTCATACTCTCCTTGCCAACATATGCCACTCTGGCCAACCCTATAATCCTTAATAGCCCCTATGCAATCCTAGTACTAATCCATGCCAACTTGAGTCTCTCCACCTTTTGCCTTTTTACATGTCATGCCAACTCACCCAATGTTCACCAAGGAACTACATCATGAGATAAAATACTAAATATCATTCTCAGCATCTATTGCTGACTTTATTAAATTGAAAATAAAACAATCTGATTCATAAGCTTCAATTAAATAAAGCCTTATGCCAACAAACATCTCATTTCAGTTCACAATCTCTTATAACAACAAATGTTGAAGTTCACAGTCTCATGTCAAAAAGACTGCAATCAATATCAAATTAATTTTAGGCAATGGCCTAGTGGTACTATGACTGGACTGTTAATCCAGAGACCCAGATAATATTCTGCGGACGCGAGTTCAAATCCCGCCATGGCAGACGGTGGAATTTGAATCCAATAAAATATCTGGAATTAAGAATCTAATGATGACCGTGAATCCATTGCTGATTGTCAGAAAAACCCATCTGGCTCATTAATGTCCTTTAGGGAATGAAACTCTCATCCTTACCTGGTCCGCCCTACAGGTGACTCCAGTCCAACAGTAATGCGGTGGACTCTTAACTACTCTCTAGGCAATTAGGGATGGGAAATAAATGCTGCCTAGCCAGCGATACCTTCATTCTATGAAGAATAAAGAAAAAATTATGAGAGGAAGGACATCCCACTGGAATAATGGAGGGTTGTGAAATCAATCATGCAGCTCTAATGCAAGTAATAGCAATTCTCCAGTTGATATCAAAAGACTGAGTAAAATAGCAGGCAGTCATTTCGTTTTTAACACCCCTGCTATTTTCTTCTGATATTTAAAGTTTAAAACTTTTAAAATGCCTTCATAGCTTGACAGTTCTTTGATAGGTGCTTTTGACAGATTCCATCGTTGGATGCCTGTGATAGTTTTCATAGTTTCCTTTATAGGTTTTCTTGACATGTCTGACAGGTTTGGTTGTCAGTCCTCTTGACAGCTCCCTTTGACAAGGTCTCTTGACAGCTGCTTTTAATATGTCACTTGACAGTTTGAATAAGATTGACATTGATGAATTCATGCACTTTTATCAACTATTTTTGCCTACCTTTAAGAATTTAAAGGACATCTGATTTCCATCAAAGGCATGCCAAGGCCAAATCCAAAGGGTTCTCTTACTTCTACAAATGAGTACCCTGGCTATACAGATAAACCTACAAACTGCTTCTACCAGGTCTAAACCGCACACTTCCATTCCAAGACTCTCAAAATTCTACTTTATGGGAGACAGTGCATAATATAAATGTCCAGCTGCTCTTTAGAATGTATCGGTGGGGAATGTACCCCTCCCCACCCCAGCAAAAATCAGCGAGACGTGGGACTTGTGGTTTTTGGGCACTTCCACAATTTTCACCATGATGGAGTTTCCCTTTTGCTGCAAAACTCTAGGCCTAAATGTTCAAAGACGGTAAAAAGGAATACTTGTGCTCAAAATTCTTGCTTGGAAGGGAGGAGCATAACAAGTTGACCTGAAGTTGTCAAGGGAACTGACGTTTTAACAGTTCATTGATACATGACTGCTTTTTTTGTGTCGCTGCTCAAGACAAAGTCTCCAACCTTCTTCAGCCAGCATATGAAAGGGTGCAAAAACAAAGTTGCTGGAAAAGCTCAGCAGGTCTGGCAGCATCTGT
>NC_063356.1:14622916-14654590 GCF_021869965.1 Rhincodon typus
ACCGGACCCGAAACGTTAACTCTGTTTTCTCCTTCATAGATGCTGCCAGACCTGCTGAGCTTTTCCAGCAACTTTGTTTCTGTTCCTGATTTACAGCATCCGCAGTTCTTTTGGTTTTTATGAAAGGGTGCAGTTTATGCCAGCAATAGAACCTTAATTCCAGAATTATATTGACGGTGGCAGAATTGTGACAGAAGGTTGGTTCTGATTTTTCTCAGTCTGGAGTTTTAGCTATTTAACTCTGGGAAATATGTGTACTGAGCAGGTTCTATTCACCAGAAATTTACAATGGACGAGAAAGCCTGTGAAGCTGGTGGCCTGGTGACTGACTGGACCAATCTCACCAGTCAGCCACACATGACAAGTTCCAGTGCCAAAAGGGGATGCTCGGCTCAGAACATTCAGGTCTGTTGCAGCAATGTGACTCTACAGCCGTCCTGACTGGCCCAGAAGCAGAATGATTGCAACACAGGCTTCCTGCACATAAAGTAATGTTTTAACAGGTCTGTGTTCGCCAGATGTACTTTGGTAATGGTACACCAAAGAAACATTAGCATGAGAAGTGGAAATAGGAACTTAAAACTGCTAACCCTTAAAAGTAAAGGTTATAAAAGCTCAATCATAGTTAGAAAATAGGGCATCATTACAAATCTAAGTGTTCCACAATTGACTGACATTGCCAGTACAATCTCAGTGTTAATGCACCAACATGAAAGCAACAATCAGTAGATTGCATTCAACAGGATATCAGTTAAATTGGTGATAGTAAGGCTGCAGAGATGACAAAGTGTGAAGCTGGATGAACACAGCAGGCCAGGCAGCATCAGAGGAGCAGGAAAGTTGACGTTTCAGGTCGGGGCCCTTCTTCTGCCACTTCTCCAGCTGCACACTGTGTTATCTCAGTTAAAATGGTACTTGGTAGAACAGAACTTGAATATTGCTGGAAGGAGAGAGATGCTGCCAAATGATTTTTATTTTTGGCTCGTACTTTGCAGGATAAGTACAAGGATGCCAAATTGCAGATAATGACAACAGTATGTACGACAGAGAGAAGGCCACTAATTGGGTGGCAGGTCCACTCTGATGGGCCACAGCACGGGCATGGAGAATGACATTGGGAACTAGAACTGCAGGTTCTTGAGTGATTCAGAAGAAGTGCAAGGCTTGGAACATATACCATTTATTTGCAGAGGGTAGGTCCCTGCATATGACTGTATGATGAATCCAGCAAGCATAACTGAGCCACTCCATGAGCTCAACTAAAACAGGTGACTTAATTGTTGCAATCCTTTTGAATTAAACTGTCCATATTGCTTTTTTAAAGGGTGTAGGCCCAACTGGTGCTGATGTTCATGATACGTTATAGCTTCTGGTCAATGAAATCTAAAGAAAACATATCCTTTAAAAAGTAAATTGTCTCAGTAGATTAATTCATTGGACTATGAATTCCAGTCACAGACAGGTGAAACCCTGATGAGAGAGATCCTGCCAGCAGTGGCTGAAACTTCAGATGTGACCTGTTTCAACTTTATACATTATGACAGTGACTACATTTAAAAAGTATTTAATTGAATGCAAAAAGAGCCTAGAGGTCATGTCACTGCAGAAATGCAGCTCTTCTTTGAGTTGGGCCATTTACCTCATCCTGGTAGGATTTGTAAGGTAATGGTCTCATCTGAAAGATGGTATATCTATCAATGCAGTGTTTTCACAAGAACTGAAGTTGCTGCATCTGAACGGGTAGCCCCCAACAAGGTCAATAATCAGGGTTCAGAGAGATTAACAGGGTCCTGTGAATATGTGGTGGAGGTTGGTGAGGGGGGTGGGGGTGTGTGCAGATGGTGTGAAGCAGGAGTGGACCAGGGTGTCCCAGACGAAACAATCCTTGAAGAAGGCTGACAAGGGAGGGGACGGGAATATGTGACTGGTGGTGGCATCCCACGGGAGGTGGCAGAAATGGCAGCTAATGATCCTCTGGATGAGGATGGTAGGTGAGGACAAGAGGCGCTATTGGTCTTGTGGAAGGGAGAGACGGGGTGAGGGCTGAAGTGTTCGGTTGGGGAAGAAGGTAGACATTCTGGAGGCACAATTGTCAAAGTTTATCTGTCCCTGTCATATCTGTTCTGATGATGCTGGAGGTGATGTCCATTTTCTTCCTCAACCATAGATTCTGCAACACAGTAGTTGACTGGACCCTCAGCCAGGCCTGACCTATCCCCCACACTCCGGGACACACTGGTCCATTTCACCTTCACACTCAGCAGACCGACATCCCCGCAACATCTCCCCTTGCAACTGCAGAAGTTGTAACACCTGCCCATTTACCTCATCCTTCCTCAATATCCATGGGCCCAGACACGCTGTCCAGATGAAGCAGCGCTTTACCTGCACTTCACTCAATCTAGTCTACTGCATTCGCTGCTCACGATGTGGTCTCATCTACGCTGGGGAAACAAAGCATAGACTGGGTTACTGCTTCGCAGAACATCTATGTTCTATCTGCAAAAAGGTCTCTGAGCTCCCAGTTGCCCGCCACTTCAACATACCACCTTTTCCCGTGGCCAACATCTCTCTCTCTTTCAGGCTTGCTGCAGCTGTCCAGTGAAGCTCAGTGCAGGCTGGAAAAACAGCACCTCATTTCCTGCTTGGGAACCCTAAAGCCTTCTGGTCAATATCAAGTTCAACAATTTTAGGCTTGAGCGTCTACCCCATGATTTTCCCCACCCCCATGCACCAAGGCATTGTTATCACACAGTCTGCTATTACACACAACCCATTGTTAACCACTAATAGTCCCATTAGCAGCTAATCATTCTCCGAGGCTGACCATTATCCACTCCTTTGGCTGTCCAACAGATTTATCTTTCTTTGGCCTCTATCCCCATGTATTGATTACTCCTTATCTCCTACCTCGCCGTCTTATCTTCTGCATAAAAAACATTTTCCTAGCTGCCATCAGTTCTGAGGAAACATCATTGGACTGGAAAAGTTAACACTGTCTTCTCTCCACAGATGCTGCCAGACCTGCTGAGTTTTCCCAGTAATTTCTGTTTTTGTTTCTGACTTCCAGTATCCGCAGCTCTTTTGGTTTTTTATATTGGAAATGGAACCTGTTGCCCCGTAGTGTCCAATAAACAAGTGCTGCTCCCTCAAATTTCCGGGCGGTGCCATCATACAGCTCCTCATTTTGAGTGAAAAGTCATCGTCATTCCACAGACCTGTCATTTGCACTATAACTTTACTTTCAGTCATTTAAAAGATCTGTGCAGGAGCTGTGTTTCAAAGTTGAAAGGAGCTACGTTTCAAAGTTACTGCATTTGCCTCAGCTCCTTCCCACTTATCCAGACACTAGCAGTTGCTCACTTTCCTCATGCTGCTCTCTTGTATTTTATCATCAGCCTCCCCCTGGGCCTGGATCATATTCTAGCTGGCTTCAGGTCTGTTGCTCTCTTCTGCATGCCCTATTGTTTATCCTTCCTGCCGCTCCCCCAGCTGCTCTTCCACTCTGCGGAACTCCCTGATGAGAACAGTTGGTGTCGCAGCGGGAGAACAAAATCCATCTAATATTGACAGGCTGCAACACCGGCCCAACAATAACCCTTTTTCAAAATGAATTATGAAGAGTTTCAATAAAGTTAAAAAGGAAACGAACTGGTCACTGAGTTAGTGATTTGAATTAGAAATGTCAGATCTGCAGCAAAGGAAGGAATCAGGAGAAATTGCATATGTTAGTTAGACCCTAAGGTGTTCAGCTTTTCCCACAGAAATCCTTAAGGTGTCATCAGATTGGTTAGAGTTTAATACATTCTTTAGTATTAACCCTTTCAGAACTACTGCCTTAAAAAAATCTCCCACCAAGCCTTATTTCTTCATAATTAGAACTTATACAACCACTCATGTTATTAATAGCCCACTTCCTCACCCGAACTCTGACTTCACAAATTCAAGTGCTCCAAAAGTTTCACTACTCCTTGAGAGTGTGACCTCTTTGAATTAGGAAAAAATTATACATGTTTGGCTTAAGAACTGTTAGCTCTGATTCTGTTGTGGGCGTGATGGAGATCTGGAAAATGTCTCTCCGTTGAAAGATCTTTTATCTTTTCGACGTTCTTCACAGACAATGTCATTCCTGCTCAAGCAGACTTTGTATGTACTTCAGTAGTTCAACTTGTCGATTTAATTGAACACTTGCATTTGCTGCCTGTGGTAGCTTAAATGGGGAAACCAACATGTTCACTTCTTTAGTCATGCTCCTGATTTTGAGTACCCACACCTTAAGTGGAGAGCATCCTTACTCTGACACGCCTGAACAGTTGGCTAACACTGGCACAGGAGTTTACCATTGACTTACTGTGCCAGGATCTCCTGTACAAAGGCTATCCTCTCTGACTTGATTGAGATTTGCTGTCAACCAGGATCAGCTTCCATTTTTTGCATCTGCTCTAAATCATAACGTATGACAGAAGTAATATGAGTCTGGTCTCTCTCGCTGAGGGTGTGAAGTGCAAAAAGGCAAGGCAAGGTAATGCAAGTTGGGGATGTGTTGAGCCTCCAGGTGAGCTCAGTCTGAGTGAGCACTGTGGCAGCAAACAAAAAGCCTGGAGATGCAGCCCAATCCAGTCCACGAGCTGGATTCATTTCCCGAGCACAAAATGCAGCAGCTTTATGAAGATTGTAGCCGATGCAGCCCAAGGTGCAACATTGAAGTGCAGATGTGTCCTGTATGGTTCAGACATGTGCCATGAGGGTTCTTAGAGGCTGGCACATGTTGGATATCAACGTCCATGGACATGGAATGCATGTGCTAGTATGCAGTCAAAGTGCCTGAGATGTTGGTGTTCAATGTCCAACATGGAGGTCCTTTGAAGCAAGCAGGGAGCTGATCTTGCCAGGCACTCATTCTGACTTTCATGTCAGCTTGTTCAGCAAGTTTGAGAAGGTAGGAAGTTAAATATTAATGTGGTGAACTAGAGCATTTAATAAGCAACAATCATTCTTAATTGGCAAATCATTGCTGCCCAATGAGAAACTCATCTCATCACTTGGCAAATGCATAAAAGATGCAGGAAGATGTTCCTAATGCAAGATGAGTATAAATGGACTCCTTCCCCAATTTTGCCACAAATCTTGCTGTACTGCTCATGTCTGAAATTCTGCCCAAAATGTTGGAGTGGCAATGGCTTCTCTTCCCACTAGCACTAGTAATTCTTGCACGTTGGCAAGAATCCATTCTTAGTTCCATAGAACATAGAACATAGAACAGTACAGCACAGTGCAGGCCCTTCGGTCCATGATGTTGTGCTGACCTATTATCCTACTAATATCAAATTACCCTGCATACCCTACATTTTACTATCCTCCATGTGCCTATCCAAGAGTCACATAAAAGTCTCTAATGTATCTGACTCCACTACCACTGCTGGCAGCGCATTCCACACACCCACCACTCTTTGTGTGAAGAACCTACCTCTGACATCTTCCCTATACCTGCCTCCAATCACCTTAAAATTATGTCCCCTTGTAATAGTCATTTCTGCCCTGGGAAAACGTCTCTGACTATCCACTCTGTCTTTGCCTCTCATCATCTTGTACACCTCTATCAAGAAACCTCTCATCCGTCTTCGCTCCAATGAAAAAAGCCCTAGCTCCTTCAACCTGTCCTCATAAGACCTGCCCACCTGTCTAAGCAGCATCCTGGTAAATCTCCTCTGCACCCTCTCTAAAGCTTCCACGTCCTTCCTATAATGAGGTGACCAGAACTGAACACAATATTCCAAGTGTGGTCTAATCAGGGTTTTATAGAGCTGCAGCATAACCTCGTGGCTCTTAAACTCAATTCCCCTGCTATTTTCCCTCCTATCTCTCATGTACAAACTGTCCCTCAGCAACATCATCCAAAAACAAGAATGTCATTTTCCATAATTATGGAGATGACCCAGCTCAATCTCATTAATGTTTCATTTGTGGGAGTCTTTATGTAAACTGACTAATCTGATACACAAAACTGGAAGACTGTAAGTAGGCTTGACTTACTTGAAAACATTAATAGATATAAATACATTCTACGATGGTACAACAAACAAATCCCCGCTGAGCTTTGGCAAGCAACTCTCACAGCTGTAACTCTTATGCTACTACCTGCCAATGGTCACATGCTACCTTTTATGCTGGTTCCTTGACCATTTGCATATCCTCTTAAATTGATATTACAACAATTGCCATCTCCCCTAATGCTCCCTTATAGTTGTCAATCTGCTTGTTCAGCATATTGGACTTGTTGAGGAGAAGTTTCTTTCAACTATTTAATGGAAAGCCCCATCATATCCATTGTCTTCTGTCCCTGCCACTAACTAAATTGCTTATAAGCAACTAACACCATCCCCCTCCTGATTGCCTGAGACTGAACCAGACAGTAAGTAATCTTTGTGTCATGTCTAGCTTCAAGATCTGCTTCAACCTACATAATCCTTACCATCACTAAGTCTGTCCTTTTCTACCTACATAATCACTATGCTTCCCCTCCAAGTCACACATCATCCTTAGTTGGGACTACATCAGTATCCCTTTACTGCTATTGCATTAAAATCCTGGAACTCCCTACTTAGCACCACCCATACTACATGGACTGCAGCAATTCAAAATGGTGGCTCACCATAACAACTGGGGCAACTAATGTAAGCACCAAAGGCTAGCTTTGCCAGCAAGTCCCGCATCCCATCTGATCACCTCTTTTTTCACTGACCTACATTGGACTTGAATCATGTGATACTTCACGTTTAAAATTCTCATTCTTGTCTTGAAATCTGTCCATGAATTTTCCCATCCCTCTTTGTATGTGCAGACTTCTCCAGACCTACACCCTCCAAATTATCTTTGTGCTCCTCCAAGTCTAGCTTCTTAGGTACCTGCAATTTTCATTGCCCCACTTTTTGAAGCCTGTGCATTTGGTTGCTTTAGCCCTAAGCAGTAAAATTCCTCCTCTGACCTTACTCCACTCTCAAATGTTTGTCCCTCTGCCTGTCGAACTGTCTTTCCCTATTGAGATGAATTTTAAAATCTATCTCTTTGATCAAGCTATTGGTCAATTGACCAAAATCATTGTCTTACAATTTTCAGTTGCAAATCAGTTTAATCATGCTTTTGTGAAGTGCCTTGAGATGGTTTGCTAGGTTAAAGGCATTATATAAATGCATCTTGTTGGGTTGGCACAATGGCTAGGTGATTAGCACTGCTAGTTCACAGAGCCAGGGATCCAGGTTTGAATCCAACCTCAAGTGACTGTCTATGTGGAGTTTGCACATTCTTCCCATGTCTGCATGGGTTTCCTCTGGGTGCTCCAGTTTCCTCCCACAGTCCAAAGATGTGCAGGTTAGGTGGATTGGCCATGATAAATTACCCATCGTTCCCAGGGAATTGTAGGCAAGGTTGATTAGCCATGGGGAATGAAGGGTTACAGGGGTAGGATAGGGGGTGGTTTTGCGTGGGATGCTTTTCGGAGGGTTGGTGTGGACTTGGCGCACCAAATGGCCTGCTTCCATACTGTAGGGATTCTATGATATAAACTTGATTTGAAAGGCCAAAAGGATTCTTCACAATGACTGGTGTCTAATACTCACTTTCTGACCCATTTTTGTGTCATTCACAAATTTAGGAGCCATTCAATAAATTTACGATCCAAGGTCGCATGTTGGTCTGAAGTTTGCTTTCCTTATTTGACCTCAATGTTTGTTAAGGATATTCCAATATGGAGATTAGATCTAAGGCCAAGACTTATTGGCAACAGCTGCTGCTGTCCCCTTGAACATCCAACATGTATCAAATGATGATAGGACAATATGAAGGTGCAACCACTTCTACACTGAAATGACTGAAAAATGTTCCTGGTTTGTAAAGCTTTGACACGGAGCAGAATATCACAAAATAGCTCTCTAACTACGATTAACAAAAATGAAAAAAAAGATGCAAATCATTATCATTTACATATTTGTCCATTTTCTGAATAAACTGAATCTTATCTCATTGATGGATAAATCCTAATATCCAAACTTCAGATGAACACAAATTGATAGGAACCAATATTGGGTTATGGCCATTTCCAAAGCCTAACATACTTAGAGTCATAGAGTCATTCTAAGCAGTTTACAAAGATTCAAATCTTGGACATTCTGAAAGCTCCAAACTCAATATATACCAGGGTTTATACTATAGCTTTGATTTATTTATAACTGCGATAAAGTCAGAGCTCCCCCTTTGGCCCAGTTTCAGATTCATCCTCATAAATCAGAGACAGCTCCTACTTCATTCCTATCTGCCTAACTAATTGCTTCCAGAAGAGATGGTCTCACTGAACTAAGCATCTTTGTATGTGTCTGTGACTGCATGTGTGTGTGTGAGTGTGTGACTGTTGTATGAGTGTGAGAGCGATGTGAATTTAGGTGATTTATTGAGAGTTGGAAACATGGAGGGAGGGGTGAGTTAATCAGGCAGGAGCTGAAATGTCAAACTGACAATGGCAGGTTCAAAATGAAAAATGTAGCTGGCAGTGGCACATTGGCTTCATGGGGCCAGTTGGCAGGATCCTACCTATAATACATTTCTAACCCCTGAATACTTAAAACGTTTAAAGCTAAAATTATAATTTTTTTATTTTAAATCCATATCTGCGGTGCACTGAACTATGTGGCACCCAATTTATGTTAGCTTGAAGATGGTTTTGTATGGTTGTTTCTGAGGTAAGCTGTTGTCTTTGTTAAATTTTAAACTCTGCAGTACAACAGAGTACTGTGTGTAAGCTCGAAAGGCTTTGAAAGGTTGAACACTTGACTGAGGACAGTAAGGACTAATCACTATGAAGATGTGATGAGAAATGGCCAAAGTGAAGAAGGAGCTAGAAGGAGTCAAACCTGAAACTACTGTTCTCTGAGCAATCTCTGTAGTAATGTAGGTCTCATACCTATAATATGTAAATAGTTGACACAATGCAGTGAACTTAATATTGCTCACTCCACATTTCTCTTCTCATTAGACCTGAAAGGTGGCAAACACAGAGAATGCTGGAGAAACTCAGCAAGTCAGTCAGCAACTGTGGAGAAAGAAAAAGAGTTAATGTCTTGAGGCCAGTAAGATCGTTCTTCAGACCAGAGAGGTGGCAATCCTTATGTGCACTATAACTCTTCATGTTTGAAGGAACCTATGCACATAACATGTTGATCAGCAACATGGAAAAATCAATGGGCCTTGACACAAATCAGTAAGCATCACTGACCAGCTGATTACTTCTAAATGATGGCAACTAGGAGAAATTAGACTGCAGGATTTCAGAGCAAGGATTTTTTTTAGTGACCAAGAAGACTTTAAGACAACAGACATTATTGATTACTGATGCTAGCGTTTGGCACAAACAACATGGCAATAGTTATAACATGAGGATACTCCGTGGAACATCACAGAAAGTATTTCAGACCTGAGAGAAAATGCACCAGAACAGAAGAAAACTGCAATTCCTTGACAGGAGTAGAGGCTACATCGTCAGGTGGTATTATATGGGAGTGGTCCTAAATCTGAGTTCTGGTGGTGAACCAACCAGATACTGAGGATTACATGAGTTAAAGTCAAAATTTCCTTGTGCAAAAGGGGAAATATTCAACCACATTGTTATTGATGTTGTCGGGCAGTAATTGTAAAACAAAATGCAGCTCTAATTGGGATTAGTGTGTGGATGCCACAAGTCAAGGGTAAAAAAACTGAAACAAAGAGAGCAATGAAAGAGAACTCATAAATTCTGTAAGCAGTGAGCGATGGAAATTTCTAATGAAGATAATTAAAGTACATAAGCATTGATCAATTGAAGAAATAAGGGATTCAGGTTTAACATACATATTGTTTTCAGGAGACAAGAAGAACACAACGAGAGTCTTAATGAAGTATGGGCAAACTTTCAGTAAAGTCACAGGGTTGGAAAACTCTACATTACATTTGTAAGATCTTTAAAGAAGGTAAAATACTGATTTAGGTTCCGAAGCTATGTCATCAGAAATGATATTACCAAAAGTATAAGTAGCTTCTAACCTGGACAGTAAGACAAAACACAAAATATAGATAAGAAGGTAAGAAATGAAAATGACAGATCTCATAAGAGTTCCTGAATGCAAGCCTGGCTGGAGGAGTCTTCCTGGGATTAGATGTCAATCATCCCAGGATATCCCCTCCCCATCCGTCCCCTATCCCCCTCTATCTTCACGATATACATTCCTATTGGTGCTGCCTTATTCCCATCAACATCGTTTAAGGATTTTCCAAAATGTAAAGGATGAAAACAGGGAAGTATGCATGATTTTGAGGAAATTGTTGGGAGTCACAGGGACATTTCATGAATATCTGGGGCTTTCCCAGAAAGGAACTGGAATGTCTGGTCTCCCTATGGGTGTGGTGAGATTGTTTTTCCCTCTTTACTCTTCGCTGTGGTGTGGGCATCACTGGCAAAGCCTTCCCTGAATAGCTCAGAAGGTCATGTCAGGGGACAGTTAATAATCAACTAAATTGATATGGGTCAGGAGTTGCATGTAGGCCAGGTGTGTAGGAACAGCAGATTCCCTTCCCAACAGGACATTGGTGAACCAGATGGGGTTTTACAACAGTCAGCAATAGTTTCATGGTTACCATCACTGAGGCAATTATAAGTCCAGATTTCCCACTAGGATTCCACCAGATGCTATAGTGGGACGTGAACCTGTGTCACCAAAGCATTAAGATCAATCAGTGACATTACCAAACTGCTACCATCTTTATTGCAAATCTGTCATAATCCAACAGCCTGTCAATGCTGAATGATTAGTTTTATCTATCTTTGAACAGGAATTGGTCTGGAATAGAAACCTGAATGGTTTTCTCCTATTCTAGTTCTGAAGTTAGTACTCCAGCCATGGCTAGATTTCTTGCTTTGACACTGTGGTTGACATTTTCTTTATATTAGCTCATAGGACGTGGGTGCCACTTGATTGGGCCGACTCTTACTGTTCATCCCTAGTTGCCCTCGAGAAGGTGTGGGGAACTGGCTTTGTGATTTTTTTGCAATGAAGATTTTGAAGAGGGTGTAGTGGAAGGGATTGTGAGGGCATAATGAGGGGTTTGAGGGGAATCGAAACCAGGGTAGGAGAAGCCCAGGGTTTCCATTGAGGCGTCCTTCTGATGAGCAGGAAATAGATAAACAAGTGAGAAGATCCCCTTTCCCTGGATCTACTTGCTACCTGATTGGCATGGTGAAGGTGCCACAACGGTTCCCTTGTCTGCCCTACTGTATTCCATCAGAACACATTGCAATTAGGAAAAGCCTGCCTTTAGAGAATGTTCTGCTTGGTTGTTCCAAGTAGGTTACGAATTCAGGACACTGCCACACCTCAGCCCATCCGTCTGTGAGGCAGCAGGTACAGAGAGAGAGCACATTGCTGCCCCAGTGAGAACGTGTCATCCACCTGAATACTATCCTTTTCAAATCAAGCCAAAGTGAATTTCAACTGATAACTTTTCCAGAAGCGAAATGTCACTTTTAAGCAGGTGATGATACATTTCTTGCCAGAAATATACGTTGTTATTGTTTTAAAATAGAAATGATACAGGCCTCCAAGTATGAGTCAGATCGAACAATAAATGCGCATTAATTCCTACTACGCATGAATTTCTTTTTGTTCTGAATCGGGGCCCTGGGCTCTTTGGAAATGACGAACAATCAAATACAAGGGCCACAAATGAAAAATGAAGCACTCTTGAGATGGAGTAAGCATTCTCCTTGCTGCCTGGCAATTCTATTTAAAGCAAAGTTTCTCTGTGTGGATCTCCTCTCCCTCGCCAACTACACACAGCCATTCATCACAAGTGCTCAGTATTGTGACCATACAGTATTCAGGCACACAGCCAGCCAGCTGTTGTTGCTTTTGGTTGGATTCATTCTCTAATGGGTTTTTAATCAAGAGGAGCATATTTTTTCTTTTACTTCATTACAATCAGAGAAACACAAAACCAAATTGCTTTTATTTATGCAGCATCTATTTTCCATTCAAATTCAAATTTGGAAGAAAAGTAAATCCAGTGAAAGGAATGCTTAATGCTCTAATTTAAGTCTTTTTCTTGCCAGTCCTTTCTTCCTAGTTCCCAGCCTCACTGATTTTCTCTCCCTCCCCTCTCTCCTGAAGCTACTCACTATGACTGGAAGTGGCAGCCATGGCTTAGTTGACCGCATTCTTCAGCTCGGAGCTCGGAGGTCTTAGGGCTCATTTTCCACTCCATGTGTGGTACTGAGGGAGAGTGCAGTGTTTGAGATGCTGTCTTTCCGATGAACTGTTAAACCAACCCCCTGTCTGCCCACTGCAGTTTAAAATTTCCATTGTCACCATTGAAAGAAGATCAGCAGAGTGTTTCCATCAGTGCATTGACTAATTTTCATCCCTCAACCAATACCGAAAGCAGATTATCTGGTAATTTATCCATTGTTCGTTCAGGGATCTTGGATTGCAAAATAGCTTAATACTTTGTGTTAGTGACTCAAATTTAAAATTACCTCATTAGCTGTAAAGTGTGAAGGACAGTCTATATGATGTAAAAACAATGCAAACAGTTGTTTCTACATACACTTCTAGTATTGATCCTGCCCAGTGTCAGCAATGGATGGTGCTTAAATTCTTAGTGAGAACCTTTCTTAGAGCGACCTACAACGTCACTGCTGGACAAATTATTCCAAGAGCACATAAAATAGTTGTCATGAACCATGAACTGTGCTGGATCCTCTCATAGGTTCATGGAGTCATAGAATAATACAGCATGGAAACAGGCCCTTCAGCCCAAATTGGTCCATGCTGACCATGATGCCCACTCAGCTAGTTCCAATTGCCTGATTTAGACCATATCCCTCCGAACCCTTCCCATCCATGTACCTGTCCAAATGTTTTTTAAATGTTGCTATTGTACCTGCCTCAACCACTTTCTCTGGGAGCCCATTCCATATACATACCACTCAGGTCCTTCTTAAATCTTTCCCCTCTCACCCTAAACCAATGCCCTCTAGTTTTCAATTCCCCATCCATGGGAAAAAGATATTATGCATTCATCCTATCCATGCGCCTCATGATTTTATACACCTCAATAAAGTCACCCACTCATTCTACTACATTCCATGGAATAAAGTCCTATCCTGGTCAACCTCTCCCTATAACTCAGGCCTACTAGTCCTGGCAATATCCTCATAAATCTTCTTTGCACACTTTCCAGTTTAACTGTGTCTTTCCTACGAGAGGGTGACCAAAACTGTACATAATACTCCAAGTGCGGACTCACCAACGACTTATACAACTGTAACATAATGTCCCAACTCTTATGCTCAATGCTTTGACCGATGAAGTCCAGCATGCTAAATGTCTTCTTTACCATCATGTCCACCTGTGACATTACTTTCAATGAACTATGAACTTGTACTCCTAGGTGTCTCTGTTCCACAACACTCCTCAGGACCTTACTATTTATTGTAAAGTCCTACCTTGGTTTGTGTTTCCAAAGTGCAACACCTCACACTTATCTGTATTGAATTACATTTGCCAATCCTCAGCCCACTTCCCCAACTGATCAAGATCCCTCTGTAATTTTTGCTATTCTTCCTCATTATTAATGATATCTCCTAATTCTGTAATTTTGTATCATCTGCACTTCACTTGATTTCCAGATGTGTGCATTTTCAAACCAGACGACCACATAATGTGGAGAAAAATCAAACTCTGCCTCATATTCTTTTCTAAAGCCCAATGGTGTTTACAACCCCATTGTCAACATTCAGGAATGTGGTGTGAACCTCAGACAGTTCAACCATTAAATGAGTCATTGTGGAAAGTCTCATGGTTCTGATCTGAATACAGACAGTTACAATCACTATTGATAAGGGCATTGTTTAACTATTTGACAGATTCAAGCAATATGCAGAATTTGTGATTAAGGACTGATGGAATCATATTGTGTTTTGTGGAAAACCAGGAGTAAGATTTGAAACAAGCCATTTTAAAACAATTTCAAAATGCTTCCTGAGTAACAATTGTAAAGACCATGCCTCTATATTCATTTTTTTTTGCATGATGGACCAAATATATTGACACTGCTTTAAACCAAGGAGACTATGAAAAGAAATAGCTGCAGATTTTAAAATAGTGTTTACCAGAGCACACTAAGAGTTGTGAACAATGTTGCCTTTTCCTGGAACAGGGAGCGTAAAAGTAGACAGAACAGTCAGTGTGAGTGGTGACTTTGCCTAAGTGAGATAAAGGCCAAGTGAATATACCAAGAAATACCTCAAAGTGGGATCAACAGCAAAGCTGGAAACAAAAGCTTCACATAAGGTTTACTGCACAAAGTATAGTCTCCAGTGCAAGAGGTGAATGGGAGAGGATAAAAGGAATGGATCAAGGGATCAAACTGCAGTGAGACCAGTGATGTAGCCATGTTAAAAACCGTGTGTGGTGCAAAGGGGCTGATTGGTGAGTAGGATTGGTGAATACTTCTATTCTTTAAAGGAAAAGAACTTCAGTTGTATTTAGATTTCTAAGCTTTTATTTTTCACTTAAAAATAGTTAAATATAGGACTGATACTGTGTTTTTTTAAGAAGAAAATTACATTTAAGTGTAAAGATCAATGATTCTAGAGTAATGAATTAATTCAATAAAGTGCAATGGTGTTGACAGGATGTTATAATATGTTGCTACTGTGAAGGCTGCTGGACACCAAGCAATCCAGACCAAATCTCTCTAGTAAATATTTGCAGCTCAAGGAACCTCGGATCTGAGTTGAGAAGCTGGGGTTGAGCTGCGGACATTGTGCCACATTAGGGTTTGTTCCAGGAGGCCGTCATACAACTTAGTCTTTCAAACTGATCTGGGATAAGAGACAGGAACACGTGACAGCAAGTGAGGTGAGTACAGGACCAAGGATTAGAGATCGAGAAGCTTTGACCCCTGTAATTGTCCAATAGTTATGAGCTCTGCGAGCAAGCATTGTGACCAAGAGAGGGACTGCAAGGAGAATGAATGAACTGAGCGTGGATCTATCGTAGAGGGACACACTCAAGTAGGGTAGGAATTACGAGCATGGTGGCAGTAGGGGACAGTTCATGTAGATCCTGTTGTTCTATTCAGAAGGGTCACCGGACTTGAAACGTTAACTCTACTTCTCTCCAGAGGAGCTGCCAGACCTGCTGAGATTCTGCAACAATTTCTGGCTTTGTTCCAGATCTTCAGCATCTGGAGTTGTTTATTTTAAGATAGTTCCTGTTCCCTGCAGCTGTGGGCTTGGGTTATGAAGGCTGCGTTGCCTGCCTGGTGTTAGGATGAGGACAGAAAAATAGATGGGAAGGTGAGTGGTAAGAATGACACAAAGATTCTGCAGAAGGACATAGACAAGTTGTGTACGTGGGGAAATCTTTGGTAGATAGAATATAAGGTAGGAAAATGGGAGATTATACACTTTAGCAGGAAGAACAAAGGACCTGAATATTATGCGAATGGAAAGCTGTAGTACAGAGGAATTTGAGGGTTTTCATGCATAAATCATAAAAATCCACACACAGCTCGGCAGGTAATAGGGAAGGCAATAGATTTTCGGTCTTTATTTCAAAGGAGTTGGAATATGAAAATTGGACAAACTTGCTGAAATTATACAAAACTTTACTTAGACCTCACCTAGAATACTGTGCACCATTCTGGCCCCATTATCTAAGGAAAGATATAATGCATTAGAGGCAATCCAGAGAAGGTTGCTTCTGGGCATGGAGTAATTTTCTGAGGAGGAGAGGTGGAATATGTATAGGCTGTACTCATCGGAGTTTAGAAGAATGAGAAGTGACCTTCTTGAAACATATAAGATTCTTTTGGACTTGATGGGGTAGATATGGAGAGGCTGTTACCACTTGTGGAATAGGCTTGTACCATTGGTCATAATCTTCAAGTAACAGATCACTCGGTTGGATAGGAGTTGAGAAGGAACTTCTTTTCATAGGACATGGTAAATCTGTGGAATTCTTACCACAGAGGGCTGTAGAGGCTGATTTTTTAAAATATATTCAATGCTGAGATGCATTTTTAATTAGTAAGGGAATTAAATGTGATGGGAAAAGGCAGGAAAGTGGAGTTGAGGATTATCAGATTAGCCATGATCTCAGTCAATGGAACAGCAGATTTGATGGGCCAAATGGCCAACTTCTACTCCTATACTTTATGGTCAGATCTGCTGGGTTCTGAATGAAGGGACAATTGTTTGGCAACAGCGTTTTGGCTACTGAATAGGTAGCCATATTTTGTGTTAAATCAGTATAGCTAAAACACCTAACTTGCAAAGTATGATATAAACTGTGTCAACTATGCAAATTTTTAATATTATTTATTTCAAGCTTGGATTTTGAATTTTGAGTTAGTGACATAGGGTTTTCTGTCATGGCTGACTTTTATAATTAACTTGTAAGCATTTCTGTATCCATGATAATTTATTCTGAATCAGTTTGTGAGTGCTACTTTGGCAGCCTGATGTGTTTGTGTTTACTTCAGGGTTTTAGGGCTTAGCAGGATGCTTTGAGGTCTGTTAGAAATTTCAGAGATTTTTCTTTAAAATTTGAGGAAATAATTCATAGCTCACAGGAAGAGTTTTACTTTGTTTTCGGCAGTTCTATGAAATCCTTACATGGAGGTGCATGTATAAAGCTGAGAAGGAGACAATATAGTAAAACTAGATTACATTAGAGTAAGGAATTAGCGATAGTCCCAGACTGAAAGTGTGGGGATAAACCCTGAAGAGGACTTAAAGATAAATCTGTTTAAACTCAGGTATATGATAGCTCCAAGTATAAGCTATCAGTGCCTCCAGTCTGTGAGTTCAAATCAGTTACTTTAAACTATTGAGGTGTTATAGAAAGGAATTCTGGTGTGAGCACTGTACAAGAGCTGGGTACAATACAAGGGATTTTCATTTGAAACTGATAATTGGACATATGGTTTTAGGTATTCAGGGTCAGTTAAAGGACTATTACAGTGGACATTACAAGTTTTAATACGACTCTGAACCAAGATACCACCTATATTCTAGGATAAGATATTGGGAGATATAATAATATTTAAAATAAATAAAAGTATGAATGAAGTATAATGGAGCATGTAGAATCAAAACATGGGAAATCAGAAAGGAGGAGACAAAAAAAAAGTTGGCTGTGTACTATAAAAAGCAGAGATCAAGTGTGGCAAGCAGCAGAAGAGAATGTGGGAGTCTAGACCTCTCCTCCATCAACTGAAGCTGGCTATTACATATAACATCTGATTGTTATTGTTCCCACACTCTCTCTAACCCTCTCTCTCCTCTTGTTCTGACCAGCTGCCCAAGGAAAAGACTGTGGTGCTTTTCTAGAATCCACCGTCCTGTTTGAACTGGAGCCGATTTAAACCAGAACAAGGTCCTGCAATAACAGTGATAGCAATTACTCAGGGAGTAACTGTCAGAGAACTGTGCTCTGGATAAACAGGAAAACGCGCTGCCAAAAAAAAACTGAAACCGTTATGCAATAATTTCTGAAATTGGATAGTCCAGTGAGGCTAAGTAAATTGTTCTATTTGGAATGATTAAATGGAAGTAAAACAAACTGAAGTGGTCTTATTAAATAAAGAAAAGTCACCCAATATGCCTGGAATAATTACAAGGTATATACAGTTCTAAAAAGTGAACAGTCTTTGACTCTTTTCCAACATTAAATGTCAGTATATGTTTTCAGTTAGAATTTATTGGCGGGTCCAGGATAAGATATTCTTTAACTGTTTTATTGTTTGGCAAATTAACCTTAAGTTTAAATATTCAGAGCATAGAATGTTAACTCTGACAAATTCATGATTTCACTCTTCGGATACAGCAGGTGAAGATCATTTGAAACCCAAACTGAGTTGGACTTAGTGAGTGCGAAAGTCAACCACATGCTTGATTTAAACAGAGCAGACGTAGCTGGATAAGAGCCAGCTTTGCTGCTGTGTGAGGTTCCACATGACCGTCTGGCCTCGACTTGGAGAAATCTAGCAGCCTCACTGATCATTTACAGGCCTCTCATGAAGCATGGTGAAGTCAGTGAGTGATTAAAAGTGACTCCAATGTGAGATCCCTGAGGGAAATTGGAAGGTGTTTTGAATAACTAAGCTCTTTTGCTTTAGCAGTTTGTATAAATGGTTGTATTGTTCAACTAAACAGAGTGTAGCCCTAACATTTGGGATTAGACACCATATTCTTATGCCAGGGTCATCCCAGCATTTGGTGAGTTCAGTGTAAGGTACTGCATTCCTGACAATATTACAATAAATCCCAAGAAACATACTGTTTAGGCCAGGCCAATCAACTCAACTCCACACATATCTCCATTTCATCTTACTCTTGTCAGCATAATCACCTATCACTTTCTTCCTGACATGCTTATGGAGTTTTCCCTCAAATACATCTATTCTAGTTGCTTCAACTACTCCTTGTGGTTATGAATTCTGCATTCTAATCACTGTCTGAGCAGGAGAGTTTCTCCTGAATTAGCTATGGATACATTATATGGCCCAAATTGTATGGATCTCCTCATCAAGGGGAAACATCTTCCCTGCATCTCTTCTGTTAAAACCCTTCCCATATTAAAGATCTCTGTATAGATCACCACACAGGCTTTAGTTTTCTCTTTGCTTGAGAAAATAGCCTCAGGTTATTCTTTCTGAAATGAATAACAGCTCAGTTTTGACAGTATTCTTCCCCAGTAGCTTTGCTCTGAATTGTTGTTCTAATCTCGAAACCATAACTGCATTGTACTGTAAAAACTTCAACACTGCTGAACAAGGTAATGGTTCTTGAAGGATTAAGCTCCACAAAATTTGATAATTACTTCAGGATTTGGGTGAGGAAGGACACAGTTGTTTTGGACCTCAAAGGAGATAGAGCTATGATCTCAGTCTTTCCATAGTCTTTGTAGCAATGTCTATCATACCAACGCAAATTGCATCTGATTACTAACACGTAATAAACTGCAACAAGGTAGACACATGAGTCTCTTTTCATTAGATTACTAGGTGGTTTTCCTCTACCACACCTGAAAAAACAGGTCCTGTAGATATCAACCTAAAAGGAGAATTGGGGTGACAAATCCACTTTATAGTAGCCTAGACACTAGCTCATCTGAAATGCGTGTGTGATGATTTAGCTTAGTCACACCGTTACAACATGGTGGACAGTGCTATGGACCAGAATTGGATTTAGCCATACAGCATTCATTCCAGCGAGTATAGAAAGGTAGCGTTTCAGTTTTAAGAGTGACGAGAACAGACAGTTAACAGCAGAAAGAGCTAAGCAGTCAAGCAGTCTACTGCAGGCAATCTTGAGGCAAGTCTCAACCAGGGAGAATCTACAGTCAAGCATTTCATTCGAGGTAAGAGAAACTCACATTCTCTTCAAGCTTTAAACTCTGTAATAAAGCAATGCTGTTTGATAGTCTTCCAATTAAGTTTAGAATTTGTTCTATGACAATACAGAAATGTTTTATTTATTGGAAGCTTTAACTTGCGCTGATGAACAAAATTGCATCTCCTTGCTCCTTGTTGGTGTTCCTGCCTGCTTTTTTAAATGACTGAAATTGTGGTTTTCCACCTCCTGGATGTTTTTCCTACCTTCTGCAGCTGAGATGGAAGGTTCCACCTGCTTCACAGGCTAAATGGACATTTTTCCACCATTAACAGTCTAAAATACAATGCACACCTCCTTGCAGAATTTGTTGTTGTTGCAACTTTAATAAACCTTCCTTCCAAAATTTTCATTTATGAACGAGTCAATCTCATCATAATTTTAAAATTCTATTTGCTACCTTCTGTCATTAGACTGCCTCAAAAATCGCTTAAATTTCCCTCTTATCACTTTAAATCTACCCTGACTTTCCCAATACTCGGCCCTCAGCCTAAATTAATGCTCTTGATCTGTTTACTGTTGTTATGGCTCATGAAACCTGTTTATGATGGTTGTAAGGCTCATTTTGAGGGGTAAGTATTCCTTTCCGCTTCCATTCTTTCCAGCCTAGAATTTGGCACCATTATTTTAAATTCTTTTCCCTTTTCCTGCAGCAATTTATAAGTTTATTCACAGAGGTTTGAACTGCTGCCGCATGTCTTTCTTTTGTAGGTACTGCACAACTTCCCAGAGTGACTCATCTTTACTCTCCGTCTATCCTGCACATTTTTCCTTTACCTCTCATTAGTTCGGAGGTGAACATTTACTTCTGGAGTGTTGCTTTTGTTCAGCTGTTGCTTCTTTGAGTGCGCTGATAATCAAACATTAATACACTTTCAGCAGCTGACTGTGTTCTTTTAAAGCGGCAATGTATTTAAAATGGTGAACTCACTTGTCTTCTGAAAATTTGTATCTCTTGAGTCAATGGAGTCTTTATCATTGGTGCTACCTTGAGGGTAAAGTCCCCATTGCTGATTTCCGTTTTGTGGTACCAACCACTCATGCCTTGTTTTGGGGAAGAGTGCTGCCACCACTCCTCCTTTCTATATCTAAGGGCCTATTTATTTAACAGTGTTCAAGGATAAATCGATGTTGATGCTTAATGAAAGAGGCATTTGTCTCACAAACCAAGATGAAGTTTATTGTAGGTTAGCAAAAGATACAAGTTATATTGACTGCTTAGACATAATTATAAAGCCTATCAGGAGCCTGAATCAACACATTTGTCTCTATCAGGATCTCATACTGGACAGCTTCCATTCCACTCAAATATAATGTGATTGAAATAACTGCACAGAGGCTGGTATCCTGTCACCAAGTCACCCTATATTTACAAGGGCTCTAACAAGGCAGCTCAGAGCCAGTCCCTAGAATGAGGAGATTCCTGAATCTCCTGTTTAAATCTATCAGCCAGGGCTCCCTGATTAGACCAGATAATCAACACCAATCAGGGAACTCATAGGCAATGAGATCACACCTCGGTCCCATGGAGCTGAAGCAGCTTCTGTATTAATGCTTTCAAAACCATTACCTTATATAACAGTGTGGCGGTCAGGCATCTCAGAAGGGTTTGAGGATCTCATAGACTACTGTGGTAGTTGTGCTATTCACAGGTCTGAGCAGCAGGAAGAATTGATACCTACCATGAACACAATGAAACCGTGGGAATGAGTGGGATTTATATTGAATGGATGGTTCTACCTTATTACTGTTGACAATTGTCCAAAATGGATAGCGGAGAAAAAGAAAAGTATATACCCCCACCACAGACACAGTTGTCAGGGCCTTGTGTAAAATATCCACTTACATGTGGAACCCCTGATGGCGACAATTGATGACCTTGCCAGCAATTCCCACATCACAGAAAAGTATAAAGAAAAATAAACAAATCAAGGAGGTGATGTGCTACCACTTTTTCAGTAAGTGGTAGATGATCTATAAATACCAGAAATGTCCACATTCTCATAACAAATAATTGTTTACTCTGAAATATATTGAGAAAGGCAAAGCTTAGATCAGCATTGTATGTAAAATCTGCAAAAAAAAACCCATATATTTTAAATCTAGACCCTTGGCCTTTAACTTGAATGTTTGAAGTTTCTCAAAATAAAATCAGGACATCCAGTTTTAGCATAGACGAGTTCACCAAAGTGTCATCTGAAAATAAATTCTATCTCTTAGATAACTTAAAAATATCAAAAATGACATGAAAGGCATCCCAGCGGATATGGGCTTCAGCCTAACTCGAATCTGATGACAATACTGTTCTGGCTGTGTTAAAGGGCCCATTGTAAACAACATAAGGGCCCTCTGCTGGAAGTTTCCGCTTCCTGGTCAGGAGCACCTATTAGTCACCGAATGAAATTATTACTATGGAAATAACTCTTTCAGGTCTGCAATATTATTGCAGAAAGGTAATTCAATATTACTGAAAAAGGGTAATACCCAAAATATTGACTCCTCCAGATGCTGCCTGGCTTGCTGTGTTCTTGCAGCCTCCTGTTTGATACCTTGGATTCCACTATCTGCAGTTCTTTTTGTCTTTAACTTTGTTTTTCTGCATTGTTGTGTTATAGCACCATCTAAAGTGACTTCATTGATCCTGCAGATTTTAGTTCCTAATATCTTTTAACAGAATTATGTTATTATGTTCAATTGCTATGCGGCACAGAACCAAACCTATGTCATTGATATTAACCCCTGCTCCTCTGAGTTCAAATGTTGAGAATTGAGTTACCACTCCAGAGACTTAAACCTATAAACTAGGTTGACACCTTTGTGCAACATTGAGGGAGTGCTGGATTGTCAAAGGTATTGTCTCTCAGTGCACTGCTGAATGGTAGCCCCCTTATTAAAATCCCATTACATTACTTGAGGAAAGATCGGGGTGGGGGGGTTCTCCTTTATATCTTGCACAATAATTATCCATGAACCAACATTACTAAAAGAGCTAACTGCTCATTGTCGTATTGCTGTTTGTAGGATCTTGCTGGGAGTAAAATATTCAACATGTTCACTAGATTATAACAGTTACTGCACAACAAATGTTTTGTTTGCTACAAAGTGCTTTGGGAGATCCTGAGATCCTGAAAGGTGCTAAATAAATTCAAGTTCTTTCTCTGCAAGCTATTTCTTGACCTAAAACTTTAATCAACCTCAAGCCCAGTCCAAGCTCTGCAGCCCTCTGGTTTCATTCTCCAGTGTATACGCCTTCACTCAACATTAACTCAACTGGTGGGAAAGTTTTCAATTCTTGAGGTTCCTCTTCTAGCTCATCCTTCGTAAACCACATTGGCTTGCTACTTGCCTCCTTGCATTTTAAAGCCAGTTCCACGTCCAAATGGCCCCCTTTGGTCAATGATCACACTCTCACCTTTGATCAGAGGGTTATTGGTCTAAATGTTGACCAAAGGGCAGCACTTCCAAATAAATGGAGTCATGAGATGTGATGTAGCGATATTGTGAATGCTGCCTTTGGAGTAATGTCTCTTTAAGAGGTCAACATGCAAATGGGCCTAAGTACTTGATTGTTATTACATGTTCACAGACCACAAGCTACATTCCTGCTAAACAGTGTGGCTGCAGACAGCTGCTCCAAGGTTCCACATACAGCATTCGATGTCAGCACACCAATTGTGGCATTGACTCCAGAAGTCACTGCTCTACACCAACCTTGGAGGCCCATGCAGCCAGCAAGAAAATCAGTGGGATTAATTAATTCATTAAATTAAACCTCTCACTGAAGAAATGCCCACATGAACCCCAAGTTCACAGAAGGCTAAGTTCTTCTCCAAACTAGACACCAAATGTGGATATTGGTTGGTGCAGTTAGCCAGGGAATATCAGGAAGTCACTCACTTCGGAACACCTTTTGAAAGATATTGCTTTTAGACTCTAAAATTTGGTTTATCTGTAAGGGAAGATCTGTTCCTATAGGACACGGACTGAAAGACAGGAAATGTGTCTGGATGAGTAAGCATTGCCGATGACATTGTGGTAATGGGCAAAACCAAAGAAGAGCATGAATGGAACCTTAACTCTCAAATGACAGTAGTCTGCATGGCTTGTTTGTTTTCAACAGGGATAAAGTACCATGTGAATGTAAGCCAGATCAACTTTTTGGGGTCCACATATTTAGACCTCAGAAAAGCCAAAAATTCAGGTAAATACCTCCATGACAAGACAAAGAAGACCTACAGATATATCCTGACACAAAAAAAAATTACCCAAATGATGACAGAGCAGTGGAACACCAGGACAACAGTCAGCATACTGATGATATGTCTGCAGGACAAGAACAGCCCAGGACAAGATCCACATTTCCAGACAGGTATACTAAAGCAAGAGCCAGCAAACCACGAATTGATAGTTGGCATTTAGATTCCTGTACATGTTAATTTTGCGATCCCTATCTCTATATAAGTAATTTTGCTCTTTCCCAGTTTTTATTCATTTTCACTCGTATCATTTGACAGCTATCTTTGGAAAAGAAAGGAGAGTATGTATTATCTCATTTGGAGTGTTGTCCCTTTATCGGCTCAACATGCCAATAAACCAAATACCTGGAGGTTTTCACATGACTACAGGCCACAAGCTCTCTACACTGTAGCATTCTAGGCAGAGTCTGTGTCTGGAGATTGCTCTGTACTTTATTTACTAGTTCAACCATAAATAAGCCCAGCAGATATCTTCAAATAAATGGAATCTATTTACCTCATTTGCGTTAAACTTAAATAAAACAAAAATATTACCTCAGTGGATCTTTGACCAACTGTGATTCTCCTTTAAATTCTCACTATTTTAGTGGTAGACACGGCCTAAGCAATCAATCTTTGAGGACTAATTCCCCCGAACCAGTGAATACATAGATTTTAAAAATCCCTGAAATGTAAAAGTACCCACTGTCCCCTTCAAGTCCACCCCCCTCCTCCCAGTCTCCCAGCTACATTTCCCATCAGTCACAACAGTAGCTATTCTTCCAAAATATTTGGCTGTAAAGCCTTTAGAATGCTGTGTAAACATGGAAAGTGCTGTAAAGGAAGATTTTCTAGGATTATACCAGACATGCACAGGCATGTATGATCAAAAGGATAGGCTGTATCTCTTTTCCTTTGAAAATGAAAACTGAGGGAAACTTAACCAATGTCTTTAAAATTTAGAATGATAGAGTACGATACGGAGAAAATGCTTCCTCTTCTGGTAAAGCACAAAACGAGACATTATCAATACAAGATATTCACCGAGCAATCCTATAGAAAATTCAGAAGAAATTTCTTTACAAAAAGAACCAGGCAGCTTTAATTTAAGATGTATTTGAGAGGAAGCTAGACGAGTGTATGAGGGAAGAAGGGTATAGAGAATTTAAATGATTGATTTTGAGGAGGAAGGATGGGAGGAGTTTTAAGTGGAGCATAAATGTTAACATAGACAGATTGGGCTGAATGGCCTGTTTTTGGTGCCATTTATCCATGTAATGCTATGTAAATTTATTTATTTTTCAGCCACACTTATTATCTGCTCTCCAGATGGACTTATCATGAACATAAAGAACTTTGGGATGTGTGTTCTTGCCATCAGAGTTAAGTGCAATTTCATGAAGCTTGACAGAGTGTGAATGTAGGTTTGAATCACGTCTATCAGGGTAAAATTAAAGCGAAAGTGTGCAACTGGTGAAACTGCAGCCCATTATAACCCCTTCCCAATTTTAATTCCCATTCAAATTAAATAATTCTTAATTTATTTTCACTATCTCAGTATCTCTATCCCTTTTACTGCCATTGGTTTCCTTACTCATGTGTTGTTCCATCTGTGGAAGTGATATTGTGGCTGGCCTGATCTGAAGCTCCACGCTAAAAACAGTGAAACACGGAGAGGAAAAATGATCTTATCACAGAGTAATATTGATTGAATGGCAGTCTAATTAATTCTGATTAAGCTGTCTTTAGTAGAATTAAATCACCTGTCAGCAGAGCACAGGCCTCACACCAACTGGTTGCCATGACAATACTTTGCCGCCTGTGCAATGAGGCAGACGCCAGACACGCACAATATGTTGGTGACGTTCCTCTTTGATTTTCTTATCCATTTCTTAAAAATTAGTTCTTGAAACCTAGGCATTTCTGGCAAGGCTGTCATTTATTGCCATACTGAATTACACTTTAGGAGATGGGCTGTGCTTCTCCTGTAACCGCTGTAACGGTAAATAGGCAGTTCCAGAATTATGATCCAGTCGCAACCAGTATTGATGCTATTGACCTATATTACTACAATATGTTTTATTCAACATCCAGTATTGGAATTTAATTATGAGTTTGTTCAAGTGCTGCATTTATTACTTTGGGATGATACCTTCCTTCAAATTATTGGTTTCAGAAATGGTTCTGAAGAAGGGTCCCAACCTGAAATGTCAGCTTTCCTGCTCCTCTGATGCTGCCTGGCCTGCTGTGTTCCTCCAGCTTCACACTGTGTTATTTATGTAAAGATTAGGGTTCAGTTCTACTGATGTCACAGTAGTGGCTGGACAGAGACTTCCACACACAATGATGGTGAAAATAAGACATATATTTACAAAAGTGAGAACACATTAGCAACACAGGAATGTAGGAATTAGGAGCAGGAGTGGGCAATTCAGCCCTTTGAGCCTGCTCCACCATTTAACTTGATCATGGCTGATCTTATCCAGGTCTCAATTCCCACTCTCCTGCCTGCTCCCCATAGCTCTTTATCACACTTTTCATCAGTAACATATCCAGTTTTTTCTTGAATCTGTTGATTGATTCTGCCTCCGCTGAACTCATGGGCAGTGAGTTCCACAGCTTCACAATGCTCTGAGAGAAGTAGTTTCTCCTCATCTCAGTTTTGAACCTACCTCCTTTCACTCTATATCTATGAACTCTTGTTCGACACTGTCCTACAAGGGGGAACATCTGTTCAACTTCCACCTTATCTATCTTCTTTAGCATTTTATATACCTCAAACAGATCCCCCCATATTCTTCTGACCTCCAACAAATGCAAGCTCAAAGTATTCAACTGCTCCTTGTACAGCAGTTTTTTCATCCCTGGAATCAATCTAGTGATTCTCCTCTAAATAGCCTCCAGTGGCACCACATCCTTCCTCAAATAAGGAGACCAAAACTGGACACAATATTCCAGATATCTTCTCACCAAGACCTTATATAGTTGTAACAACACTTCTTTACTTTTATAATCTAGTCATTTTGCAATAAATGCCAGGATTCCATTTACCTTTCTTATTATATGCTGAACTGCATACTCACTTTCTGTGAATCATTCACAAAGATGCCCAAATCCCTCTGCACTACATTTTGAGTCTGTTTCCCATTTAAATAACAATTTGCCCTGTTATTTTTCTGACCAAAATGGACAACCTTGCACTTGTCCACATTAAATTCTGTCTGCCAGATTCTGGCCCATTCTGCTAGCTTATCAATATCTATTTGTAAACTCTTTATCTCCTCATCACAGCCTGCTTTCCCACCTGTTTTAGTATCATCCACGAATTTTGCTATGTTACATTCTGTCCCTGCTTGCAGATCATTTATTTAGATTGTAACTAGCTGAGGCCACAGAACTGAACACTGCAGCTTCCCAGCACTTAGAGTTCACCATCCAGAGAAGGACCATTTACCCTGACTCTCTGCTTTCTATCAGTCAGGCAATCCTCTATCCAAGCTACCCCTCTAGGATCTAACCTTCTGGGTCAGTCTTCTTTGCTGCATGTTATCAAATGCCTTTTGGATGTCTAGATGAACCACAAATACTGGATGCCCGTTATCCACTTTGCTAGTCTCATGCTCAAAGAACTCCAGCAAATTTGTCAAGCATAACTTGCCCTTCATGAACCTGCGCTGACACTAGTGAACTGAGCTTTGTTTTTCCGAGTATTCAGTTATCTCCTCCTTTATGATTGACTCCAGCAACTTCACCACTACAGCGGTCAAACTAACTGGTCTACAGTTTCCCACTTTTTGCCTGTCTCCTTTTTTTGAATAAGGGTGTCACATTAGCATGTTTCCAATCCACTGGTACCTTGCCAATCCAGGAAATTTTGGAATATTGTAACTAATGCATTATTATTTCTGCTACTTTGACCTTCTTAGCTACATTAGGGTGCTGGTCATCTCACCCCGGGGATTTACCTGCCATCAGTTTACTTAATACTTTCTCCATAGTCATAGTAATTTTACCAAGTTCCTCTGTAGTAACTGCAGTTTTTGGGAAGAAAATATTATCTTCTACTGTGAAAGAAGAGAAAAAATATTGATTTAATTCCTCTGCCATTTCTGAATTTCCCACTATTACCTCACCATTTCTGTCAGCTAAAGGGCCAACACTTACTTTCACTTTTCTCTTCCTTTTTACATACCTATAGAAGCTTTTGGTTTCAGTGTTTATGTTTTCTATTAGTTTCCTTTTGTATTTCATCTTAGGTCTTTTGAGTTTGTTTTTAGTGACCCTTTGCTGCCATGTAAAGTTGTCTCAATTGTCAAGAATACCACGAACTTTTACAGTGTGATATGCCCTAGATTTTTCTTTTATCTTTTCCTTGACTTCCTTGTTGAGAGTCATAGAGTCATAGAGTCGTACAGAACAACTAATCCATGCCGACCATAATCCCAAACTAAACTAGTCCCACCTGCCTGTGCCTGGCCCATATCCCTCAAAACATTTCCTATTCATGTACCTATCTAAATGTCTTTTAAACTTTGTAACTTTAGCTACATCCATCACTTCCTCTGGCAGTTTATTCCACACACAAACCACGTTCCGTGTAAAAAAATTGCCTTTCGTGTCTTTTTTAAATCTTTCTCCTCTCACCTTAAAAATATGGCAGATGGAGTTTAATTTAGATAAATGTGAGATGCTGCATTTTGGAAAGGCAAGTCAGGCCAGGGCTCATACACTTAATGGTAAGGTTCTGGGAGGTATTGCTGAACAAAGTGGCCTTGGAGTGCAGGCTCATATTTCCTTGAAAGTGGAGTTGCAGGTAGGTAGGATAGTGAAGAAGGTGTTTGCTATGCTTGCCTTTATTGGTCAGTGGATTAAGTATAGGAGTTGACTCTTACCTGGATTTATCTCGTCCTTGTTTCACCCAGCTTCTATCTGAAGGAGACAACTGTCTAGCAAAAAGTATTACCTTTTGAGGATTGCCCCTCATAAGGAATGGTCCTTATTCTGAACACTTGTTGATGTGCTATATTTGTGGGATTAACAACCTACACTGTGTCATTCACCTGTCAGAATCTGTTTAGCCAATGGATGTGGTACAACTACTTATAAAGTCTGAAAATTGTCCCCTCGCCCATTTTCTTCCGAAATTTGGCTTTAATTCTTTTTTGGGACACATTTACTTTCATGAACACATCAATAATAAGAATGTAGATGTGGTGCCTGATAGCTTTTGTTATCAGCTTATAGAATATAACAGCCTCAGTGCTATTTCTTATCATCTTCTATTTGTCTTGTTTATACAAAATTGTTTCTGTTTGGGGGAAACAAGTAATTGGTGAGACAGCAATGACATGAGCTCTCATTCTTCACAGGAAATGCTAGAAAAGAATCCAATTTAAGGGGATCCCAAATTCCAACACTTTGTAGGTTAATGGACTACTCACAAAACTGTTACCATATGTTAAAAAATATAGATTTGGGGAGCTTTTTTTATGACAACTTTTGTCATGGGTGTGATTTTTTTTGAATAAGTGTGCTTTCCAGTGTGATGGCCATGACAACCAAAGTGAACAAGGAATAGAGATGGCAGAGACTTGTGAGTACAATATTGATGTAATTTAAGGACTGGAGCAAGACATTGATGTTAATAAGTTCATTTGCAAGTGTTGATTTAATTTGAAAGGGTAGCAGGATACTGATGTGTGTAACTTTACAAATGTTACAATAGGTTATTAAAGAAGGGGTGGAAGACTGAGCCTCCACTCAGAGAGGCTCAAGCCAAACCTTAGAGATAGGAGGAACAGAGGGAAACTATGATTTCACTTCCTTATGCTGCAAAATTTGGACATATTCCAGCATGGGCTGATAAGTAACAGGAGCATATGCATCATACAAGTGCCCAGCAATGACTATCTCCAACAGGAGTGAGCCTAATGACCACCCCTTGTATTTCAAAGGCATTACCATTGCTAAACCACTCACCATTGACATCCTGGGTATCACTGACATCAACATAAATTGCACCAGGGAGATAAATACCATAGATACAATAACAGGCCAAAGGTTGTGCATTCTGCAATGAACAGATCACTTCTTGATTCCTGAAAGGCTTTGTATTATTTATGAACCACAAATCAGGAGTTGATGGAGTTCTCCCATTATCTTAGATGAATACAGCTCCAAAACTTTTAAGAGGCATCTTGACAGACATGGGCAGGAAAGGAATAGAAGCATTTGAACTATGTGCGGGAAGATGGGATGAGCTTAGAATGTCATGGTTGGCACAGATGTGGTGGGCCGAAGGGCCTGTTCCTGTCCTGAACTGGTCTATGTTCTCTGTTTGTTATATGGAATGTGAGTAACTTGTTGCCTATCCAAATTTCTATCAAAAGTATGGTAGTAAGACATTTTTTTCTCCCAACTGCTACAGTCCAGGTGGTGTAGGGAAACAAGCCGTGCTGTTAGAAAAGGGATTTTCGAGAAACTCAATAACATCCAGGACAAAGCAACTCTCTTGGTTAACCTCTGATCCATCATTGTACACCTTCCCTCCCCATATACCACCAGCACACAGTGGCAGCAGTGTGTACCATCTACAAAACAATCTGTAGCGACTCACCAAGTCTTCTTTGACTGCAATTTCAAACTTGTCAACCCTACCACCTAGACAGAGCAAGAACATCATGACTTGCAAAGCCCCTTCCAAGCCACACACCATCCACACTTGGATCTATATTGCTGGATCAAATCACAGGACATCCCTGTTCTAACAGCACTAGGAGTGTCCCTGCAACACCTGTACCATGGCAGTTGAAAAAGGTCACTCACCACCACACTTTTGAGAGCACTTTGGATTGGCAACGAATCATCCACATCCCATAAAACATGGAAGAGTACAGCACAGGAACAGGCCATTTGGCCCACCATATCTACACTGATCATGATGCCATTCTAAACTAACACCATCTGCCTGTATATGGTCTATATGCCTCTAATCCCTGCCTGTTTATGTGTCTGACAAGATGCCTCTTAAATGTTGCTATCATACCTATTTCTACCACCTCTGCTAGCTATGTGTTCCAGGCACTTACCACTCTTTGTGCAAAAAGCTCACCTTGCACATTTCCTTTAAACTTCCCCCTTTCACCTTAAACCTATAACCCCCTAGAAAAAGACTCTGTCTATCCACCATATCTGTGCCTCTCATATTTTACATTTTCACATCAGGTAGCTCCTCAGCCTCTGATGCTCTAGCAAAAACAATCCAAGTTTGTCCAACTTGTCAATATAGCTAATACACTCCAGTTCAGGCAAACCTTCTTTGCACCCTCTCCAAAGCCTCCACATCCTTCCTGTAGTGTGGTGGCCAGAACTGCACACATTACTCCAAATGTCGCCTAACTAAAGTTTTATATGACTGCAACGTGACATGCCAACTTTTATACTCAATGCCCCAAACAATGAAGTCAAGCATGCCATATGCCTTCTTTACCACCTTATCCACTTGTGTTACCACTTTCAGGGAGCAATGCACTTGCACCCCAAGTTCCCTCTGTATTTCAATGCTCCTAAAGGACCTGTCCCTTAATGTATACTTTCTTCTTGCATTTATCGTCCAAAAATGCATCACCTCACACTTGTCCAGATTAAACTCCATCTGCCATTTTTCTGCTCAACTTTCAATTGACCTATATCCTGCTGTCTCCTTTGACAATCTTCCTCACTATCCAAAACTCCACCAATTTTTGTGTCGTCTCCAAACCTATGACCTACATTTTCATCCAAATTATTTGTATATATCACAAGTAGTCTCAGTACCGATCCTTGCAGAATACCACTGGTTACAGGCAGCCAGTCAGAAAAATTAATCCTAATTTCTAATTTCCAGCAGCTGCAGTTCTTTGTCTTTTTTTTCTCTTTGTTCTGAAGTTGGGACATTACCACTGTGGCACAACAGAC
>NC_063356.1:14684590-14771756 GCF_021869965.1 Rhincodon typus
TCATCCAGCCCTGCACCTTGCTGTCTCGGATTCTCCAGCATCTGCAGTTCCTACTATCTCTGACATCAGAAGTCATCCACTCTTTATAAAGAAGATCTGTTAATTTTACATGTAGCTAGAAGTTTCAGGAGCCACAAGGTAAAATGATTCAGTTGACTACAGTCATTTGTGATTTTTAAAAAAATTTAATTGGAAGCAATGCCCTTTGAGGGTGTAGCGTCCTTGTAGATGAATTCATAAATATAACGTTTCAATCCATGCTCTGTCATTTCAATGAAATGGGAATGGAGAATGTTATTGAACTTAAATTGTTTATCTGCTTTTGAAACTTTCATTCCTGCCTTTGTTGCATTCAGATTTGATTACTCCATTGCTCATCCACCTGACATAAACTTGTACTCATCCAAAGATTTGCTGTCCATTTTGTAACTCACAACAAGTTCTGTTCACCCATTACCCTGTGCTTGCTGGATTGCATTGACTTCTGGCCTGACAGCACCCTGATTATATAATTTTTATCCTTGCACTCAAATTCAACCGTAATGTCATCCTTTCCTATCTCTGTACCGTACTCAAGTGCAGGATATGAATTCAGTCTTGGCCACACCAAAGTTGTCAACTCAGCAAATCAACTAATCTTTATATTTGGTATTTTATCCTATGTATTCTTATCATGCATAACCTTAATGGCCAATGAAAAGCCCAGTGTGAGTTGAAAATATCTGTTTGAAGTTCAGAGCTGTTAATTTGTTGTTATTTGCATCATGATAATCTTATTTCGAACAGTATTTCATAAATCAACAAGGCTGTATTTGTTACCAGTGATGGAATGCTTTGACATGGTAATATAAGAACATGAAAAATGAACTATGTTATACTTTTGCTAAAATAAGGGACAGAAGTACTTCAAGAAAATGCAATAATGTCATAATTTCTCAATAAGTCAGTGAATTAACTGGTCAGTACAACCGAGCTGTAATGTCAAGATTAATTCAACAGTTGTCAATGATCCTTTAATTCACTGAGCACGTTACAATAACAGCTTGAGTAAGAAAGCCAAACATGTGTCCATGCATTGTTTCAATGCACTGAGGTGCAACCCAAAAACCATCTTAGCAACTTGAGCTAAAATAAAGCTGTGAACCTTTATAATTTCACACATCCTTTGATCACAATTCTAACACTTATTGTTTTTCCTTTATTAAAACAGTGGCCTTGCTGGCATGCCTGCAACTGGGTAAGTCTTTGTTCATTAAAGGGTTTTCACGATTTAATGTGGTGAGTCCACACTCCTAATTTCCATTTCACCCTACTCACAGGGTCTGCCTACAGACTGGCCTGTTACTTCGCAAACTGGGCCCAGTACAGACCGGGAATAGCAAAGTATACCCCAGATGATGTGGACCCTTGCATGTGCACTCACCTGATCTATGCTTTTGCTGTTATAAACAACAATAAAATTGTTACCTTTGAATGGAATGATGTGACTCTCTACAAATCATTTAATGCGCTGAAAACCAGGTATGGTACACCAGTAACGAACTCCTGAAATATAACTTTTGTTTTGATGACTGCATAATACTTAGCCTCCTACACAAGATGTATAGATCTACAATAACATTAATTTAAGTTCAAAGTCTGATTTCAAATCTATGAGGATCAGCAATCTATATCATTCTGAGAGGTCCCTCAGTATTGATTATGTTTGATAATGGGAGATGTATTCAGTGATCTTTGCTCTAAGCCACAGCATCACAGCTTCACAAAACAACTCAATGAAAAAACGAAGTAACAGTTACAGAGTGCAAAAAACAAAATGTGCTTTATCATTGACTCTGTTCATAATACACCCTTATTTAATTTCAATTGAACTGAGGTGCTGCACATTAATTAGATTCAGTATCAAGGAGTAACTCCTAAGATTAATATTGTGATATTTTAAAGTAATTTCAGTAATTCATCTAACAGTGTTTTATTCCCTTCATTACTTTTTCTAATTCAACTATCTGTTTATTCGCAACAGGAATGTAAACCTTAAAACTCTTCTCTCTGTTGGAGGCTGGAACTTTGGAACTCAAAAGTAAGATGAACTCATTGTTAGTTTAAGGAAACATTTGCTTTCAGATTCTACATGAAATTAAATGAGAGTACTGTTGCTTTGCTTCCTAACTTATGCTGACATGAGTCACCATATAAGGTCTGTTTTACCATTGCTTCATAACAAGCTCTGTTATCAATAATGATTTTTCATTAACTTTCTTCAATAGATTTAGTGCTATGGTTTCCACAGCTGCAAATCGGCAAACGTTCATAAAATCAGCTATCAGCTTCCTGCGTAAGTATGGGTTTGATGGTTTGGACATAGACTGGGAGTATCCTGGGTCAAGAGGAAGCCCAGCACAAGACAAGCATCTCTTCACGGTCTTAACACAGGTAAGAACCTAACTGGCAAGTTACACTGCTTATACAATATCAAAAGGCAAACAATATCCACAGATTAATTTGGTCATCATTTGTATAAAATCTCTACATCAAGTGAATAAATGAAAATGTATTTACTTCATAAATCCTGAGAAAACCTGCAAAAAGTCTTCACATTAAAGTCACACAATCTCGTGTGGATTAAAAATACAGGAGCAGGATAAACTGTTGAGTTATTAACCGAGATCATCAGATTCTGCTATTTCATTGAAATCATTTTAAATTCAGTTTCTTTTTATCTTTTAACTCATTTTTCAACAAGATCCTTTTTGGAGGGACAATCAAATTTACCTCAATTTCTCTTCTCTTGAAGCACTTGAAGACAGCTTGGGCTATAAATTCCTTCCAATCCCTCAATTGCATAGCTAGATTCATGTACCAACCTAAAGAGCACACGTTACCCTGGTATAGAACCATGGTGGAACACCATTAACCACATCATCATCACATGGACACTTATCAGTAATCAGCACGGGATTTTGAGCAGGCATAGGAACTCGAGTTGATTTTTCTTATCGGTAGCAGATCATTGTGATAAAAGTATTTGCTTTGCAGTAACTTTTGTTAATCTGACCACTGCTAAAGCCTTTCTAAGGCTTGAAAGCTCCAAAACCTCTACGTTAGACATGTTACTGTACCAAGCGTGGCCATGGATACAAATTTTCAAAACAAAGGAACATAGTGCTTCTTTGATCATCTTCTCAAGCCTTGCCTTGTGCAAAATAAGTCAGTTACTGATTAAATTCCAAAACATTTGAATTTTAGGAACTGCTAGCAGCTTTTGAAGCAGAAGGGAAAAGTACTGGGAGACCACGACTGTTACTTTCAGCTGCGGTGGCAGCTGGAAGACCTACGATTGAAACTGCCTATGAGATTCCTCAGCTGGGACAGTGAGTATGGTGTCAGTCTTACAGGGTAAATGTAACCTCACCGTAGGGGAGAGTGGCTCTCACAAAATCATACAGCAACACATAAATACCATAATTTGTGGGATTTCTTTGCTGTGACTTCTAAGGTTCTTGAGATTATTTATTTCCTACAGCGCAGTTTAAGCTAAATAATTTATTCGCTTCAATCTTGCATCTTCCTCATTTAAAACAAAAATGTACAATCTTATCTTGCAGCCATTTCCCCAATTAAAACAAGTTCTTTTATGTATAAAGATCTGAAATCTCACCACCATTTTCTCAAGGGCAATTAAGGATGGGTCATAGGTGCTGGTCTTACCACCAAAGCTTACAGTCCAAGAATTAATTTTAGACAATCTGTATAACTATTCTTCATTAAACTTTTGCTAACCTTTGCTAGGACCGCCAACCATCTTGCCTTGCACCTAAATTGGCATTACTTTTATCTGCTCAATATCATTATTGCTTGCTTTGACATACACTGAAGTTCCTACAGATGTGTTCCGGCAATAATTTTTACCTTAGTCTTCAGATTGACCAGATATTTTGATCAATAATTACCCTTTTATTTTTCTTCTTGATCCTTACCAGTGGAAACGTTTCCTAATTTGCATCCTGTTATCTATCCCTGAATGTCTGACCCTACACTTATTCAAACTCAAATTGTTATGTCACAACTCAGGTAATATATACAATTCATTATGTTTTTCAAATGTGAGGAGAATTTGTACACTAGGTCCCTATTTTCTGATGGAACATCAAACCTTAGTGTAATTTTCACTGATCTACCCCTGAAGCTATTGTGGAAAATTGAGAGGTAATATCAAGTCCACAGTAAAGAATAGATATTGCTGTTTTATAGTAGTTTGTTCCATTGGGTTCAACACTTGGATGAAAATCTCTACCTGATCTCAATGCATTCAGAAAATATTATTGACATAGGAAAATTTGCAAACTATTTTCTTTCATTCACAAGCACTGCATTTGAGTCAGAAAGATAGCCCATAAATTATGTACTACGGGTATCTATGTCAAAATATTTTATTATTTTATTGCTAAGTAATTGAGGCGATATGCAAAACCAATACTTCAGGATTTTAACATGGTTGCAAAGAGTAATAAACAAGCAGAAATGTAAATTGAGTTTCAGATGACAGGAATCATGGAATCCCTACTGTGCAGAAAGAGGCTATTCGGTCCATCATGTCTGCACTACCTCTCTACAGAGCATCCCATCTAGATTCAGCACCCCTCTGCCCAACCTTATTTGCCATGGCTAACCCACACATCTTTGGACAGCGAGTGGAAATCACAGCAGTTGGCAGAAATGGGGAGAATGTGCAAACTCCACACAGACAGTCACCTGAGGCTAGAATTGAACCCAGATCCCTGGCTGTGTGAGGCAGCAGTGCTAACCACTGTGCTGCCTTTGGAGGAAGAGAGGATCTTGAATAAGGTTAAGAATAAATATATATATTGTCTGTAAGCTGTCAAAGTTACTAACTGGTCTTCCTTCTTACAGAACCCTAGACTTTTTCAATGTGATGACGTATGATTTCTATGGACCTTGGAATAGCTTCACTGGAGAAAATAGTCCTCTTTATGCTCTCCCTTCTGCTCAAGGCGGTAATAAATACTTCAATATGGTTTGTATTCATGAATGTCACTTATTTCAGTTTTGCAATTGGATGAAGTGCTCGTAGTCTTCCTTAGCTAATCATTAATGTTACCAATTTCTTAACAGGCCTATACCATTAACTACTGGAAGGATAATGGAGCTCCCGCAGAGAAACTGAATGTTGGTTTCGCAGCTTATGGTCACTCATTCAGACTGAGTACATCGAGCACTGCTGTCGGTGCCCCAGCCAGTGGTGCTGGACCAGCTGGGCATTATACACAACAATCCGGTTTTCTGGCTTACTTTGAGGTACTTACATTGTGCAAGTGTGCCAAATATCCCAACACTTCGAAAATCTTGTATTTTGCCATAAGAATACATTAGCTTAGTTGTCATTCATTCTATAAGACATTTGGATAGGAACATGAAAAGGAAAGATTGAGAAAGATATGGGGCAAATGCAGGCAATTGGGACTAGTTTATTTCGGGAAACTTGGTCAGCGTGGATGAATTGCACTGAGGGCCTGTTTTCGTGCTGTATAATTCTATGACTCTTATGTAACAACTTGATAGATGAGAGGACGTCAAGCAATTTAGATGAATAGAAATTGAAATTTTTCTCTTTACACAAGCAAAACATTGCAGATGCCATAAGTCTCAAATAAAAGTAGAAATTACTGGAAATACTCAACAGTGTCTGTGAAGAGAAAAATATAGTGTTAACATTTCTGGTCAGAATCCTGGGGGAGGTTAGATTGTGACAAGTACTTCCATTATTTTAATTCCTCAGTGGATAAGGACAAAGACCTGGACTCAAAGCTACTACCATGACCATTTCTCATAGAATCCCTACAGTGTGGATTCAACCCATCGACTCCACACCAACCCTCTGAAGAGCATCCCACCCAGACTCAGCCCTGCCCATCTCTGTAACCCTGCATTTACCATAGCCAATCCGCCTAACCTGTACATCTTTGGACAGTGGATGGAAACTGGAGCACCTGGAGGAAACCCATGCAGACACGGGGAGATTGTGCAAACTCTACACAGACAGTCACCCAAGGCTGGAATCAAACCTTGGTCTCTGGTGCTGTGAGGCAACAGTGCTAACCACTGAACCACCATGCCAATTGTTTTGACACTTTCTCCATTTGAAGGCTACTAGCTTCAGCTTGGTATCACCTCTTAAAGATGTAATCAGTGGTGGCATGGTGGCACAGTGATATAGTGGTTAACACTGCTGCTTCGCAGCAACTGGAACCTGGGTCCAATTCCAGCCTTTGGTGACTTTCTGGGTGGAGTTTGCACTTTCTGCCAGGTGCTCCAGTTTCCGCCAACCGTCCAAAGATGTGCACGTTAGGTGGATTGGCCATGTTAGATTTCCCATAGTGTCCAGGGACCTGCAGGCTATATGGATAAATAAAGGGAGTGGGTGGGGCTGGGCCTGGGCAGGATACACTTTGGAGGATTGATATGGACTAAATTGGCCCCTTTGCACATTGCAGGGATTCTATAATTCAAAGTTTGGGGACAAGCAATGTAAATGGTTGAGCAAATTTCAATAAAAATTTGGATTACATTTAAATAGTTAATGGGTACGTTTGACTTTGGGTGATACTATGAAATCAGACAGGTTCATTGAGATGCCGATTATATACGTCCATGCTAAACGTAGGAGAGATATATCACAGGTGCCTGAAACAATATCCCCATTTTACAAGACCACCCAAAGTCAATTAAAAATCAGATTCAAAGACAAGTTTCTTGTGTACTGAAAAAGAAAAAAAATCCAGAAGAGGTGAGTAATCCCAACAGAAAACAATTGATTTAAGTAGATCTTAACTGCACTTAAGATACTACAGGCCAATAATAATTTCCTAGTACAAATGTTGCAGTCTAATGTCTTATTCTTTTGACAGATCTGCCTCTTCTTAAAGGCTGCCACAGAAAAATGGGATTCTTCACAGATGGTTCCTTATGCCTATAAAGGAAATGAATGGGTTGGATATGATGACCCACAAAGTTATGAAGACAAGGTCTGCTATGCAAATAGCTGTATGCTTTAGCACTGACATCCCAAATGCTCATGGTCAGAGACATAGAAACATAGAAGTATAGAAAATAGGAGCAGGAGTAGGCCATTCGACCTTATGATCCTGCATCGCCATCCACTATGATTGTGGTTATCATCTAACTCAATAGCCTGTTCCTGCTTTTCCTCCATTCCTTTGATCCTTTTAGCTCCAAGTGCTGTGTCCACTTCTTACTTGAAATCATGCAACATTTTCACCTGGACTGCTTTCTGTGTAACCAATCGACAGGCTCATCACTCTCTAAGTGAAGATATTTTTCCCTCATCTCCAACCTAAGTGGTTTGCCCTGATCCTAAGACTGTGGCCTGTATTTCTGGACTACCTTGCCATTGGGAACATCGTTCTCATCTATGCTGTCTAGTGCTGTTAGAATTTTATAGATTTCTATGAGGTACCCCCTTATTCTGAACTCCAGTGAACATAATCCTAACCAATTCAACCTCTCCTCATATGTCAGTCCACCCATCCTAGGAATCAGTCTGGTAACATTTTGCTGCATTTCCTCTGTAGCAAGAAGACCCTTCCTCAGATAAAGAAACCAGAACTGCATACAATATTACTAGACCTAGCCACCAGATCCACCTATCAAGAACTAAAATGCACTCATAGTTTTCTGACCATTAATCTTAATCATGAGCACCTGTAACAAGTGCATTTGGTAAATGAGCTATTCATTTTCCTTAATTTACCAGACATGTTAAGGCATGACATTTACCATGCTGGTCCATTTTAGTTCTGCTTCATTCATTCACATGACAATATTGTAAGAAGTACATGACTCATTTTTCAACTCACCTGTTTGTGCCCAAACTATAATTTCAGACAGAGCCAGGTTATGAAGAACTGACTCACGTTACAAATGCAGTTATATTATTGATAATTGAAGCTTTAATATTCTCAAATGGAGTTCATTCCATATTCTCCATGGACTCACGTGAAAAATCTGCATGTGTGTTGAAATGGAGCTTTGTGCACTTCTATAACAGTATTTCAGGTAATTACATTATATTAACCAGCACTGAATGGCTCCAGAATATGCATAAGCCCTCTGTCTCAATTACACTCCAAGATCTCTCTTCCCTTGTTTCATTATGATCTCACAGCACCTTTTTACAAGATTTTGAAAAAAAAAACAAGAGGTAGCTGGTTAATACCCAAACAAAATGACTGTATCTTCATTCATAATGTATAAGAATGTGTGTGGTTTGTCTTCATGATTTGAAATGCTCTAAATGTTATGAGCACACATGTAAAGTGAAAGCTTCAGACTAACAATGGCAACTTTCCCCCCTGACGTGTTCCAGATCAAATGGCTGAAGGAAAACAAAATTGGGGGAGCAATGGTATGGACTCTTTCGCTGGACGACTTCAGTGGCACTTTCTGCCACCAGGGACATTATCCTCTCATCAGTAAATTACACAATGGTCTTGGAATCAATCCAGGTAATTCTTTGTTGTGACAATACCTTGCACCAGCTACTTTTTGCTGCTTACGACAGAGTTAGTATTAAGAGGCATTCACTTACCTAAATAAGATTGAAAATCATCTTTTCAATGTGTTTTGCTTCCGATTATCCAGGTAGAAGAACATTAATGTGGATAGCTTACCTTATCATTTAACCAAAAGTAACGGAACAGTAGAGAGCCAAACATTACAGCGTTAAATTGCACAGTATGATAGAAATAATTTGCTTGCCAGCATGTTGTTATGAAATTTTATTGCCCACATTTAAAAAAAAAAATTTAATGGAATGCAAGCATCACAGGCAAAGTCAACATTTGTTGCCTTACTCTACTTGCCTTTGACATAGTGGGTTGAGCCACCCTCTGCAATTTCTGCACACTATCTATTGTTGGTAAAGTGGTGTTTGGAATGAAGTTTCAGATTCCTGACCTTTAGAATCCCTGCAGTGTGGAAACAGCCACTCAGACTATCGAGTCCATATTAAGTCTTTGAAGACCATCCCGCCCAAACCCTATCCTATCCCTGTAACCCTGCACATTTCATGGCTAACCTGCACATTATGGGCAATTTAGTATGGCCAATTCACGTAGCCTGCACATCTTTGGACTGTGGGAGGAAACCAGCGCAACTGGTAGACATGAGGAGAATGCGAACTCTACTCTGGCAGTCACCCAAGGATGTACTCAAACCCAGGTTCCTGGCACTGGAAGGCAGCAGTGATAACCATTGAGCTACTGTGCCACCCACTTTGCTCTCTTGACATTCACTTTGCTAGGCAGATTTCCTCTTCTTTATGTTTGTGGTGATGTCTGGAGTCTGTAAAAGGCTATGCATGCTTTGACAATTCCTGCATATTCCTGTGATTAAGATTGGTAGCTCGAAAGAGTGAGCTTGCAAACAGACAACCAATTAAATCACTGAACACACGGCATGTAACTGATTGCCAATGACAGGAAAAGGACTGCAATTTCTTTCAAAGTGTTTTTTAAAGGAAGAAGGAACACTTATTAATTCCATTGAACATAATGCAGAACTCAGCCAACTTGAACTCCACCTTTTCTGGTCTAGGTGTGTGGTGAAGATTGATTTCCTGCCCTCTCACAATTGATGAGTGGCAGTGGGATGTTTCTCAATGCCCATCACTCATTGGCAGCAGTCTAACAATGATGGTTTCTAGCATGTTGCCCACACACAACTCCTGATCTTACACCCACTTCAGGTGGAATTGAAGTTCACTCCATTTACATCTTTAAGTATGTCCATTCATGCCAATTTTTTTTTATTAAACTATGAATTAATGAAACGAACGCAGAATATACTGGAGAAACGCAGCAGGTCTGGCAGCATCTGGGAAGAGAGAAACAGAGTTAATGTTTTGAGTCTGGTATGACTCTTCTTCACTGTTCTGAAGTAAACTCGAAACGGCAACTCTGTTTCTCTCTTCCTAGATGTTGCCAGAGCTGCTGAGTTTCTCCAGCATTCTCTGTGCTTGTTTCACATTTCCAGAATCTGCAGTATTTTGCCTTTATGTGAATTGAATGAAATTTCTTTCTTTCCAGAATGTGCGGCTTCCCCTCTTCCTAGCACTGCTGTTCCTCCTCATCCCAACACTAATGCTCCTTCTGGGGGTAACTCAAAATTTTGCTCTGGCAAATCCAATGGTTTTTATCCTGACAACAAAAATAAGAACATCTATTATGAATGCGTTAATGGAGTGACCTACGTGAATAACTGTGCAACTGGATTAGTCTTCGATCCCTCCTGTGATTGCTGCAACTGGCCTTGAAATAAAGCAGGTACATGCGCTGAGCTTATACAACTAACAGCGCTGCTACATGTGATGTATATATGCTACATATCGGCAAGGTTTACTTGTAAATTCAGATGTTGTCAAATGTCTCAGCAATGTAAGGGTTTCTAGACCAAGAAAGGGGCTAAGGTCCAATCAATTTGCATTCCTCATCCTGGTTGTCATGTAAAATGCTCACAGAATAGAAGGAAACCTGTTGATTCTGTGTCCGTTTGTAATTTAGCTCACTTCATTCCTCACGTTTTCTGCTTCCTCCTGCAGCGTTTTCTCATCCTTCGGGCACCCACTTCCTTTTGGCAAGCTGCAATTGAAAATGGCTCTGTTGCCCTTTCAGACTGTGCATTCCAAATTGTAATCACATACTTTGTGTGGAAGGTGTTCCTCATACTGTGTTTGTTCCTTCTGTCACTCACTTCAAATCTGAGTCCTTGAATCAGCTCCCAAAAGTCCGAAAAGCAAAAAGAAATGTATAGCACCTTCCATGGTCTCAGCAAATGCTAAAGCATTTTACAGCTAATTAAGTACTTTTGAAGTGTGACGACAGTTTTTAGGAAGAAAATGAAGTAGTAAAATAGAGCACAGTAAATTCAGCTTAAACAGAAATATGTTAATGATCAGATAATCCACTTTTATTTTAAATGATGTTGGCTGAATAATAATATTGGCCAAAACACATGGAGGCAAAGTTGGACCATGAGAGGCACTGCCCATGAGAGAAAAATGAGGCCTTAGTTTTTTGCGTTGTCTGAAAAATTGCACCTCAGACTGTGATGGATTCTCTCAGCACTGCACTAGAGTGTCACTATAGATTTTGCATTCCAATTCATGTTAACTCGCAACCTAGGAGTCAAAAGCATTGCCAACTGAGGCGAGCATAGTGTAGATTATATTCTAAGTTTTTGACAAGATTTATAGCTCAGGTTGTGGATGAGGTTGTAGACTTGCTCACCAAGCCAGTATGTTTGATGTCACCCTGCTAGGTAACATCGTCAGTGCGCCTCCAGTGAAGCATTGGTGTTCTGTCCCGCTTGTTCACTCCCCACACCTCCCCAAAGTAACAGGGTAGTCCACAAACCAACAACCACCCTACAACAGCTGCTGATGAACGTAAAGGATCCCATACCCGCAACAAGTAAAACCAATCTAATATATAAAATACCATGTGAGAAACATCACATAGGCCAAACTGGAAGAAAACTGACAATAAGGATACACAAACACCAACTAGCCACCAAGAGACATGATCAATTCTCACTGGTCTAAATACACACAGACAAAGAAGGACAAAAATTCAACTGGGACAACACATCCATAATAGCACAATCCAAACAGAGACATGCCTGGAAATTCCTGGAGGCCTGACATTCCAACCGGAACTCCATCAACAAACACATTGAACCGGATAAGATAATCAAACCACTGAGAAACAAAACCAGAAGTGATGTCAACCACCCCAGCAAACCGAGGCATATAAATAACAACTGGGACAGAACACCAACGCTTCAGCGGAGGCACACTGACGATGTTACCTAGCAGGATGACGAAATGCCTGCAACCAAACACACTGGCTCGGCGAGGAAGTCTACAACCTTAGATTATATTCCCTTGATAGTGACTTAATTTTAGATATTTTCTAATGTAGTTATACACCTCTGGAGCAAGTGGGACTTGAATCTGGGCCTCTTCATTCAGAAGTGAGGACACTAGCTCAAGATCCACTCTGGGACTTAATTTTAAAGATTTACTATTAAACACTAACAGTTGTTTTAATTTTTCCAGCCTGAATAGGTTCGCAGCAATGGATGTCTAACTGACCTGCAGTTTGATCAATGAAAATATCACCTCTTGGAGCAAATTTACAACAAACATCAACAAAGAATTTTGTTATGTTAACATAATAATTGAAAAAGATAAATAAAATAACTTGCAAATCTAGTTATGGAGATTTCTTTCTTAAAGTCACTTGCATTTCTGTCGTACTTTGTTACCACAAATCTCAGTGCAATGAATTATTTGAATTGCAGTGACCATAGCTGTGATTATCCAATTCTGTGTGAAAAATACATCAAAGGCTGGGGATACACTAGATCCTCTGTTCCATTTGGGTCGCCATTAAAACAATTCTAGGGTGTACTGTCACTGGAGGGGGTGCAGAGGATGTTCACTAGGTTGATGCTGGAGTTGAGAGGTTGGCCTATGAGGAGAGATTGAGTATACTGAGACTATACTCTTTGCAATCTGGAATAATGAGAGGGTATCATACAGAAACATATAACATTATGAAGGGAATAGATAAGATAGAGAGGTTGTTTCCACTAGCAGGTGAAACTAGAACGATAGGCATTGCCTCAAAATAAGGGGGAGCAGATTTAGGACTGAGTTGAGGAGGAACTTCTTCACCGAAAGGGTTGTGAATCTGTGGAATTCCCTGCCCAGTGAAGCAGTAGCGGCTACCTCATTGAATGCTTTTAAGGCAAAAATAGATTTTTTTTAACAGTAAAGGAATTAAGGGTTATGGTGAGCAGGCGGGTAAGTGGACGTGAGTCCATGAGAAGATCAGCCATGATCTTATTGAATGGCGGAGAAACACCATGAGCCACATGGCCTACTCTGGCTCCTATTTCTTACGTTCTTATGTTCTTTACCTGCCTGGATAAAAGATTGATCACAGAGAAAGGGACACAGTTGATTTTTTTTTTCTCACGCAGTATGTGAAGAGACAATCCTGGCCAAATCAGTCTGTGATTACCATTGAACACAAACAAAGTCTAATCACAAATATCTGCCATCTTTCCATGTTCCTGCTTGAACTTAATTGCTTTTATTTCAGATATTAGATCCACATTCTACATGGAATTGTTGCGAAGTTGGGTAGAGTATTTATGGATCGGGAGGCAGGACATTAGAATTTGGTGTTTGTAAAATATTGGCATTTGTAAAATGCTAGTGGGGAAAGCAGTGTGTGGTTCCTTTAAAGGATGATGTGCTTTTTCCATGCTTAAAGATTTAAGAAGGTCATCTGTGAGCAGCTTGAAAGTTTGCAAGAGCATAGAGAGCACCCAAAATTGAAACATTTGTATCAAAAGGTCATACAGTTATTAGGCCAAGCACCAGTTCTGTTTTGTTTTCTAGCCAATTAATTTGAACCAGGCACTTAGATACCAAGAAGCATTTAAATTTAAATCTAATGGTTTTGACAACATAGGGTCAATCCTAGTGTAAGAAATTGATATGTTTATCGATGGTATAAAAGGAAAGGGAAGTTGGACAAAGACAGGAGAAGTAATTGCTATCTGCCAGTGTTAACAGCTCTCAGCTCTCGAGAGAATCGCTGGCTCTCACAGTCTTTTCTAAGCGTTAGAGAAGGCACCATCTAAATCAATGGTACCTATGGCACAACTAATTAATATTCCTGACAGAAGAATCGATGGACAAGGTGTTCCTGACAGAACATTCGACGGAGAAGGCACAGAACATTGTGGAAGATATGTAACTTGGCTGTACTTTCGAGAGACTGAATTCTATGCTTTTTTTTTATTTTATATAAGTGCGACTTGTATGTATTGGAACAGCAACCCATTAGAATTTTGTTTTATTCAGGATTAGTAGTTAGAAGGAGTTTATTCAATTTGCTAATATTTTAGTTAATTTGTTCACTGTTAGAGTTAGATAAATAAATTGTTACTTGTTGATTTTAAAGTGAGCGACAGGGATTTATTTTATTTGACCACTAGAAGTGGCTGAAAGGCAGGTTATACCACTTTTGACACTCCTTTTAGAGATTATAGGGTGAGGTACTACTGTTTGGGTGTTTTGGTTTTAATTCACAGAGAGGGATCAATGTCGGCTTTATAACAGATTGGGGGCTCATCTGTGATCTGACCAGCTTGGTCCGGGATTTAGACAGATTGTAGGCTCATATCTGGGATTTGAATGGATTTGAACAGCTTTGAATGGATCTGAATGGATTGGGATGGATTTGGACAGATTTGCACAGATTTGGGGTAGAAAAGTAGCAACAGATTTAAACAGACTTGGGAAGTAGTGTCCTAGGTTCTTTTTTAAAAAAAACTTAAATGAGAAGTGGAAAATCTGTTGTTGATTAAATCAAAAGTGGGAAAGTGGCTCTTAACATTGCTAAAGAGGTTCTGAGGATCAAAGATGCTTTCCAAATTTGCCAAGGAAGTTTAGAAAGACAGAAAAAGGAGACACTTTTAGAATTAGCAGACAGGCTGGCTTGGGTTTAACTAGGGATAAGAAGAAAGCTGAAATTGTAACAGAGTTAGCCAAGCATTTAGGTATATCAAAGAACCAGTCAAGTGCAGTGGAGTTAGAAGAAATTAAATTAACAAGACAACTGGAGTTAGAAGAGAAAGAAAGGGAAAGAAGAGCCCTAACTGAAGCGAAAGAAGAGAACCGAAACAGCTTGGATTACGGTAAAAAGCAAAGCAAAAATAAAGAATGTTCGAGTTGGAAAAATAAAGCAGCTTGAATATGAAAAAGAAAAAGAGATTTTGAATTTTGGAAGTTGACAATTAGATAGGAAAGTCAATTTAAGAGGATGGAGACGAAGGTACAAGGTAGGCTTAGTGAGGAGAGTGATGATGAGCAAACCCATTGTAGCAAAAGGCCTGGTAAGGATATACACAAATATGTCAAAACATTACCAAAATTCAATGAAAAAGATGTAGAAGCCCTTTTTCATTTCCTTTGAGAAATTAGCTAACCAGATGAATTGGCTAGTGATTGTGTGGGTAATGTTAATTCAGACCAAGTTGGTAGGCAGGGCTACTGAGGTGTTTGCAGCACTGTCAGAGGTGTCAGGAAAACAGGAAGAAGTAAAACAGGTTATTTTGAGTGCCTACAAATTGGTGCCAGAAGCATATAGACAATGGCTCAGTAATATATGAAAAGGAACGAGGTCAGACTTATATCAAGTTTGAAAGAATTAAACAGAGCAACTTCAATAGATTGATGAGAGTATTAAAAATAGAAAAGACATATGAGAACTTTAGAGATATTATTTTGCTGGTGGAGTTTAAAAACTCACTTCCAGAAATGATAAGAACTCATGTTGAGGAACAGAGAGTTAAAACAGCTAGAAGATCTGCAGAGATAGCGGATGAATATGCAATAGGGCATAAATCAAAATCTAGCTTCCGACAGCAATTTCATTCCATGAGGGATAGAAATTGGGAAAGAGGGAGATCCTTCAATGAAAAACAAAAAGTAGATCACACTGGGAACAGTTTACCACATGTGAAAAAAGAAATCCAAGAGGGTGGAAAAGAGATGAAAGATATCAGGTGTTTTCACTGCAATTAAGTGGGACACAAAAAGTCACAGTGCTGGTGGATTAAGAATGGCACTGGAAGAAAGGTTGTGGTAAAAGAAGATAAACCAGTGGGATTAGTTGAGATAGTGAAGATTTGTTAATAAATTTCCAGAAAGCTGACTCAGTATGAACCTGACTCTCTGGGATAAATGTCACTTGGGCTAAAACATAGAAAGCAATGAAGAAGGACAGGACAAGAATGTTAACATGATAACATGCACTAATGAGTGAGTACTGGCTCAAAAGTAAGCAGGCAATTGAACAACAAATCTAATAAGTATGAAAGCACCTATTTTAGAGACAGTGAATAATACAGGTCATGACACCATGTGTTATCTGAATCTTTCATTGTCATTCGTGTTATGATAATGGATTGCAAAGATTCTGTTCTAAATAATTAGAATCCAGAATCTGTAATTTGCCCTGTTGAAAGATGAAGTGCAAGTCCTTGAACTTGTGTTGAATTGCATTGGAACCCTGTAGGACACTGAATATGGAAAGGTCAGAGTGGGAACAAGGAGAGAATTAAAAGGACAAAGGACAAGAATATATGTAGAATATATTGTGGAATATATGGCTGCGCTTAGTAAACTGTTACCCTTGTCTGTACTTGGTCTCATCCGTGTAGAGGAGACCACATTGAGAACACCAAATACAATACATTACAACAAATAAATATAAGTAAATCATGAACAAAAACAAAAATTTCTGGAAAAACTTAGCAGGTCAGGCAGCATCCGTGGAGAGAAAGCAGAGTTCTGAAGAAGGGTACTGAACCTGAAACGTTAACTCTGCTTTCTCTCCACAGATACTGCCAGGACTGCTAAGTTTTTCCAGCTATTTTTGTGTCCGTCAATAGTTCTTTTAGTTATTTTGTTAAGTGAATCATGGGTCTGCTGGCATTGCCAGGGTGAGAGAAGAGGGGTTATTTTCCAAAAACAGCCTGGGGAGATGTTGCAGAAAGGCTTTATATATCAATGAGAACAGAGCAGAGGCGATGGTCCCTGTGGAATGCTGTTTGGTGCTTTCATTATGTTGGAGGTAGCGGAAAGGGTGGAAATTGAAATTGTGAATATGGAGGCTGGTTGGATAGCCATTATTGTGGTTCTAAGAGGCAGGAGAAGGGGTGGGAGAAGAAGTGTGTGTGAAATGGAAAGGAGTCAGTCAAGGACCTTTTCAGGTCTTAGGCAGATGTTTCGGGAGTGTTAGTACTGAAGAATGCTACATTTCCACACATGTTATGAAGAAAATGAGATAATTACATAGACTTATCAGAGGAAATGTGTTGTGAGGAATCACTATCAATGTCAGAGATGTAAATAGTTTTAAGCAACACAGATTCACAGAAAAATGGAGAGGAAGGGAGGTGTGAAGAAGAGGGAATGCCCATACTAGGAGAGGAAGAAAGAGTGATTAAACTGCCAAAATGAATGATGGCACAAGACAAAAGAGTGGCAATGGGACAAGATAATAATTGGCTGAAACTAGACAGTGTGGAGCCGCAATTAGGATGTGTGCGTCCTTTTCAATAGTTAGATGGAATAAGACATCCTTAATCTAGTTCATGTTTAACAACTTTCATGTTTATGTTTGAGCATTTAGTTACTGGAAGTTTATACTACATTTGGAGCAGTGGTTGGTATATGATGTTCGGAAACTAGACACATGGGAGCCAATGGTTACTGGTTGATCTTAGGGCATACGTGTACCACAGAAGCAGAAAGGTTATAAATGAACAGAATAATCACAGCAGGTTTGAGAAAGACCTGCCACACTGTACTGCTATCCAGAGATCCTCACCTGGTAAAATCAACCTAGGTTCCGCTCATTGTTGCTTCAGTTCTGTGAGTACAGGTTGATTCCACTGATGTTATGTGAAAGATTTGTTATTCACAATTGGAATTGTTAAACAAAATAATTGATACATAACGTAGGCGAATTGGCACAATGGTTACAGGGGCAGGACTCAAACCTGCAATCTTCATATATATGGACACATCTATTTTAACATTCTTACAGATATAATAGATCAATTATTGTTCAGTCCTCATATAATTTGCATTCTTTAGTACATTCCTGCAACTTGATTGACGATCGCACTGTTATCACTTAAATTCTTATGTGCCTTGTGTCGAAACATTATAAAGTGTTGGAAATATTTCCTATGCAGTCTTAGCTACAGCATATCGATTAACCTGTGCAGTCATGCTGGGCCATGTATATCTCATCAAACACAACTAACTATTTAATCAATGAATCTCTCCAAGCCTGCAGCACTGAAACACATCAAACCTGTAAAGAAAAGCTATTCTGAATGTTTTGTGGTATCTAAGCTCTGTTTCCTGTAGAACATAGAACATAGAACAGTACAGTACAGTACAGGCCCTTCAGCCCACGATGTTGTGCAGAACTTTTACCCTAATTCTAAGGTCTATCTAACCTCCATCCGTACCTTATACTATTATCCATATGCCTATCTAATAGCCACTTAAATGCCCCTAATGATGCCGACTCCATTACCCTCTCCAACAATGCATTCCATGCCCTGACCACTCTCTGAGTAAAGAACCTACCTCTGACGTCTCCTCTATATCTACCTCCACTCACTTTAAAACTATGCCCCCTCATAATAGCTACCTCCACCCTAGGAAAAAGTCTCTGGCTGTCTACTTTATCTATACCTCTGATCATTTTGTTCACCTCTATCAAGTCACCTCTCATCCTTCGTCGTTCTAAAGAGAAAAGCCCTAGCTCTCTCAACCTTTCGTCGTAAGACCTTCCCTCCATTCCAGGCAACATCCTGGTAAATCTCCTCTGCACCTTTTCAAACGCTTCCACATCTTTCCTGTAATGAGGCGGCCAGAACTGGACACAATACTCCAGATGTGACCGAACCAGGGTTTTGTTTAGCTGGAGCATAACTTCACAGCTCTTGAACTCAATCCCTCTATTAATGAAAGCTAACACACCATACGCCTTCTTAACAACTCTATCCACCTAGGTGGCAGCTTTCAGGGAACTGTGGACATGAACCCCAAGATCCCTCTGTTCCTCCACACTGCCAAGAATCTTTCCGTTAACCCCGTATTCTGCTTTCAAGCTTTTCTTTCCAAAATGAATCACCTCACACTTTTCAGGGTTAAACTCCATCTGCCACTTCTCAGCCCAGCTCTGCATCCTATCAATGTCCCTTTGTAACCTAGAATAGCCCTCCGCACTGTCCACAATGCCACCCATCTTCGTATCGTCCATGAACTTACTAATCCACTCTTTCACTCCTACATCCAAATCATTTACAAAAATCACAAACAGAAGAGGACCCAGACAGATCCTTGTGGTACACCACTCGTAACTGAGCACCATGTTGAATATTTTCCATCCACTACCATCCTTTGTCTTCTAAGGGTCAGCCAATTCTGAATCCAATCTGCCACATTTCCCCCATCCCATGCCTCCTTACCTTCTGCATGAGCCTACCATGGGGAACCTTATCAAACGCCTTACTTAAATCCATGTATACCACATCCACACCTCTACCTTCATCCACATGTTTGGTCACCTCTTCAAAGAATTCAATAAGGTTTGTGAGGCATGATCTACCCCTCACAAACCCATGCTGACTATCACAAATCAAACTGTGCCTATCCAAGTGATCATAAATCCTATCTCTCAGAGGCCTTTCAAATAATTCGCCCACCACAGTATATACACAGCATGGCTAGTACTGGAGAGAGAAATAAGTGCAAATAAAGAAAAGATTGAAGGTAATAAAAACTGAAAGTGCTGGAGAAACTCAGCAGCTCTGTCTCAGATTTAAAAGAAGAAAAAACAGCTGGATGACAAGGAGGTCTGACTATTTCAATCTGTCTTTCCGAATTTAAGGGCCAACTGGAGAACTTCCCAAACAGACCCAGAGCTGATGAGGAAGCTGCCTCATGTGGTTGACCAGCCAGTTGGCAGAGCAGCTGAGGCTAGTACAGTGCCTGTAAGTGAGTGTATCCTCAAAGAAAAGGGAGACAGAAAGGTCCTGAAACTAGCAGAAAACCTGAAAGGAAAAGAAGCCTACCCGGATGGGTAGGAGCTTTGGCTCACCAACCTCATTTTTCCGACATTAGGAGAACAGGGAAGTTTGCAGGTGGATGGTGAGGGAGATGTTTGACCTTGATGAAAACTGTTGGGGAGTGCAACAGGAGCTGGACTGTCACCACACTTACAGCTACCATAAACAAGGTCAGGCGCAGATAAAACAGAATCAAACTCAGAACCCTGTCAACCAGTGAGTGTCTACCAGAAAGTAGGTACAGTTAGGTGGGGAGCAGTCGAGTAAGCTTCACACGGTTAGAAAGAAGAGATCACATCCAGAGTGAGACACAACACGAGTGAATACATTGTTCAGGGAATTTAGAGGCAGTGTGGGAATTCAGTGCAGAGGAGACGAGGTGCTTTTTGCTTGCTTTTTTATGGCTCATAGCTTGTAAGGTTTCTTTAACAGGATAACCTGAAGCTCAAGGTCAGGGGCTCAGCATAAAAGAATGACATCACATGTAAACCATAAGCTCATTGGTTGGTGATAGCTTCTAATTTGACTATCTGTGGGAGGTTACTTGTAGATTGAACGTAAATAGGGAAAAAATTTACAGGCTACAAACTAAAAGACCCAACAGTATGAAATGTTTAAAAATTAATTTAAGGATGAACTAATTAAAACAGAGATGTCGAGCAAGGCGATGAGTTGTAACTGAATGATATGGGAGCTGGTGGACCCCATTATGGTTCATTATGACTGCATCCGTAGCAAGTGTTTGTTACTTGAGGAACTCTGGCTCTGAGATAATGAGCTGGAGTCTGAGCTTTAAACATTGCAACATAAGGGCGAGGGTGAGGCCGAGGGTGAAGTCAAGAGATGTTGTGTTTCAGGAGGCAATAACACCCCTTTGATTAGAGTCACACAGCATGGAAACAGAACTGAACTAGCCCCACTTGCCTGCATTTGGCCCATATCCCTTTAAAACTGTCCTATTCATGTACCTCTCCAAATGTCTTTTAAATGTTGTAGTGTATCCGCCTCTACCACTTCCTCTGGCAGTTCATTCCATACATGCATCACTCTCTATGTGAAAACGTTGCCTCTCAGGTCCCCTTTAAATCTTTCCCCTCTCACTTTAAACCTATGCCCTGCAGTTTTGGACTCCCCTCCCCTAGGAAAAAGACCTTAGCTATTCACTTTATCTATGCCCATCATGATTTTATAAACCCCTGTAAAGTCCCCCCTCAACCTCCTATCTCCAGGGAAAAAAAGGGTCCTAGCCTATCCAGCCTCTCTTTATAACTCAAACCCTCCAGTTCCAGCAACACTTTTGTAATTATTTTCTGTAACCTTCCTAGTTTAACAACATTCTTCCTAATAGCACGGCAATCAGAATTGTACGCAGTATTCTAAACGTTGCCTCAGCAATGTCTTGTACAGGCCACCATGACCTCCCAACTCTTGTTGCAGCTGTACAAGACATTGGTGAGGCTATTTTAACTATCTTGAATTCAGTCAGGGACAGGAGAGTGTGGCTATGAGCAAGGCAGCTACAGGTAATGCTGAAGGAGCCTCAGCCCTGGAGCTTGTCTAACAGGTTTGAGACTCTTAGATAACACGGTGTAGAGCTGGATCAACACAGCAGGCCAAGCAGCATCAAAGGAGCAGGAAAGCTGACGTTGCGGGTCGAGACCCTTCTTCAAAAATGCCATGGTGCATGTGTTGAGGATATCTAATCCGGGCTGCAGAGGAATGTGGAGTGGCAAGGGTAAGATTCAGTTGTCATGGTCCACGTAGGTAGCAGAGATATAGGTAGAAAGTGGAAAGAGGTTCTGCTGAGGAATTTTAACATCTAGGGGCTAAATTAAAAAGCAGAATCAAAAAGGTAATAATCTCTGGATAATGACCTCAGCCACAAGGAAATTGGCACAGGACAAACAAGATTAACGAGGTAAATGTGTGGATCAAAAATTGGGGTAGGTAAAACAGGTTTTAAATCATGGCACCAGCTCTGGGGAAGAAGGGAGATGTTCAATTGAGACAAGCTCCACTGAATCATGCTGGGACCAGAGTCCTGGTGAATTGGATAACTAGGCTGTGGATAGGGCTTTAAACTAAAAAGGAGGAGGGGGAGGGGGCATGGGTGGGGGTGTTAATTCAGTTACATGAAAAATAATAGAAAACCTTAAAGGGAAATAGGGCTAAGCAAAGGTTATTACAGTTTACAGAGCAGGTCATAGCACAGACAGTATGAAAAATGCCAGGAAACTTCAGGCACAGCAGATAGGGAGACAACTATGAGAAAGTGGGCAGGCAATGCAGGACTGAAGGCGTTGTACTGGAATGCATGAAAACAAGGTAAATGAGCTTGAGGCACCAAATGAAGTTGGCAGGAAATGTTGTATCACAGAGGCGTGGCTACAATGGGATCAGACTGGGAACTAAATATCCAAGGATACTTGTCCTATTGAAAGAACAGGCAAATGAGCAAAGGGGACAGGGTTGCCTTGTTAGTAATAAGTAAAATTAAATTGACAGCAAGAAGTGGTATCGAGTTGAAAGGCGTAGAATCAGTGTGGGGAGAGTTGAGGAACTACAAAGGAAAACGATCCTGATGCGAGTTATGTACAGGCATCCCAGCAGTTGTCAGGATGTAAGGAAGAAAATAAATCAGGAGTTAGAAAAGGCATGTAAGAAAGGCAGTACATGGATTACAATAATCATTGGAGTCTTCAATATTCAAGTGGACTGGGAAAATCAGGTTGGTTGTGGATCTCAAGAGAAGGATTTCATGGAATGTCTACGAGATGGTTTTTTTGGATTAACTGGTCGTAGAACCCACTAGGGAACAGGCAATTCTGGATTTGGTGATGTGAAATGAGGCAGACTTGATTAGAGAGCTCAAAGTGAAGGAACCTCGAGGGACCAGTGAACATAATATGGTAGAATTCAGCCTGCAGTTTGAGAAGGAGAAGCTGGAATCAGAAGTAACAGCATTACAATTATGTAAAGGTAACTTCAAACGCCTGAGGGAGGAGCTGGCTGTGGTTCATTGGAAGGGAAGCCTAGCAGGGATGACAGTGGAGCAGCAATGGCACAAGTTTCTGGGGGTAATTTGGGAGACATAGCAGAAATTCATCCCAAGGAACAGAAAGCATATTGGGGGGACGATGGGGCAACCATGGCTGACAAGGGAAGCTAGGGACAGCATAAAAGCAAGAGAAAAGGGATACAATGTGGTGAAGGTTATTGAGAAACCAGAGGACTGGGAAGTCTTTAAAAACCAACAGATGATAACTAGAAATGCAATAAGGGGGTACAGAATGAAATATGAGAGTAAGTTAGTTAATAATATGAAAGAAGATTGTAAGAGTTTTTTTTTTAGATATATGAAAGGCAAGAGAGAGGCGAGAGTGGACATTGAACCGCTGAGGAGTAATAATAGGGAACAAAGAAATGGCTGAGGAACTGAATAAGTTCCCTGCGTCAGTTGTCACACCAGCAGCATACTAGAACTTCAAGGGAGTTCGGAGGCAGAGGTGAGTAGCCATCATTAAGAAGATGGTGCTGGGGAAACTGAAAGGTCTGAAGGTGGATAAATTGTCCAGATAAGATGAATTACACCTTCGAGTTCTTAAGGAAATAGCTGAGGAGATTGTAGAAGCATTAGAAGTGATCTTTCAGGAATCTTTAGAGTCAGGGTGACTCCCAGAGCACTGGAAAATGGCTATTGTAACACACCAGTTTAAAAAGGGAGGGAGGCAAAGGAAGGAAATTATATACCAGTTAGATTGACCTCAGTTGTTAGTAAGATTTTGGAGTCCATTAGTAAGAATGGGATTGCAGAGTACTTGGAGGTGCATGGTAAAATAGAGCTGAGCTGGCACGGCTTCATCAAGGGGAGGTCATGCCTGGCAAATCCGTTAGAATTCTGTTAGAAGGTAATGAGCAAGTTAGACACAGGAGAGCCAGTGGACGTGATCTATTTGGATTTCCAGAAGGTCTTCAACAAGGTGTCACACAGGAGGCTGCCCATGGTGTTAGGGGCAAGGTATTGGCATAGATAGATAGAATGGCAGAAGGCAGTGAGTAGGGATAAAGGAGTCTTTTTCAGGATGGCAGCTGGTGACTAGTGACGTTCTGCAGAGGACTGCGTCGGGACCACATCTATTTGCAGATAGGTGGAGGGACAGGTAGTATTGAGGAAGTGGGGAAGCTGCAGAAGGACTTAGACAGGCTAGGAGAGTGGGCAAAGTGGCAGATGGAATACAATGTGGAAAAGTGTGAGGTTACGCACTTTGAAATGAAGAATAGAGGTGTAGACTATTTTCTAAATGTGGAAAGACTTCAGAAATCTGAAGCACTAAGGGGCTTGGGACTCCTAGTTCAGGATTATCTTATGGTTAACATGCAGGTTCAGTAGGCGGTTAGGAAGACAAATACAATGTTAGCACTTATTTCAAGCGGGGGCTAGAATACAAGAGCAGAGATATACTGCTGGGGCTGTATAAGGCTCTGGTCAGATGACGTTTGTAATATTGTGAGCAGTTTTGGGCCCTGTGCCTCAGGAAGGATGTGCTGGTGTTGGACGGGGTTGAGAGGAAATTTACAAGAATGATCCTGGGAATGAAGCACTTGTCATATGAGGCAGGGTTGAGGGCTCTGGGCCTGGACTCAATGGACTTTAAAAGGATGAAGGGTGGGGGGAATCTCATCGAAATTTACAGAAAACTGAGATGCCTGAATAGAGTGGAAGTGGAGAAGATGTCTCCAGTATAAGGAAAGACCATGACCTGAGAGCACAGCGTCAGAGTGAAGGGATGACCCTTTAGAACTACAATGAGGAGGGGTTTCTTCAGCCAGAGGGTGTTTAATCTGTGGAACACATTGCTGCAGCAGCTATGGAGGCCAAGTCACTGACTATATTTAATATAGAGACAGATAGGCTCTTGATTAGTAAAGGGATACAGGGTTGTTGGGAGAAGGCAGGACACTGGGGTTGAGAAACATAACAGTCATAATTCAATAGTGGAGCAGACTCGATGGACCGAATGGCCTAATTCTGCACTTATATCTTATGGTCTTACTTTCTTATGGCCGAGGAGGAAGTTCTGGCTATTAGTTTTCATATATTTAACATTTAATTTAATTTTACTGTTTACATTCTAAATTTCCCACCTTTAAACATTGTTTTACAAAATTTCCCCTGGAAGAAAAGCTGGAGTTGGTTAATTGAGGAAACCAACTTAAACTGTTAACAATCAGTGCCAGAATTTTGGGAGCCGATAATACTGACATCTCCATGTGACTTAGCAAGGAGTGCAACTTTGAACAGAGTGCTCACAGTTGTGTGATTAAGGGAGTTTGGCAAAAAGGGGGAGTAAGTGCTCCTTTGCTTTAGTTTCTCAAACATTTTCATGGTCTAGGAATTGGTTATTACTCTACTGCAATGAAAGTAGCTCATTCTTTGGTAAGTAACTGTGAAGTGGTTAATGTCTATGCTTTTCCTAAGGGTCGAAACAGGACAGAAAATGGTTGTAATAACACTTTAAGGATGAAAGGGTAGGTGATATATCGTGCCTGTAGCATATGAGAGCTTTGTCATGTCATGGCTCAAGATCATAAGCAGGTGACCAAACTGCAATTCTGAAACAAATCAGAGAGCGGAAAGTTACCTGGATGTTTTGTGTCAGGAAGTGGTCACATCCATTGGAACAGTTTCTTCTGATTTGGTCAAAGGTTAGGAACAGGAGACTGTGACCGCAAGGAAAGCAGGTAAGTGGACCCGGGGGCAGTAGTGCAGCAATTTTGAATTTTACAGTTTGGGTGAGAATGGGGCTGCAGTGTGGATAAGCAAAAATGACCATGGTGCAGGAAGACATTCAATTTGGGGAAATAAAATGGAATGTAACTGTAGCAGGAAACCGTCTAGTAAGGAAGATAAACTCTGTGCTCTGTAGCAAAGCATGCAAGTTCAGAGGACGAAGTTGACTGGCCTGATTGGCAGGAAAAGAAAGAGGTTTTGTATTGTCGGTATGAAGAGCTGGGTACCAAATTACAAGGCAGAACCTTTCTATTATTAAATGAGCCACATGCAAACTGACATGCAGCAAATAAAATTAGAGAAATGAATATGCGGTTCAAAACTAGTTTGGAAGAAGTGGATTCTAGTTCAGGAGGAACTGGCAACAGAACTGAGGAAAGTGGGATCAGCACTGTTATAAAGTCATAGAGTCACACAGCAGGGAAACAGACCCTTCAGTCCGACCAGTCCATGCCAATCATAATCCCAAACTAAACTTGTCCCGAATGCCTGTGCTTGGCCCTTATCCCTCCAAACATTTCTTATTCATGTACTTATCCAAACTTTGGCATGAACTGTGCTGAGTTGGTGTTCTAGTGAGTAGCACAAATAGACGAGAGAGTACTTTAAACAAAGTAGTTGGAATACAGTATCAAATTTTGGAAGATGTAGTAAACCACAGAATAAAGAAAATATGATAACAAAAATGATATCATAAATATTATAAATAAATATGACATTTATAATGAAATATTTTGGAGACAGTTTACTAGATCAGCATCTTCTGGAGCCAGCCAGAGAGCACACAATAATTAATCAATGATCTCAGTGAAGGAAAATTTAGGTTGCAACAATCACTGCAGAATTTCATTTTATGTTTAGTTTAAGGAAGAAAAGAGTGCGTCCAAGACTAACGTTGTAAACTTATAAGAGCAATTCTGAGATCACGAAAGCAGAGCTAAGGAAAGTGAATTGATAAATAAGGTTAACAATATATCAATAGAGATGGAGTGGCAGAAACTTAATGTGATATTTGACAACACACAAAATGCATACATTCCAATGAGAAAAAAAATACAATAGGACCTACCATCCCTGTTGTCTAAGACTAAAATTTAAAGAGTGTATGAAATGTAAAGGTAAAACAGAAAAGTGCACAAAGATGGATGGCACATCAGAAGATTAGCCACAGTATGGTAGCCCTGATGTGGAAGTGCCGATATTAAAATTGGGTGGACAGGGTCAGAAATCACACAACACCAGGTTATAGTCCAATGGGTTTATTTGAAATCACAAGCTTTTGGAGCCATTACACCTCTCACCCACTCCTTAATTATCTTGTACACCAGCTCTACAGCAGATGCCACAACTTTGAAATCGAGATAGGGTCCATATTCTCAACTTGTGATCAGGACATAGTGGACCAGCTGTAAGACACTGCCAAGCAGAAGAGCAAACGGCACTATGCCACCGACATGCACACCAAGCACAGGAGACTGAAAAAACTCAGCATCACCACCAGCAGTAACCAAGCTTCCCCTGGTACCATGGTTGAAATGGGTACCGCCACAGCGAAATACATCGTCAACTTGTCTGACCACCCCTTTTAACCAGATAAAATTGAAGTTCTCAGCTCAATTTCTGTCCCCACTACTGACATGGACCCCGTTGGTCTTGCGGCAGACACAGAGGAATTCATCAGGCGAATGAGGATTCCGGGAGTTCTTCTGCAAACCCCAAGATGTCAGCAACGAGCCCAACAGGACAACAAGCAAACCAGAGCAATCAACAGAGAGATCTGCAGTACAGCGACCAAAGAAGAAAGAATCAAATTGGATCCTTCCAAAACGCCGCTGTCCTAGGCTTGACATTATACTCAAGCCATCAGAAGATGCGTTAAGGCCAGATTTATCAGCCACGTTCAAAAGATAGCGCAGAATGTCACCCAAGCACAATGCAATGCCATCCATGCTCTCAAGACCAACCGCAACATCATCATCAAACTAGCAGACAAGGGAGGAGCCATCATCATACAGAATAGAAAAGACTGCTGCAAAGATATGTTGCAACAACTGAACAACAGATAACTACCCTCCATTCCAACTAAAGAACACACCAGTCAACTCAACAAATTGATCAAAACCTTTGATCCAGATCTTCAGAGTATCATACGCACTCTCACCCCGGGTACTTCTAGCATAGGAAATTTCTACTTCCTTCCAAAGATACACAAAGCCAACACACCAGGACGTCCCATCATATTAGGCAATGGGAGCCTGTGTGAGAACCTCTCTGGCTATGTCAAGGGCATCTTGAAACCCATTATACAAGGAACCCCCCATCTTCTGTTGTGACGCTACAGATTTCTCACAGAAACTCAGCACCCACGGACCATTCGAACCAGGACCATTCCTCGTCACAATGGACATTTTGGCACTCTACACCTGCATCCCCCATGACAACGGCATCACTGCAACTGCCTCAATACTCAACACCAACAACTGCCAATTTCCAGGCGTTATCCTACAATTCATCTGCTTCAACCTAGACCACAAAATCTTCATCTTTGACAACTAGCTATTCATCCAGGCACACAGAACAGCCATGGGGACCAAAGTTACACCCCAATATGTCAACATTTTCATGTAGAAGATCAAGCAAGACTTCTTTGCTGCACCGGACCTCCAATCAATGCTATACACCAGATACATGACATTTTCTTCCTTTGGACTCATTGTGAGGAATCACTGAAACGATTACACAATGATATCAACAAGTTTCATCCCACCACCAGCTTTACCGTGGACTACTCTTCAGAATCAGTCTCACTCTTGGACACACACATTTCTATCAAGGACGGACATCTCAGTACCTCACTCTACTGCAAACCCACGGATAACCTCATGATGCTACGCTTCTCTAGCTTCCACCCTAAACATATTGAAGAAGCCATCCCCTTTGGACGAGCCCTACGTATGCGCAGGATCTGCTCAGAAGAGGAGTAACAAGACGGACACCTAAAAATGCTGAAAGATATACTTATAAGAATGGGATACAGTGCTCAATTCATCCATCACCAGTTCCGATGCACCACAGCATAAAACCACGATGAGTTCCTCAGAAGACAGACACAGGAAACGACCATTAAAGTACCCTTCTTTGTCCTGCACTGCCCTGGAGTGGAGAAACTACACCATTTTCTTCGCAGCCTTCAACATTAAATCAATGACGACGAACATCTCGCCAAGATCATCCTTACACCTCCACTTCTCACCTTCAAACAACTACCAAACCTTAAACAGACCATTGTCCGCAGCAAACGTTCCAGCTTTCAGGACAGCATCGACCACAACACCATACAGCCCTGTCACAGCAATCTCTGTAAGACATGTCAGATCATTGACATGGATATTACCATCACACGTGAGAGCACCACCCAACACATACATGGCAGATACTTATGTGACTCGGCCAATGTTGTCCACTACATACACTGCAGGCAAGGATGCCCCAAGGCATGGTACATTGACGAAACAATATATATGCTACATCAACAGATGAATGGACACCGCGTAACAATTACCAGACAGGAATGTTCCCTCCCAGTGGGGGAACACTCCAGTGGTCAAGGGCATTCAGCCTCCGATCTTCGGGTAAGTCCTCCAAGGCGAATTTCAAGATACACAACAGCACAGAATCGCTGAGCAGCCAACTTCCGTACCCATGAGGATGGCCTTAACCTGATCTTGGGTTCATGCCACGCTACATGCAGCCCCACCACACTGTTCTGTATCTGTAAAATCTTCCTTACTCTCATGTTTTGACACCATCACCTGTTATGATCTCTCTACCTTAATTAGTTTGCACAGTTTTGGATTACTTGTTATTTTGGTTAGATCCTCGGCATGCCACTGATATACCTATCATGTTATTCCAGCCATTTGTTTTGTCTCCAGCACCATCTTATTTTTAACTTTTGTAATTATCTCTCTCCCTCAATTAATCAGATCATGGGTCATCCCCTCACTTGCAATTCAGCCGTTGACACTTTACTCACAATGTCTCATACTTTTGATCACCTGCAAAGACTTGTTATTCAACCTGTACACACTCCACTCACACCATGATGGTCTTTGTATGATCTTTTGATTTGTCTGCCTATAAATTCTGTGCCTGTGTGCTTCTCTTTACGTCACCTGATGAACGAACAGTGCTCTGAAAGCTTGTGATTTTAAGTAAACTGTTGGACTATAAACGTGTTGTGTGACTTCTGACAATAAAAATAACAGCAAAGGATGAGTAAACCATTGATAAAGAGGGGAGAAATACAAGAAAAAGCTTGTTAAAATGTAAAAACATATGGTAAGAGTTTCTACTGATAATTGAAAAAGTGATGAGTTAACAAAATGAATTTTTTCCTATAAAAATTAGCCTAGAGAATGAATAACAGAAACTAAAGAGGTGGCAGAAGAATAGAACAGATCATTAACATTGGTCTTAACTTCAGAAAATATGTTAACATCCTAGAATTAGGTGTAAAGCGGAATATGGAAGGGAGAGAGGATCTTGAGAAAATTGCAATCACCTGGAAAGTTTTATCGAGCAACCTGTTGGAGTTGCAATCTGACCAGTTCCTAGGTCTCAATGAGCTTCACCATATTGTTTAAAAAAGAAGTAACTAGTGAGAGAGTTGACGAGTCTTTTTAATTTTTTGAAATTCCCTTGATCTGGGGAAGATTGAATTCAATTGTAAAATAAGAAATGTTACTTCTTTATTCAGGGAAACAGAAAGCTGGCAACTACAAGCCACTTAGCCCTTATTAAACACTTGATAGCAGGGTACTTTAAAAGGCTTAAGGCAATCAGGAGAGTCCAAACTGGATTTGTGAAAGGGAATTCCACAAGACCATAAGCTGTAGGAAGCGAAGTAGGCAATTTGGCCCATTGAGTCAGCTCTGCCATTCAGTGACATCATAGCTGGTTTAATAATCTTCAGCTCCACTTTCCTATCCTTTCCCATAATCATTTATTCCCTTACTGATTTAAGATCTGTCTATTCTCAGCCTTCAATATACTTAATGACCCAGCCTCAACAGAAAAGAATTCTACAAATTTGCTTCAGTGGGCTACAATGGTGAAGTCACTTCTCTTGACTGGTCAGTATTGTATAATTTTGTGTTTAAATATTAATTTAAATTAGTGTCAGATATAACATTCAATTAAGTTGTGAATTTTAATAGATTTTTCAAAGAGTGATATGAAATGATATTGTGAATTTATTTTTATTTCAGTGAGTTTGGTCTTCTTGCTTCAAGTATCACTGGGTAAGTCATTGTACACTTATATGTCACATAAAGTGGTACATTTTGTTGTTCCAGGGAAGGTGAATGTATGGCAGAACATAATGCTCCCCCAGTGATGGGTTTGGTTTTGTGGGTTTGGGAAGGTGTGGGGCCATCATGTCCAATTATTCCAGGGTTTGGGAGGCTCCTCGGATATTAGCTTAGACATCATCCCAGTACTACTGGAATTCAACCAACAGCTAGGTAGGTTTGTGCAGTGGACAAGAAAAAAAGGTGCTGGCTTGCATGCAGGTCTCCTGGGGTGGGTGGAGGCCTCATTCAGTGGCATCCTGTGCATGAAGGAACCCAGTTGCCCTCTCAGAATTACACCTCTGCCCTTCCCACACCACCTTTCCCTGCACCCCTCTCTAACCTGTGGCACATTCCCCATCATTAGGTAAGGATCTTCTTGCCAAGTGCAGAGGCTATTTTTCATATTAATCCAGCTGAAAGCAAGTTCCAATCTCACTATGGAAGATTCAGAATCAGGAATTGATTTTTTTTTTTAAAAGACCATCTAAATGACCATCAGGAAAGATGAGGATGGCATGGTGGCTCAGTGGTCAACACTGCTGCCTCATAGCACCAGGGACCCAGGTTCAATTCCAGCCTTGGGTGATTGTGCAAACTCCACACTGACATTCTTCCCCATGTCTGCATGGGTTTCCTCCCAGAGTCCAAAGATGTGCAGATTAAGTGGATTGACTATGGGAAACAGAGTCCCAGGAATAGGGTAAGGGGGTGAGTCTGGGTGGGATGCTCTTGAGTTGGTGTGGGCTTGTTGGGTTGAATGGCCTGTTCCTACACCGTAGAGATTCTATTTGTAACAGGTGGCTGTATCTGTATCATTTGTTTTAGACATTCACACAAAGTGGTCATCTAACTAGCAGAGAAAGAGGTTGACCCAGTATCAACCTGAAGACCTTTGGATGACTGGGATTTGTTGAGATCCTAGACTTTTCATTTGGCTGAATTTTTATTAACAAAACCAGTGTAACTAGCTCAAAAAGCTATGGAATACTAAGCACATGAATTATAGTCAGTGTAAATGATGCTTTGTGCTAGTTTGCAAAACAGTGTGCTAGAATTTAGTCTTAATGACTGTTTATCATGCCCCCACGATAATGAAATAATCAGAACTGGGAATTTTCAGTGATTGTGCTCATTTACATACTTTTGAGGAAGCTTGAAAAATCAATTTTTCATGTATGCTGGGCAATAATATGAAGACATTAAATATAACAAATATATTCTATAAGAATCCTGGATGACAAAACACAAAAGAGACCTCTTGGCCCAGAGCCTGCACTGACATATGAGAGAGACCTAATCTTCAAACTAATCTATTTATCAGCACTTGGTCCATAGTCTTGAATGTTATAACGTGTCAAGTGGTCATCCAGGTACTTTTTTTAAAGTGAGAGGCAATTTGCCTCTACTACCCTCCCAGGCAGTGCGTTCTAGACCATCACCACCCTCTAGGTTTTAAAAAAGAGTTTGTCCTCCCATCCATACCCTCCCCCATCCCCTGTCAAAATCTATTTCCCCTCACCTTGAATCTGTATCCCCTTCTGAATGACCCTCTAACTGAGAGGAACAGCTGCTCTTTATCCTCTCTGTCCATGCTCCAAAAGCTTGTGTGATTTTATTTTTTCAAATAGTTTGTAGGGTTGGGAGTAAATGTGTCTTCAATCAAATTAAAACTGATTAATATTAATTGACAAAATATATGAAACATATACATAAATTCTCTTATGCATAACTCTCTGGCAGGAACTTTGGCAGATTTCATTTCAAGAAAACTTTTGGAGTTAGCTTGTGGACAGAAGTAAACACCATCAGTCCTTTAGTCCCATAAGGTCCAAGCCTTCAGAAAGGTCAATCACCTATTTAATTTGTCAGTTTTGCAACAGTATTGTCTTGTTAACTTATTTCAAATAACATTATTTTCTCCCACTTTAGTTTCTTCCTTCGTCCTACTTTGTTACTACCTAGCATGGTCTGAGGAAAGAGTAGTTGATATTGACTTCTACCCAGAAAGCATTGATCCTTTCCTGTGCAGCCATTTGGTTTATTCCGATGCCAGTGAGACAGCTGACATGTCTCTATGGAAAGATGATGATTTATATCAAAGGTTTAATGATCTGAAAAAGAAGTAAGTCATATCATCTGAAATGCATTAGTTCAGATTTTTTTATCCAATTTGCAATCATTCTTATGTTCTTAAAATTCTTTAACCAAGTGTTTATTGTTCTAATGAAAGGTTAGCAGACTCAAAAAATAACTTTACATTCTCTCCACAGATGCTGCTAGACCTGCTGAGTTTCTCCAGCATTTTGTCTTTGTTCCAGATTTCCAGCATCCGCAGTTCTGTTTTATTTTTGATATAATTGGTGTTGTGCAATGGCATAGATTTCAGACCTACCAGGTTGAATTTTTAAGGCGCTTAATTAATAGGATGAAATACAATACCCCAGAATAGATGTACCCACCCTACCTTCAGCCATTCTATCTCTGTAGGCAAAGTCAGTGAACTTTCTTTAGTTGGGTGAGTCTGAGTGCAAGGTTTAGGAACATCAGGACGCACAGAACCTAGGCAAAGTGTGTAATTCTATGATATTGTAGCCAAGTAAACAGTTAGGGTCTTGAATCAAATTCAAGAACTTGTAAGTTTTATGGCACTCGTCCTGCATATTAAGCTGTCAAATCATGCGCAACCATGATGATGCACTTTGGTCATCTAAAAACTAGTCATGAAGCCACTAAGTGGCAATAATTGGATAAAGGCCAAATAGATGATAACAGGACATCAGTTGTGTAATACTCTTCCCTAACAGCCATCTAAGGTCAGAGTTGACATTACAACTACATTCAAGACTGGTACAAGTAAAACTAAAGGATACCAAGCTGCATTGGTGGACATTGGGGTACTCTACTTCTCACTCTTTTAAACAAAAAGTGCTGTTTAAAAATACAGAAGGACAGCTTCAATTTAGACGATCAATCATGGGACAAATTTCATGAAACAAACGAGTTTCTCTTCTATATTAAAGAGGAGCTACCTGTGTTTAGAATTCTGTGAATTACTCAATTTTTCTTCCCCTAAATAGTGCGAAAATAATGAAAAAGTATGCATGATATCATTTTTGCTTCTTATGCTGGGAAATCCCACAACAGGCACAAATCTGCAACACTTAAAGGGAGCAGCATCTTTTAAATTTGCAAAAAAAAAACATACATCAACAAAGACTGAAACACTAGAGAGCTTCTTTTTTTGCTGAAAGTTCTTGAAGGGCATAAAGGTGTGCACAAGGAAGATGGAAAGCTCTCCAGTGATAGGATGTCAGGACTTCCAATCAGAATTTTGGTCATTTAGAGAAGAAATCAATGTCTAATTTTATGGATCAGAAAATAGCTGACAAAGAATGACGGTCAAGTTTCTTTTTACAGTGGACTTTGAAGGGTTAGAAGAATGAAAACCTTTTGATATTTCTGAACATAAAGATCTTGGCACAACTTTCCAAGAGTTTAGGAGATCAAAGCATATTTCAAGTCTACTTCAGGATACATAGGCTTGACTTCATGTCATCCTACCAAGAGCCAGATGATATGATTATATAGCGGACAGCCAGATGTCAACACAAAGGTACAGAATTTCACTGAAGCTAACTGAACTGAATGGCTGATGGAATTGATTTTATTGCCTTTACACCCAGCAAGACCTTTGGAAAAGTACTTTCAGTCCAACCCAAAGATCATACATTCTTCTTGTAGCATCTAAATAATTTCAAAGCAATTTGTAGCAGGCCAGTGTCTGCAAGAGTTTGACTCTGGAACAACTCTTGCAGAGTTAATAACTTCAGCAGAACATCCAAGTCTTGTATGAGGTTTGGCTTTTCTCAGCCAGTGTCCAAAGTTTGTGCATGTTAGAGAACAAAGAGGACATTAGGATTAAATGTCTACAAGTCAAATCACCAAGGAAACCCAAAGTGTGACATAGGCCCTTGAGGTAATATGATCTTTCATCTCACACAGATGAACTAGGACTCTCCAAGAATGCAATCATCAAAGGTAAACAAGTCTTAATTCTGCAAGATGCACATTCCAAACACATTAGTACGTATACATATGGGTCACCTGGTCACAGAAAGCCACAACGTTATGTGTGAACATATGCATTTTAATCAACATTAAGGATACCAATCAACTAACTCAGTTGTGCAAATTGTTAATTCCATTGACCTGAGCAATTAACATATCAATTCCTTCCATATGCCATTCCTTCTGACCAGTGGTGAAAATTTGCCACTGATATTTTCCATGTCTATGGACATGAGTAAATCCTAGTTATGTACCAGACCAGACCCCTCAAAATGTTAAGGTAGAGAAGACTTTACACTTCTCTTCAAATTAAGAAAATGTTAAGGCGTTGCATTCTAATGCAATTTGATTTGGTCAAATTTTTCAACGTTAAGCAAAACACTTTATTTTTATACTACACCTATAGATGAAATGAAGAGAATTGACTTAGTTGTAACTGTATCAAAATGCTTAACAAAATAATACAGAAACTATGACTAAATGAACCAACATAGTAACATCCCCTAAACACATGCTTGGCAAAGGCAAATTCAGTAAAATAGATTGTCTCATGCAATTCTAGCAGCAGGAAGAGAAGCCCAGCTTATAGCAGTAATAGAGAGGAATAAGAGCTTCAAGGTCCTAGTGTAGAGATTGGAATGAAGTCAGCCAGGTAGACTTCATTGAATGATTTCCCTGATGGGGGCTGTTAACCTGGTCAATCAGGGAGCCCTGGCTGACAGATATATGCTGGAGTGTCAAGGGTTCTGTTCACTCTAGGAGCTAGCTTTGTGCTAGCTGGGTCAGTGTTTTGTATTGTGTGTGTAAATAAAGGGTGACTTGGTGACGGGATACTGGCCTCTGTGGAGTTATTTCACCTAGCAACTGCTACTGAAGGCCTAAATCCTGGTTTGTTGGAACTTGACCCCACTCATTCAGGCTGGTTCGATTGTTCCAACATTTTAAATAAAAAATAAAAGGCCTCTGGCTTTGGAGCAGACTGCTCAACACCTCTGTCTCCAATGTTTCTTCATTAAATAAAAGACAGAATACAGGTCTTAAAGCCATATAAGGTGAATTGCTATTTCACCAAACCCCTCTTGTGCAACTATTCAAAGATACCATTGTGCAGTATTGACTGTCATATTCAGTTTGTTCAGCATGGTGTAATAAATCTGACAATAGCCAAAGTACACTGTGTCCTGTCCAAGACATGCAAAAGAGGAATTGTGATGTTCAACGTATTCAACAACCTCCTCTCTTCACTTCCATTGTGCTCCTCCATTGTTCCATTCCTTTAAGAAAGGTAGCAAAGACAGTGAGCCTGACATCAGTGATAGGCAAGTTATTGGAGAGGATACTGAGGACACGTGAGGAGCAGTTGAGGACCCTGGGTCTGTACTCAATGGCGTTTAGATGGATAAGGGGGAAATCTCATTGAACTTACAGAATACTGAGCAGCCTGGACAGAGTAGACAAGGAGAAGATGTTTCCACTAGTAGGAGAGACCAGGACATGAGGGCACAGCCTCAGATGGCTGGGACAACCTTTTAGAACTGAGATGAAGAGGAATTTCTTCAGCCAAAAGGTGGTGAATTTGTAGAAAGTATTACTGCAGCCTAGACATTGAATGTATTTAAGGCAGAGATAGATATATTCTTGATTAGTAAGGGGATCTAGGGATACAGGGACAAAGCAGGAGAATGGGTTTGAGAAACAAATTGGCCATGATCAAACGTTGGAACAGACCTGATGGCCTGATTCAGCTCTTGTGTTTTATCGTCTTATATCAATGAAAACAACAGAAGCCACATCACAAAAACAGAGTGGAGGATTGGCTTTGCTGTATGGATTCTGTTACCTTGTGTTCCCATCGCCACATAGCCCAAGAAAGACACAATTACATATAAGAGCATGTCAAATATCTTCACTTCAATGTGAGAGGGAATCATTTTGGTGGCCTTGTGCAGCCTGTAAGATCAGCATTGTTTTATGATTTGTGACCCATTGGTGCCAATTTTAAGATGCCTGGGATTACTACTGCATCATAGAGATGACAACTTTCAATCTGCAATGACCAAAGACATGATCAAGATTGCAAGTGTTGGAAGCAAGCACTCTATACAGTTGAAAACGCATACTTTCACATGCATGATGTTTTGATCACACATTATTTCAACCTGTACTGTAGAAGTGCCTGATTAATGCATTTTTTTATTTGCTTGTAACCGCCCCTTGATTTGCTCCTTTATAATTGACCCATCTTCCTGTAAGATGGCAGCAGATGAGTAGGTAGAGCTCAAGCCCTCCTGAGCCTGGGGCTCACCTGCTCCCTTTTCTATCTGCTTTTTCTTTCCTTTTTCTTTGTTTTCCTTTCTCAATTGCCTTTTTGTCAGTGGAGGTGTGAGTGTGGGACAAGCACCAGACCTGGCATCAGTATCAGTGGCTGGTACATTAATGGAGGCAACGTCGAGATGCGGCAGGGGGCACAATTTGGCAACTCTAGAGTGGTGACTTCATTGGTGGGTCCAGTACAGATGGCGGCAAAGTGTTGGCAGAGGAGCATTGGCCCAGTGGCAAAAAGATAACACCTGTAGAGTGGCAACTCATCATATTGCACTGTCCCACCCAACTGCCCGTTGCTGTTCGTTATCTATATCATTGATTCGGATGAGAATGTATAAGGCATGATTAGTAAGTTTTCAGATGGCACTTAAATAGGCAGTGTTGTGGACATTGAGAAAGGTTAAATTGCAGCAGGAACTTGATTGATTGGGAAAGTGGGCTGAGAAATGGCAAATAGAGTTTAATACAGGTAAGTGTGAGGCATTGCATTTTGGAAGGTCAAATCAAGGTAGAAGTTTCATGGTGAATGGTAGGGCCTTAAGGAGTGTAGTTTAACAGAGGGACCTTGGAGTTCAGGTGCACCGTTCTCTGAAAGTGGAGTCACAGGTAGACAGAGCAGTGAAGGCTTATGGCACACTAGCCTTCATTAATCAGGGCATTGAGTATAGAAGTTGGGAAGTTATGTTGCAGTTGTACAGGATGTTGGTGAGGCCACACTTGGAGTATTGTGTTCAGTTTTGGCCACCTTGCTACAGGAAGGATATTATTAAACTGGAAAGGGTGCAGAAGAGATTTGCGAGGATGATGCCAGGACTCCAGGAACTGAGTTATAGGGAGAGTTTGGACAAGCTAGGACTTTTCTTTAGAGCGTAGGAGACTGAAGGGGAGTCTTATAGAAGTGTATAGGATCATGAGAGGCATGGATAGGGTGAATACACTCAGTCTTTTTCCCAGGTTTGGGGAATAGAGGACTACAGGGCATCAGTTCAAGTTAAGGGGGGAGAAAAGTACGTGGGAACCTGAGGGGCAACTTTTTATTTACAGAGGGTTGTAAGCATATGGAATGAGCAGCCAGCAGTACATTAACAACATTTAAAAGGCGTTTGGACAAATTCATGGATAGGAAAGGTTTAGAAGGGCATGGGCCAAGTGCAGGGAAATATGGTTGATGTGGATAAACATTTTGGTCGGCATGGACCAGTTTGGGCCAAAGGGCCTGTTTCTGGACTGTAGGCCTCTATGACTCATTGGTGGGTCCTGCACAGGCCATGGCGAGAAGGAGGGGTAGCATGGGCATCGTTGGTGAAGTGACTCATGATTCATGGTGAAGGCATGGTGCCAGGTCATGGTGACAGTTGAAGATTTTCACTGTCTTTTACTGTATTATTCACTGTAAAATACACATGACAATAAATCATTCATGAAATGAAGGATTCAAGTCCCTCACAGGAACAGCCTGCAAAAAAAATCCGCCCACTAAGTGTGTTTGCAGCCATTTTTCAATTTCCAGTGTGCATTTACAATTCAGATGTGAATGAATGGCAATGCACATCATATTTGGCACAGAGTCTCAGATTCAGCCCAGTAATCAAGGGATCCACTGAATTACCATTTTCCTTTCTTCCTGCCATTTTCCATCAAGCCCATCATTACTGAGCCTCCACACATTACCATTACCACTTTGATTTGTCTTCAGCTCTCAACATTGCCTGTGAGCCCTGGCCCGACAGTTTAGCCATGCCAAACATTGTATTGCACTATTGCACCCATCAGGACAATGTCATGGTGACCATCAAGAACCTACTCTACCACACACGGCAACCCACGTTCTCTAATGTACCTGCTTTAAATATCCAATCTCCCTTGTTCAAAATTACTGTCCCTTTTGCAACCCAGAATGCCCCTGCATTGATGGTAGACGATGCCCTTGATCTACTGTGTTGAGATCTCCTGAATGAAAACAGCTTCCCTTGACTTGACTGACTACTCCCCCTAAACTTTGAGAATTGCCTTTTGATTGGTGTACATGTAGTGTGGTTCCCACATAGGTTGTTGGCATATGGTGAAAGTGTGAGATGGACATAACATGGTGCTGTACAGCACCATATTCCTCACATGACTGATCACTGCTGACAACCATGACGAGCTGCCTGGATTTGTATCTATACTAAAAGAAAAGGCAACACAGAAAACTAAGTACTAAGAGCAGTAAGACATCAAACACCAATCCCTGTCATGCCCCTTGGTCCAATCACTGTGTGCAAAGTGTCCTTGCACAACACTACAATGAAAGGTCCTGGTAAACTCCAAAGTATACCATGGAAATCTTGCAAGTAGGATGAGAAGTGCCATGAGGGTGCAGTGATGCTGGTACATGTTTAATACCAACAAGCATGGACAGACTGTGCGAGCAATTGCTGCCTTTGGAGTGTGTGGAGTGTTCTCTAGGTTGTTGGTGACTGGTATCCAAGACGACAGTCCACGGATGCAAACAACAAGCTGCAGTCGCCTGGTAACCACTTCAGTCTCAGATCAGGAATTGTTGCTGTCTGGTATTTATCTGTCATGTAGGGAGAATGAGGAATAACTGCTCGTAAATGAGGCTAAATGAACAGTAATGACACATTAATTCATGATGATGCATGTAAATACACCTTTTGCCACTCACTAGTCAGAGTCTTGTCTTGCCATTCAACGATTGCTTGAAAATGGGATATTTTGCACTTATTGTCAAGAAGCCCCTCTCTGTTGATCCCACACATTTTTCCCAACTTTCTCACCAATTCCCATGTCATTCAGTGCCTGGTAAAATTTTGCCCAATATTTCTATTTGTATTCTTGTACGTGTTCATTGGAAAAAAGTATTCCCATTCTTTAAAGTAAGAAAAGGTATAGATTCCAGACCAGATGGACTAATACATGTAGAGAAAATTACATCATTCATAAAGGGGAAAATCCAATATAAAAGGTCACTCGCGCTGTGTAAAAGTGTCAATGTAGTGAAAAACACAGTAACCTACAAATTGTGTCAATTGGTCTGGATCCTTACGTCAGTCAAGATATTGATGCCAGTTGTTCCTGCCTTATTCACTGTAACACTGACCGTTTTCTCACATTCTTCTTCACAGAAATAAGAATCTGAAAACACTGATGGGGTATGGAGGTTGGGCTTTTGACAGTAGCAGGTAAAATATGTCAATTTGCAAAATTAGATAATTTCCAAAGTTTTCAGTGAGTCAAGGGTTTTTTTAATTAGCAATGTCAGAATCTCTTTTTCTTTCATAAATTTGAATTAGCCATTTTCCAATATGCAAAAAAACTGTGACAATTCATACTTACCTTGCAGAGTTTAAAGTGTCATACTATTTTTCCTCTTCAATGCCGAATTTGACTTTTCAGACAACGTAATAAAAATGTTGATTTTGTTTTTAAGCAGGAATTTAACCCTAAGCTACAAGTTACCATCTCCAGAATGTGGAAGTTTGTGTTTCCTGAAGGCGTGTTATGAAAAATTCCAAACTTCCGATAATTGAGGATCCGTGTCAGTGGCCATGTCACTGGCAGAGGGAAAATCATTTAGCCTCCTGATGACCTTGTCTGTCCACCAAATTTTTCTGTTTTACACAAACACAAGATTATTAAAGAGGAAAAAGTGCATTGCAAGTGCATTCAATCAGAAAGGTCTTGAAGACCTATTTGATTGCTTTTTAAAAGATTTGAATGGACAGACAATTAATGCAGAGCACATTGACCAGATTACCAGTTTTAGTCACGTCTGTAGAGAAGCAAATGATGGGCAGGACACAGCTAACATCTTCCCTGCTGTGCTTTGAAAGTGCAGTATCAGCTTTAATGCACCCACCTGAGAGGTTAGTTGGGATTTTGATTTAAAAGTTTACCTGTGCCTCTGACAGTACACTACTCCCTCATCACTCACTCCAGTTAGAGTCAGCCTACATTATGTACATAAGTTTCATGTGGAACGTGAACCATTCAAGTGGCACGGTGGCTCTTTGATTAGCACTGCTGCCTCACAATGCCAGGGATCTGGGTTTAATTCCACCCTTGGGCGACTGTTCGTGTGGAGTTTGCACGTTGTCACTGTGTCTGTATAGGTTTCCTCTTAGTGAGTCTTCTGGTTTCCTCCCACAGTTCGAAGATATGTAGGTTAGGTGGATTGGCCATGCTAAATTGCGCGTAGTGTCCAGGGATGTGCAAGCTAGGTGGATTAGCCATGGGAAATGCAGAGTGACAGGGATTGGGTTGGGTCTGGGTCGCATGCTCTTCAGAACGTCAATGTGGATTTGATGAGCTGAATGGCCTACTTCCCCACTGTAGGGATTCTGTGATTCGCCTTCCAATTTGAAGCAAACACCTTTTCTAAGTGACAACGATATCTTAATGCAGTTCCAGAAATAGTCAAATTTAAGTTATCCTCATTTTAAATTTTGCTTCAAAAACTCTCTTTTGCAATGTTCACCGACAAATGACTACATCATTAATTGTTAGTAATACATTCCCAAGGCATTGTGTATAAAAGTGAAACCAGAAAGACACTGCTAGTTTTCTGTATTAAAAACCATTGCATCGATGGGGAGGCGATGGCCTAGTGGTGTTATCACTGGACCGTTAATCCAGAGGCTCAGATAACGTTCTGGGGACCCAAGTTTGAATCCCAGCATGGCAGATGGTGGAATTTGAATTCAATAAATATCTGGAATTAAGGCTCTAACGATGACCAAAATCCATTATTGATTGTTGGGGACAAACCCATCTGGTTCACTAATGTCATATGGAACTTGCCTTCCTTACTTGGTCTGGCCTATGTGTGACGCCAGACCCACAGCAATGTAGCTGACTCTTTACTGCCCTCTGGGCAATTAATGCTGCCTAGCCAGTGACCCCCCTCATCCTGTGAATGAATAACGGGGGAAGAAAAGAAAAAGTTTGGGAGCTAAGGGGTTTATGGATAAGTGTGTACGCCAAAATTTAACCTATAGCTCAGAAATGTTTAAACATAGGAACAGATTTCTCATTACACAACTGTGAAATTTAGATAGAAACTTATTCAGAAACAAATGTGGTAAAATAAACACAAATTCAAAGTATACCTTCCTGAGGTTTGAGACACTCAGAAAACTCTCTGTTCCTTTTGTCTTTTAACTGCAGTTTTAAAAAAAGCACTGACCAGAAAATAATTCTGATTCTCTGAAGGAGATTTATAAATTTAACATTTTCTCTATTTTCAATCTTTTTCCATCATTAGTTTTAGCGACATGGCAGCACAACAGAATACTCGAACAAATTTCATCAATTCTACAATTGACTTTCTGCGAAGTCATGGATTTGATGGTTTAGACCTGGACTGGAGGTTTCCTGCCTTTGAAGACAGCCCAGCAAGTGATAAAGAACATTTTACCCTCCTTGTCAAGGTAAAAAAAAATCTAAAGATATCCTATCAATGCAGCATCTTCTGTATACAATTGTAGATTACCTAAAACCAATAATGCATTCTCAATATTATAGAAGGCCACACATTTATTGAAGTGATTGATAAACAAGGACCATATTTATAGTAGGAATAGTAGGAACTGCCGATGCTGGAGCCTGAGATAACAAGGTGTAGAGCTGGATGAACACAGCAGGCCAGGCAGCATCAGAGGAGCAGAATTTCCCTTGTCCTCACGTATCACCCAATCAACCTCCGGATTCAATGCATCATTCTCCACCACTTCCGCCACATGCAATCTGACCCCACTACCAAGGATATATTTCCCTCCCCACTCTTATCTGCCTTCCGGAGGGACAACTCTCTCCGTGACTCCCTCGTCCGTTCCACGCTCCCCACTAGCCCCACCACCCCTGGCACATTTGCCTGCAACCGCAGGAAGTGCTACACCTGCCCCTACACCTCCCCCCTCACCTTCATCCCAGGCCCCAAGAAAACCTTCCACATTAAACAGATGTTCACCTGCACATCTGCTAATGTAGTATACTGTATCCGCTGTTCCCAATGTGGCCTCCTCTGCATCGGGGAAATCAAGTGGAGGCTTGGAGATCGTTTTGTGGAACACCTAAGCTCGGTTCGCAATAAACAACTGCACCTCCCAGTCGCGAACCATTTCAACTCCCCCTCCCACTCCTTGGACGACATGTCCATCCTGGGCCTCCTCCAGTGCCACAACAATGCCACCCGAAGGCTGGAGGAACAGCACCCCATATTTCACTTGGGAAACCTGCAGCTCAATGGTATCAATATGGACCTCACAAGCTTCAAAATCTCCCCACCCCCGACCTCATCCCAAGACCAGCCCAGCTTGTCCCCGCCTCCTTGACCTGTCAGTCTTTTCTCCCACCTATCCGCTCTTCCCACCTCACTGACCAACCCCCACCCCCACTTCCTACCTACTAGCCTCATCCCCACCTCCTTGACTTGTCCATCTTCCCTCCCACCTACCCGTCCCTCCCTCCTCACTGACCAAACCCCCACCTCCACTCCCTACCTACACTCACCTTTACTGGTGTCATCTCCGCCTCCTTGACCTGTCCGTCTTCTGTCCACCTATCTGCTCCTCTATCCACCTTCCATCATCACCTCCCCCTCTCACTATTTATTTCAGAACCCCCTTCCCCTTCCCCATTTCTGAAGAAGGGTCCAGACCCAAAATGTCAACTTTCCTGCTCCTCTGATGCTGCCTGGCCTGCTGTGTTCATCCAACTCTACACCTTGTTATCCCATTTTTATATTAACCAGGATCTCACAGAAGTACAATAAGCCGTCTGCATATGCAGAGATAGTTCTTTTAGAGGCATAATTGTTGTCTATCAACAGGAATTGTAACAACAGGAATTAAGTTATGAAAAAGTGCTTCTCATTAAGGGAAGCACGGTGGCTCAGTGGTTAGCACTGCTGCCTCACAGCGCCAGGGACCTGCGTTCAATTTTGGGTTCAACTGTCTGTGCGGAGTTTGCACGTTCTCCCCGTGACTGCATGGGTTTCCTCTGGGTGCTCCAGTTTGCTCCCACAGTCCAAGGATGTGCAGGCCAGGTGGATTGGTCATGCTAAATTGCCTGTAGTGTTCAGGGATGTGGAGATTAAGTGGGTTATAGGGGGATGGGTCAGTGTGGACTTGTTGGGCCAAAGGGCCTGTTTCCAAACTGTAGGGATTCTATCTATCTATCTTCTATCTATTTGTAGGACTTGAAGGAAGCCTTTGAAGAGGAGGCAAAGGAGACTGGGAAGGAAAGACTCCTGCTAACAGCTCCAGTGGCGGCGAAAGAACAGATCATCAGTTCTGCATATGAGATACCTGAGATTTCAAAGTGAGTGCAAATTAAAGCAAGAGTGAAATGTGTAACCTGTCGAAAAAGGTGGCATTCTGGATCATGAACATCATTATAAGCCAACGGACTGAAGAAGTTTTCATTGAAATTGTGAAGAAAAACTAAAGATTTGAACATCGGCCATTTTGGTTCAGAGCTTGCTCCCAAATCATGGCTCAAATAGACATTTTGAGTTGTTTTCTTCACCTTCCAATGCTCCTCTGTGAACACTATTAAGCAATCAAGGGTTCAAGCAAGGGTCCTGTTTATTATACTTGGTTCAACAGCAAAACCAGTGAAATATGGTTGACGTTTAAAACAAAATAACTTTTTTTTTTGGAGGCTACGTTTTGGTTTTCAGTGACTTTTTCCATCTCACTAACACCTTCATTAGGTAATAGACCTTCCTATTAAGACTACGACCTTTGTTATGCTGATACGGGGGAGATTTTTGACTTGGAAGAAAAATTCCCAAGAATTATTTAACTTGAAATCACTTCACACAAGTGAAGCAATATTTAATTAGTGCAAGACAACAAGATTAACGAACAACAAATGCTTTTAAAATTAAATCACATTTCTATACACAAATTCACCCTAGATACTTTCTCCATGCACCGAAGGTCTTGGGATGTTGAGGACACAGGTAAACCATTGCATGAAACACAAACAGGGAAGACATGGTGGCATGGTGGTTCAGTGGTTAGCACTGCTGCTTCACAGTGCCATGGACATAGGTTTGATTCCATCCTCTGGCGACTGTCTGTGTGTAGTTTGCACGTTCTCTGCGTGTGTGCATGAGTTTCCCATTTATTCCTACTCTCTGTTTCCTGTCTGTCAACTAATTCTCAATCCACTCCAAAATATTATCCCCAAGCTTCACTCCCCAAGCCTTAACCCTAGATTTACTCCCTGGCATTGCTCCCATTTACTGTTGCTTTGACTGCTGTCGTTCACACTATTCCTGAAATCACAGGCTGGTCTGTCTTGCTTTTGCTGCTGATAGTTATTAATAAAATTATTAGGTTCACAATGAACTGAATAATAATTTTATTAATACCTAACTATGAAAAGCAAATGACATCTCAGACTTATTTATACAGTCCACCTTATGCTCTCACTTGGACCATAACACCACAAGATATAGAAGCAGAAGCAGACCATTCAGCCCTTTGAATGTGTTCTACCATACAATGTGATCGTGGCTGATCTGATAATCCTCAACTCCACTTTTCTGCCTTTTTCTGATAATCCTTGATTCACTCACTAATTTATAAATCTGTTGATCCTTGACCCTATTTAACAACCCAGCCTCACAGCTCTCTGCAGTAAAGTATTTCACAGATTGCCTGCTCTATGAAAGAATAAATTCCTCCTCATCTGTCTTAAATAGGTGAGCCCTTATTCTGGGATTATGGCCTCTGGTCTGACACTCTCTCAGAAGGGGGAAACAACCTTAGCACAATGACTTGTTAAATCCCTTAAGAATCATGTGTTTCAATTAGGTTGTCTCTCATTCTTCTAAATTGAAACCCAACCTCTCCTCATAAGACAATCTCTCCATACCTGGTATCAAGCCAAGTGAACATTCCTTGGTAGACTTCCAATGCAAGTCTTTTGTTTTAGAGATTATTACCATATTTCAAATGTGCTTGACATGTTGACTAGCTGACTGCTCACTCACCTGCTGACTGAACGTATAGAGTGTGCAATAGGGACATTTTCTGCCAGAATTTCATGTCAATAAGGTGATTTAGCTTTCTAAAGGATATAGTGCCTTTCTGAAATCTGTACAATAAAATGATCAGGAATAACTAGGAAATGCTGCAAACAAGAATTAGTATTACAGCTGCACATCGCTGTTACTTGAGTAATGTGCATTCTGTTGAAGCTCCTCTTCCAGTGAGAAAGAGACCAGGATGAGGAGAAGGAGAAGAAGAAAGGCCAGCTGGTGAAGGTCATATACGCTCTATAAATACATTACGTTCTGTAAACTGCTACTGAAAAAGGGTCTGCAGAGGCATAGCAATAGGCAATGGCAGCAAAATGAAATAAAGGGCTGGTGAAGTAACGCGTTACTTAGCCTAGTGGGCTGGTTCTTGATGTATGGTGATGCCAATAGCAGGAGTTCAATTTCTGTACCAGCTGGGGTATGAAGATCCTACCCTCTCAACCTCTCCCCTTGCCTGTGGAGACCTTTGGGTTAAATTCACCATCAGTCTTGCTTCTCTCTATGAAGACAGAAGTCTGTGGTCTCTTTATATCTATCAGTGTCAGAGCTCCAGTGCTTGAGAAATGTCCATTTTGTTACATTTGTCTGTTCAATGTAATCATAGGACAAGAATCTGGTTAGTCTATTTAAAGGTAAAATTACTGATAATTATTAATCCATCTGTTCAGAGATCTTACTACATACTTCTGGAGCAGGTGGGACTTGAACTCTATTCTCAGCTCAGAGGTAGGGGACTACCACTGCACCACAAGAGTTCCAAAGATATGATTATATTCATACTGTTATGACGACATGACTAATCATACAGAGAGTATGATGGAGACATTGTATACTCAAATATCCTATGTCATGATTTAGCCTTCTTAAATGTATTATGCTTGTCCAAGATCAGTGCAACATTACAACAGGGAACAACACTCAGCATTACAGATCATTAACGTTTAAAATCTGATCAGCTTACTTAAACATCTATAACTGCATTTTCTCTCAACACCAATGAGCTGATACACTTTTTGGAATACTATCAAAATCACCTGACCCAAAAGTAGCCAAACGCTCAGCAACATACAAAGGGATATCCATTGGCTGGGACTCCAATGGAGAATTACCTGAATATTAAAATTCATCACTTGCAATCTATAACCCACAATGAAATCTTCAAATGTCTCTGATAATGAGACTTCCCGACTTTTGATATCACAAGAATGAAAACATAAATCTCAAATTTCTTCTTGGAAAGAGGAGGATCGGATTCCACCCTTCTATTCCCACCCAATCCTTATCAAAGGATGAAAGGTGAACTCTGACAATGGACAGCTGAAACTCATGGTAGAAATGGATCATACTGATGGAGAGTCAACAAACAGGTTTCCATACATCAAAACCATCTCCAGTGAGCAGTCACTACGGAAGGTTTTGTCCTTGTAGAAAAGGAAACATCTAGAAATACGGAGAAATATGTGGGAATGTGCAATAACATCAAAAATGAATACCCTATCTCTCTTATTTACAATATATATTAATAACTTGGATGAAGAAAGGGAATATACTGTCACCAGGTTTGTGGATGTCACAAAAATATGTAGCAAGACAAGTGATGAGGATGAAAAAAAAAGCACGCAGAGGGGTATAGACAGGTTAAATGAATAGACAAAAGCTTTGCAGATGGAATATAATGTGGGGAAATGTGAGGTTATACACTTTTGCAGGAGGAATACAGGAGCTGAATATTATTTAAATGGAGAATGACTTCAGAAATCTGCAGACAGAGGAGTTTGAGAGTAGTCGTCCAGAAATCACAAAAAAGTAGCATTCAAGTTCAGGTAATAAAGGGAAAAGGAATGTTGGCCTTCCATTCTAAGGAAAAGGGTGGGGGTGGGAGCAGCACGGTGGCTCAGTGTTTCGCACTGCTGCCTCACAGCACCAGGGACCCAGATTCGGTTCCACCCTTGGCCGACTGTCTGTATGGAGTTTGCACTTTCTCTGTGTCTGTGTGGGATCCCTTCGGGTGCTCCGGTTTCCTCCTACAGTCCAAACGTGTGCAGGTCAGGTGGATTGACCATGCTAAATTGCCCCATAGGGTCCAGGGATGTGCAGGCAAGGTGGATTAGCCATGGGAAATGCAGGGTTACAGGAATGGGTCTGGATGAGAAGCTGTTTAGAGGGTCAGTGTAGATTCAAAGGGGCAAATGGCCTGCTTTTAACTGTAGGGATTCTATGAATTGTCTATTCTATAATCTATAAAAATACGAAAGTTTTGCTAAAACTACACAAAATAATAGTCAGACCACAGCTGGAATACTATGAACAGTGTTGGGCCCATTAGATAATATGTGTTACATGGGAACCAGCAGGAGGCTTCCATGCTCATGTTTGGCTTAATGTCGTAAAAAGCTTATGCAGTCCATAGTCAATGTTGAGGACTCGCAGGGAAACTCCTTCCCAACTATGTACCACTGTGCAGCCACCCTTGCTAGGTCTATCCTCCTGGTGGAAAAGAACATCATCATCATCTGTGGTTGTATCTGGAATGTTTTCTGTAAGGTATGATTCCATAACGATGGCCATGTTAAACCATGGCTTGACTAGTCTACATGATAACTCTTTCAAATTTGACAGTAAGCCCCAGGATGTCAGTTTGGAGGACTTTGTCGGGTTGCCAGAACTTGTGTTTGGTATTGTTTGTAGTGCCTTCATCGATGCCAGGTGGCCAGTCAAGTTTCATTCCCTTTTTGAGACTTTCTCTAGCTGTTGATTCAACTGAATATCTTGCTAAGCCATTTTGGAGGGTTGTTCAAAGTCAACTATATTTCTGTGGGTCTGGAGTCACATGAAGTCTAAACAAGATAAGAATGGAAGGTTCCTTTCACGAACAACCATTACCGAACCAGGTGGGTCACTATAACAATGGCTTTGTGATCATCATTAGACTTTTAATTCCAGATATTTATCAAATTCAAATTCCACCAGTTTTCATGGTGGGATTCAAACCTGTGTCCATGAAACATTACTTGGGTCTCTGGATTACTAATTCAGAAATAAAGATACTGAACTACTGCTTCCCACATGAGTAATAATTATAGGAAACTACTAAATTGAATTTTGATTTTGTTTTAAACAGATATCTGGACTTAATCTCTGTGATGACATATGATTTTCATGGAGTGCAGGATAATTTCACTGGACACCATAGCCCCCTGCATCCTGGCTCTGCTGACAATAAGTCTAATAGTATTGTAAGTATTTGTGCAAAAGTGGTATCTATATTTTAATATTTTCGTTATCACAAATATCTAGTAAGAACTTTTTTGTTGGCTTGTAGAACCTCAAAGATATCAAACTGAATTATTTTACAGGAGCACGCTTTAAAATACTGGAGGGATAAGGGTGCAGCAGCAGAAAAACTACTTGTTGGATTTCCAGCATTTGGAAATACCTACAAACTTAGTACCTCCCAAAAAGATCTTGCTGTTCCTGCCTTTGATGGTGGTTCCCCTGGTCCATACAGTGGCAAAAGTGGATTTTTGGCATACCAAGAGGTAATCATGTTGAAACTGTTTGTGGTGTTATTATCCCAACTGTGGTGGTCCTGGACAAGTTCGTTCTCGGAATGATCAATAATGTTTCTTTTTTCTTTCTTTATTAACTTGGATATTAGTCACTGAGACATATTCACATGAAGCTGCATATTTTCTTCAATAACAGAACAGAAGTATTTTTTTCCACAGGAGAAAAAAGCAAGCTACTTAAATGCAAAAGAATTTTATAATAAATTATCTTAAGACAACTGAAAAATAAACTTTCAAGGTATTTCTTGACATTATCTATTACAGAGAATCTCAAGTCCAGAGAGAATTTACTACTGGGTAAATGAATAAATTAGTGCTTAGAATTTTGTTTCCCAGAAAACTGCAAAAGATTTTTTTTTTGGCCAGAACCAAATCAATGGAATGATAACTGAAAGTTGATGAGAATTACACCCAGCCCAGAACGGTCAGACAAGAACTCTGCAGTAACGGGAGGACAGTTGGTCGATACTGAAAACAAATGCTCAAAATGCAAATTTGTATCAGACCTTTAAGTTGAATAGTTATTGAAATATGTGAATACAATCATCAAGTAGCTTAGATGTTCCTTGAATAAATAACTCCATGCTTCAATAATGTGATAAGGAATTAGGACAGTTGACTGGAATATTTCAACACAAAGTTTAGGCGAAGATCTATTTTGAGCCATAGAGATATACAGCATGGTAACAGACCCTTCTGTCCAGCTCATCCATGCCGACCAGATATCCTAAATAAATCTAATCCCATTTGCCAGCATTGGACCGACATCCCTCTAAATCCTTCCTATTCATGTACCCATCCAGATGCCTTTTAAATGTTGTAATTGTACCAGCCTCCATTATTTTCTCTGGCAGCGCATTCCATACACACACCACTGTCTGTGTGACAATGTTGCCCCTTAGGCCCCTTTTCAAATCTTTCCCTTCTCACCTTAAATCTATGCCCTCTAGTTTTGGACTCCCCCACACTGGGGGAAAAAGCCTTGTCTATTTAGCCTATCCATGCCCTTCACCCCGCAGCCTCTGACGCTCTAGGGAAAATATCCCCAGTCTACTCAGCCTCTCCCTATAGCTCAAACCCTCCAACTCTGGCAACGTCATCAAATCTTTTCTGAACCCTTTCACGTTTCACAACATCCTTCCTATAGCAGGGAGACCAGAATTGAATGCAGTATTCCACTAATGGTCTAACCAATGCCCTTTACAGCTGCAACGTGACCTCCCAACTCCTATACTCAATGCACTGACCAATAAAAGTAAGCGTACCAAACGCCTTCTTCACTATCCCGTCTAGCTGCGACTCCATTTCAAGGAACTATGAACCTGCATTCCAGTGTTCAGCAACACTCCCCAGGACCTTACCATTAAATGTATAAGTCCTGCCTTGATTTGCCTTTTCAAAATTGCAGGACCTCACATTTATCTAAATTAAACCCCATCTGCCACCCCTCGGCCAATTGGCCCATCTGATCAAGATCCCATTGTACTCTAAGGTTACCTTCTTTGCTGTCCACTAAGTTTCCAATTTTGATGTCATCTGCAAACTTACTAACCATACCTCCTATGTTCACATCCAAATCATCTATATAAAATGACAAAAAGCTGTGGGTCAAGTACTAATTCTTGTCGCACACCACTGGTTACAGGCCTCCAGTCTAAAAAGCAACCCTCCACCACTACCTTCTGTCTCTACCTTCGAGCCAGTTCTGCATCTCTACTCCATGTGATCTAACCTTGCTAACCAGCCTACCATGAGGAACCCTGCCGAACACCTCACTGAAGTCCATATAGATCACATCCACCGCTATGCCCTCGTCAATCATCTTTGTTACTACTTCTTCAAAAAACTCAATCAGGCTCGTGAGACTCTATTTCCCACGTATGAAGCCATGTGACTATTACTAATCAGTCCTTGCTTTTCCATTTACATGTAAATCCTGTCCCTCGGGATTCCCTCCAACAATTTGCCCACCACTGATGTTATGCTCACTGGTCTATAGTCCCCTGGCTTTTCCTTACCACCTTTCTTAAATAGCGGCACCGCATTAGCAAACCTCCAGTCTTCCGGTACCTCAGCTGTGGCTATTGATGATACAAATATCTCAGCAAGGGGCCCAGCAATCACTTCCCTAGCTTCCCACAGCGTTCTAGGATATGCCTGATCCAGTCCTGGGGATTTATCCGCGTAATGAGTTTTAAGATATCCAGTGCTGCCTCCTCTGTTATACGGACATTTTTCAAGATGTCGCAATTTATTTCCCCACCTTCTCTTTCATATCCTTCTCCACAGTAAACTCTAATGCAACATATTCATTTAGTATCCCCCCCATCTCCTGCGGATCCATACATAGTTGGCCTTGCTGATTTTTAAGGGTCCCTATTCTCTCCTTCGTTATCCTTTTGTCCTTAATGTACTCATAGAATCCCTTTTGGGTCCTTCTTACCCTATTTGCCAAAGCTATCATGTCTTCTTTTGCCCTCCTGATTTCCCTCTTAAGTATACTCCTACTGCCTTTATACTCTTCTAGGGATTCACTTGATCCCTGCTGTCTATACCTGACATAGGCTTCCTTCTTATTCTTGACCAAAACCTTAATTTCTGTAGTTTACCAGCATTCCCTACACCTACCAGCCTTGCCCTTCACCCTAACAGGAACAAACTGTCTCTGGATTGTCATTATCTAATTTTATTAAAGACTTCCTATTTTCCAGCTGTCCCTTTACCTGCAAACATCAGTCCCCCAATCAACCTTTGGAAGTTTTTGCCTAATACAGTCAAAATTGGTCTTTCTCCAATTTAGAATTTTAACTTTTAGACCCGATCTATCCTTTTCCATCACTATTTTAAAACTAGTAGAATTATGATCACAAGCCCCAAAGTGCTCCCCCACTGACACCTCAGTCACCTGCCCTGCCTTATTTCCCAAGAGTAGGTCAGGTTTTACACCTTCTTTAGTTGGTAAATCCACATACTGAAGTGGAAAATTTTCTTGTACACACTGAACAAATTCCTCTCCATCCAAGCCCTTAACACTATGGAAGTTCCAATCTATGTCTGGAAAGTTAAAATCCCCTACCATAAACCACCCTATTACAGATAACTGCGATCTTTTTAAAAATTTGTTTTTCACTTTCCCACTATTTGTAGGTCTATAGTACAATCCCAATAAAGTGACCATCCTTCCTTATTTCTCAGTTCCACCCAATTAATGTCCCTGGACGTATTCCCAGGAATATCCTCAAGTACAGTTCTAATGTTCTCCCAAATCAAAAATACCACTCCCCTCCTCTCTTGCCCCCCTTTCTATCCTTCCTATAGCATCTATACTCTGAAAAATTAAGCTGCCAATCCTGTCCATCCCTGCGTCATGTCTCTATAGTTGCTTTGATATCCCAGTCCCATGTTCCTAACCATGCCCTGAGGTCATCTGCCTTACCTGTTAGGCCTCTTGCATTGAAACAAATACAGTTCAATATATCAGTCCTACCTCGTTCTCTATTTTGTTCCTGCCTGTTTGACTTACTCCTTTTCCCAACTATACCAGTTTCAGACTGATCTTTCCTCACCATCTCCCTGGGTCTCACCACCAAATCATCTAACCACCTCCTCACCCCCACACCCCCATCTAGTTTAAATCCTCCCGAGCAGCTCTAGCAAATCTCCCGCCAGTATATTAGTCCCTTCCAATTAAGGTGAAATTCAGTCCTTCTTATACAGGTCACTACGACACCAGAAGACATTCGAATGATCCAAAATTATGAATCGTTTACCCCAGCACCAGCTCCTCAGCCACACGTTCATCTGCTCTATCCTTCTATTCATACCTTTACTAGTTCATGGCGCCAGGAGTAATCCATATATCACTACCCTCGAGGACCTACTTTTTAATTACCTGTCTAACTTCCTATATTCTCTCCTCAGGAAGAGAAAAGGCTGAGATTCTATGTCGTTAGTTCCAGTGTGTACAACAACCTTTTGCTAGTCCCTCTCTCCTTTGAGAATATTCTGCACTTCCTATGAGATATCTTTGATCCTGCTCCAGGGAAGCAACACACTATTCTGATGTCTCACTGTTAGCCTCCGAAACGTCTGTCTGTGTGTCTCTGACGACAGAGTCCCCAATCACAATTGATCACTTGGAACCTGGCAATACCCCTTGTTACATTAGAGCCAGTTTTGGTACCAGAAACCTGGCTGTCAGTGCTACATTCCCCTGAGAGTCCATCACCCCCTACATTTGCCAAAACAGCATACTTGTTTGAGATGGGGATAGCCACAAGGGACTCATGCACTACCTGCCACCCGCTCCTACTTTTGCTGGAGGTAACCCACCTACCTGACCACATCTTCAATTTATCTCCCTGCCTACAACTGCCATCTATCAGACCCCCAGCTCCTGTAAATCCCACATTGCCTCTAATTGCCGCTCCAACTGATCCAGTAGGATTTGCAACCAAACACACTTCCTGCAGACATAATCATCAGCAAACGGAAAATCTCCTTAATCTGCCACATCCAATAGGAAGAGCAAATCACTCCAATAAAGCCCCTCTTTGCACCTTAACAATCCACAGGCCCAGAAAATAGCACCGTCTTGCTGCTATCATTAGATTTCTTACAAGCTATTCCAGAATAGAGCAAACCTTTATGAATCTTTACAATAAATCTGAACAAAATGTTATTGTCAGCAATATATCCAGGCCAATCTCTGTAAAAGGGTATATAGAAAGAGACTTTGGAGGGCCTCAGCCCAGTCAGTCATAGAGATAAAGTCCTCGATGTACATTTGCTCTGGAGTAGTTTGAGAAATCCTGAAGATGAGAGACTCCAAGAAGAAAAGTAAAAGTAGAAGAAGAAAGATTATCCTGGGCTAGTTTTGAAGAAACCTGCCTTAGTCAGATCCAAGTCCTTCATGGGAAGTCTCCTAGAAGAAAGTGTAAATTGCCCAGAGAGACAAGCAATCTCCATTTAAAATATTAAAAATGGAACTCAAACTACCTGCAATGGTAGCAGTGGTGGAGACACCAATTTAGATCAAATTGGTATAATTACTTCAAATTCCATGGGGAGAAATCACAAGAAAATTTCTACAAAGGAGACTGAGAAGAATTACCTTGGTGAGACACAGTCTGAAAGCTACGAGTAAGATGAGCAGTCACTACTCCAATTCCAGCTGTTTGAAACCTGAAAGGTCCCCCTGAGACCAGTGGTGACAGTTGTGCAGAAAAAAATGCCAGAGATATCAAACAACATTGAACTTCTATACCACAGAGTAGAAACACCATTTTAGTATGTTCCTGTGTGCAGTTGATCTGCTGAGACAGTTGGTTAAAGAATCTTATAAAGGCATTTGTAAAAGACTTCAGTCCTAAATAGAACATTGTGATCAAACCTGCATCATTTGAATCACAAATCCCAAAAGCCAGCGAGTCCTTTGAATAGTCTTTTATCGATCTGCTTACATTAACCATTTCTTATGAGTATGCTGCATGTGGAAGACTAACTCAGTGATATAAAGGAGATAGCAAGAACTGCAGATATTGGAGTCAGAGACAACACTGTGGAGCTGGAGTAACACAACAGGTCAGGCAGCATCAGAGGAGCAGGAAAGTTAACATTTTGGTTCGAACCCTTCTTCAGAAATGCGGAGGTGAAAGGAGCTGGGAAATAAATTGAGAGGAGGGGTGGGGCTGGGAAAAGGTAGGTGGGACGGTGATAGATGAATGCAGTTAGGGAATGGTGGGGATTGGTCAGTGGGATGGGTGGGGCAGATAGGTGGAAGAGAAGATGGACAAGTTGTGTTGGGTCAAGGAGCTGGGAGGGTGGATAGGTGGGGCTGGGGAAAGATAGGTGGGGTAGTGATAGGTGGATGCAGGTAGGGGGTGGTGGAGATTGGTCGGCGTGAAAAGTAGGGCCGATAGGTGGGGAAGATGATGGACAGGTTGTGTCAGGTCAAGGAGGAGGGGATGAGAAGGAAGTTTGAATGTGGGATGAGGCTGGGGGTTGGGGAGATTTTAAAACTGGTGAATTCTACATTAAGGCCGTCGGGTTGGAGGCTCTCCAGCCTCATCCCATGTCCAAACATCCCTCTCATCACCACCTTCTTGACCTGGCACGACCTGTCCATCTTCTTCCCCACTCATCCGCTCTACCCTTCCCGCTGACCTATCTCCAGTGAATGGCTATCACATGTTTTGCACATTTGTTTCAAAGAGCACAGCCCTGTCTATTGCCATATGTCTTACAGTACATGCAATGGCATTACACTGCATGCCCAATTGATGGACCTTAATTGGTCATCGCTGTAATTCTTTGCACACTCAGGATAAAATAGCATATGATTGCCAATTACAAAATCACATTGGTGTTAGCTGCTGTGTTCTGAATATCGCATGTATGGTTTGCTTAAGTATTGTCAGTACGCAGAACAGAATAGTGGACAAAAATACATCCTTCCCTGATGCACTCAATGGTGTTTATGCTCGGTTCGAACAGAAGGTTAGTGAAACAGTATCACCTGTCCCAAAAGTATCAGTCACCAGATCGGCCTTCTCGAGAGTGAACCCAGGGAGTCCCCGGTCGTGCACTCCAATCCCGTGCGAACCTGCTGATGGAGTATTCGCTGACATCTTTAGTCTCTCCTTGCTACTATCTGAAGTCTCCAGCTGCTTCAGGATGACCACCATCATCCCAGTACCAAAGGAAACACATGCAACGTTCTTCAATGACTACTGCTCCGTATCTCTAACCTCCCTTATTATGAAGTACTTAGAGAGGTTAGTCATGGCTCATATTAACTCTAGCCACCCAGCCTGCCTCGTTCCCTTGCAATTTACCTACTGTTGCAACAGGACAATGACAGATGCCATTTGTTTAGCCCTACTCTCATCCCTGGAATATCTGAATAAAACGATACCTATAAAAAAAAACCAAAAGAACTGCGGATACCGTAAATCAGGAACAAAAACAAAGTTGCTGGAAAAGCTCAGCAGGTCTGGCAACATCTGTGGAGAAGAAAACAGAGTTAACGTTTCGGGTCCGGTGACCCTTCCTCAGAACTGATGGTGGCTGGGAAAACGTCAGTTTATATGCAGAAAATAGGGAGGTGGGTGGGGTAGGCAGTAAACGATAAGATAGAGCTCAAAGAGAGAGAAAGACAGTTGGACAGACAAAGGAGTTGCGAACGATCAGGCTGGGAGGGTGAATAGTTGTTAATGGGGACTGTTAGTGACTAACAACAGGGGGTGTGTAGTGGCAGGCTATGTGGTAGCAAGGCCTGGTGTGTGGGGGTTGGGCTGGGACATGGGAGACTTTACGCCTTAAAATTATTGAACTTAATATTGAGTTCGGAGGGCTGTAGGGTCCCCAAGCAGAAAATGAGGTATTGTTCCTCCAGCTTGCATTGGGCTTCACTGGAATACTGTAGCAAGCCGGAGACAGAGATGTTGGCCAGAGAGCAGGGTGGTGCATTGAAGTGGCAGGCAACAGGTAGTTCAGGGTGTTTTTTGCGAGCAGAACGTAGATATTCTGCGAAGCGGTCACCAAGTCTACGCTTCGTTTCCCCAGTGTAGAGGAGACCACATTGTGAGCAGCGAATGCAATAGACTAGATTCTTGGAAGTGCAGGTGAAGTGTTGCTTCACCTGAAAGGTATGTTTGGGCCCTTGGATACTGGGGAGGGAGGCGGTAAATGGGCAGGTGTTGCACCTTCGCCGGTTACAGGGGAAGGTGCCATAGGGCTGTGGGGAGGTCTTCGGGGTGGGTGTCCCCGAGGGAACGGTACCTGCAGAAGGCGGACAAGGGAGGGGAGGGGAATATGTGTCTGGTGGTGGCATCTTGCTGCAGGTGGCGGAAATGGCGTCTGATGATCATCTGCGACCGCTTCGCAGAACATCTACATTCTGCTCGCAAAAGAGACCCTGAAACTACCTGTTGCCTGCCACTTCAATGCACCACCCTGCTCCCTGACCAACATCTCTGCCTCCGGCTTGCTGCAGTGTTCCAGTGAAGCCCAATGCAAGCTGGAGGAACAACACCTCATTTTCTGCTTGGGGACCCTACAGCCCTCCGGACTCAATATTGAGTTCAATAATTTTAGGGCGTAAACTCTCCCATGTCCCAGCCCAACACCCCACACACCAGGCCTTGTTACCACATAGCCTGCCACTACACACCCCCTGTTGTTAGTCACTAACAGTCCCCATTAACAACTATTCACCCTCCCAGCCTGATCGTTTGCAACTCCTTTGTCTGTCCAACTGTCTTTCTCTCTCTTTGAGGTCTATCTTATCATTTACTGCCTACCCCACCCACCTCCCTATTTTCTGCATATAAACTGACGTTTTCCCAGCCACCATCAGTTCTGAGGAAGGGTCACCGGACCCGAAACGTTAACTCTGTTTTCTCCTCCACAGATGCTGCCAGACCTGCTGAGCTTTTCCAGCAACTTTGTTTTTGAAAAGGATACCTATGTCAGGCTTCTGTTTATTGACTACAGGTTTGCCTTCAACACTATAATATTGAGCAGACTAATCCCCAAACTCTGAGACCTAGGTCTCTGCTCTGCCCTCTGCAACTGGACCCTTGACTTCTTGACCCACAGACTGCAATCAGTGAGAATAGGCAACAGCACCTCCTCCATAACAATCCTCAACACTGGCATCCTGCAAGATTGCTTACTCAGCCCCCTCCTGTACACCCATGACTATGTGGCCAAATTTCATCCAAACTCCCTCTACAAGTTTGACAAAACAGAATATAGGAAAGAGAGGGCTTAGTGATATGGTGCGAAGATAACAATCTCTTACTCAATGCTAGCAAAACTAAAGAACTGATCATCGACTTCAGGAAGCAAGGAGGAGGGCACACCCCTACCTACATCAATGGAGCTGAGGTGGAGATGATTGAGACCGTCAAGTTCCTAGGTGTGAGGGTCACCAACAATCTGTCCTGGACCACCCATGTTGATGTGACAGTCAAGAAGGCACAACAATGCCCTTCTTCCTCAGGAGGCTAAGGAAATTCAACATGTCCATAAGGACCCTCAGCAGCTTTTACAGATGAGGCATAGAAAGCATTCTATCAGGATGCATCACGGCTCGGTACGGCAACTGCTCTACCCAGGACTGTAAGAAACTACAAAGTTCTGAACATAGCCCAAACCATTACACAAGCTAACCTTCCATCCATTGACTCCATCTATATGTTTTGTTTCCATGAAAAGGTGGCCAACATCAAACACCCCCCCACCTGTTTATAATTTCTTCAATCTCTTCCATCAGGCAAAAGATACAAAAGCTTAAACACAGATGCCAACAGGTGAAAGAACAGCTTCTTCCCTGTTATTGGACTTCTGCTTTTTTGCCACCTTCTTTGCAGCTGTAACTTTGTATTCCTTGCTCTGTTCAATCACTCTATGATCTTTGTATGTTATTATCTTTCTGTACTGCATGCAAAACAAAACTTTTCATTGTACTTAGATAAATGTGACAATAATAAATCCAAGCAAATCAAACACACATTGCAAAAAGCCCAAAAGGATGTGCTGCTAGATACAATCTGCCAGACTTTGGGACATACAGCCTAAATACTTGGCATCATGCTGGCACTGAAATCCATCAATCATGTTGCTTATTTGTGTGATAGGCACAATGTCTTTTTGGCTTGAAGGCAGTATCCTGTTAAAGACAAACACCATTCATTTTGCTATATAATAGCAGCGTGAAGCTAGCTGTTTTGCTGACAATTTAGAGGTGGAATGGCACACTTGCATGTACTTGGAAGCTGCATATATTACTAAACAAGCCCCAGTTATTTACACATAGAAAGAACATGTGATGCACTGAAAAGGCAAACCGTTATGAGGAGCAGGGTTTTGATTTTGCCATCTGCTAATGGGCACCGCCAAATGTGTGGAAGCAGAAATTTTGCTGAAGTGTCTTTAGTCCAATAAATAGAAAATGTCACTTTTCAGCAAATCCCATTTCATTCCATTTGTTTAAAGATATTATATATGTATATGTTCCTCCATGATATCTATTGTGAACACAAAAAAAATTTTCCTGTCATGCAGAGGTTCAGACACTCCTAAAGTCTACAAACTATGCCTTTTGAAAAAGATTTGAAAGAGATATTCATGAAAGATTCACCAGGATGATCCCCAGGATGGATGGATTGTCTTATGAACAAATGTTAAACAGGTTGCGATTCCACTCCCTGGAGCTTAGAAGAATGAGAGGTGATCTCATTGAAACATATAGGATTCTTAAGGTGCTTGACAAGTGAATTCTGAGAGAATATTTCCCTTGTGGGACAGTGTAGGACCAGAGTGCACAGTCCCAGAATAAAGAGGCACCAACTTAAGACTGAGATGAGGAGGGATTTCTCTCAGAGGATTGAGAGTATTGGGAACTCCTTGCCACAGAGTCCCTTGTGTATATTTAAGGCTGAGATAGTTTCTTGATCAGTCAGGGAATCAAGGGCTATGGGGAAAAGGCAGAAAAGTGGACATGAAGAACGTTGGATCAGCCATCATCCTATTGAATGGCAGAACAGGTTTGAAGGGCTGAACGGCATACTCCTATTCATATTTCTTATTGTCTTCTTTTATGATAGATCCCCCAACCTTTTGTGATTAATCCTCACTGTTAGCATTAAAAGGATAATATTGCATATATTTAATACTCTATCCCTGTACTTTTCTTTCTTAGCAATGTATGTTTTCAGGAGGATTCTTTCTTCTCTAATGAAATATCAATGTTCTACTTATTTTCCAATTAAATATATTTAATTCATTAGTAAAACAATTTGACTAATTGTGTATAAGTGGGATTGAATCTGTGAGAAAATAGGATACATTTGCCTGACATTCTAACAATAATCATTGGTTTTGATTGACAGATCTGTGCATTTTTGAAAGATGCATCCCTTCAATTTATTAATGATCAGATGGTGCCTTATGCATTCAAGGGTAATGAATGGCTTGGATATGATGATCAGAAGAGCTTCAAGACCAAAGTAGGAGTTTTGTATTTATCACCATAATTTCACACATACCATCATTAATTAATAGATAAATCTTAATGGAATTTTGCTCTCTTATCACCTTTAGATGCTACGCATACTGTTCAATTCAAATAATGGCACTGATAGTGGTATATCTTTTATGTATTACAAAAGAAAAAAATGAGGTCAATATTCCTCAATTGTATGTCTTGTCTGGTGAAAGGATTTGCGGAATGATTAGTCCAAATGAGTCCAATTCTGACAGGTCACACTTTGTACAGGATCATGTTCCGTAGAATGTGACGATAATATTTCCCAGAGTATAGGATTCAATCACAGATCAAATAAGTTTGTGATATTATACAGAAATAACTCCATAAAGGCCAGTATCCATTCACCAAGTCACACATACTTCACATTGCATAGTACCTAATAGCCACAGGTGAGGTGCCGGAAGATTGGAGGTTGGCTAATGAGGAGCCTCTATTTAAGGAAGGCGGAACTATAGACTGGAACTGTGGAACTGGAACTGTGGTAGAATTACAACATTAAAAAGGCATCTGAACGGATACGCGAATAGGAAGGGTTTAGGGGAATATGGGCCAAATGCTCGCAACTGGGACTAGATTATTTTAGGATATCTGGTCGACATGGACTAAAGGGTTTGTTTCCATGGTATGCATCTCTATGACTCTGACTCAGTTGGCACAGAGCTGGCTCCTAGAGACAGCAGAACATCTGACACTCCTGTTTATCATAGAAACATCATAGAATCCCTACAGTGTAGAAGCAGGCCATTCGGCCTATCGGGTCCACACCATCCCTCTGAAGACCATCCTCTTTGACCCATCCTATACACTGTCCCTGTAACCCTGCATTTTTCATGTCTAATCCACCTAGCCTGCACATCCCTGGACACTGGGCAATATAGCATGGCCAATCCACCTAATCTGCATATCTTTGGACTGTGGGAGGAAATCGGAGCACCCAGGGGAAACCCATGCAGACACGGGGAGAATATACCAACTCCACACAGACAGTCACCCAAGGCTGGAATTGAACCCGGGTCCCTGATGCTGTGAGGCAGCACCGATAACCATTGAGCCACAGTACCATCCCGTTTGCAAGGTTCCAGCTTTCATGTGGTCCACGTGCTTGTTTGGAACCACCTCTCCTAACCTAACTTCATACATCACGGGACCTGGCCTCATGTTGACCATGCCTCTTACCCATGGAGAGGAATTCCCTTGGTTCCTACACCAAACTTCATTTCTATCCATCAGCCAGGGCTCCCTGATTGGACCAAGTTAACAGCTCAATCAGGGAACTCATACGCAATGAGATCGACTTGGCTGATCTCATTCCACCCATTACATCCATCCCCCTCCAAGTCCTGGGATGTAGGCCCATTATTTTTCCTGTAGATTCTCCTTAGACGTTTTCATACCAGGTCTGGGTTCTCTGACTCTGCCTCAGATACTGGCGGCATGTACTGGAACATAGCCCAACTCTTGTGCCCAGAGCATCTCGGCTAAAACTCATCATCATCTTCAGGTAGTAACGACGTCGAGGCTGCGATTTCTACTGTGTTCATCTCATTCCCGGAGATTTCTTTGACACTAGGTGAAAGGGGAGAACCCATGAGTTCTGACAGACTTGCCTGAAGTTCTGAGGGGCTGGGTAAGCTTTGTTCCTGTCCTGCTTGCAAGGTTGCAGCTTTCGTGTGGTCCATGTGCCTGTTTGGGACTGCCTCTCCTACCCGAACTTTATACGTCGCTGAACCTGACCTCATGTCGGCCATCCCTCTTAACCGTGCAGAGCCATTCCCGTGGTTCCTACAACAAACTTTGTCCCCTGAAGTAAACTGCTTCCCTCTCTTAGAGGAGGCTTGTGTCTGGCATCGGCATTCCTGATGCCGTTTCACCCTCCTTCCCCCCACCCCAGATCAGATTTAACGTGGTGCAGAGTCTTCTCCCCATTAGCAACTCTGCTGGAACTGCCCCTGGAATTGCTGGGGGTGGTTCTATAATTAAACAGGAACTGGGACAGTTTGGTATCGAGTGAAGCTCTAAGCTGTTTCTTTAAGTCTGCCTTCAAAGTTTGGACAGCTCTTTCCGCCAGACGATTGAATGATAGATAGTATGGAGCTGTCCTTGTACGCTGAATGTCATTCGACTTTAGGAAATATTCAAATTCCCTGCTGGAAATTATTGGCCTGTTGTCTGTAACCAGCATTTCTGGGTGTCTGTGTATTGCAAAAGATGCCCGCAACTTTTCAATTGTCGTCCCCATGTTTGACGAATGAACTTTATGCACATCCGATCAATTTGAATAGGCATCCACAATGACTAAGAATATAAACCCCATGAAAGGACTGATAGTTAATGTGTAACCAAGTCTAGGGTTTATTCATGAAGATGGAGAAGCTACTGGCAGTTATTTCTGTCCTTGTTGGCTCTCCTGGGCACTGCCCCACCAACATGGCTATGTCAGCATCCAATCTGGGCCATCAGATATAATTTCCTGCCAACATATTCACTTTGGACAGACCTGGATGACGCTAGTGGAGATCAGCCAGTATCTAGTGGTGACCTTTGCTTGGGGCAATCACTCTTGGTCCCCATAGTAATCTCTTCCTTGCCGGATCCAGAAAGGTTTCAATTCTGGTTGTGACGGTCCTTTTGTTTTCCCCCATTGCCAGGTTTTAGTTTTACCAGGACGAGATCTTTTTGTGTCCAAAGCCTGATATCTTCAGCGGTGATGGAAGGGAGTCCTGGAAGTTTAAAACCAGAATGGGCTCTTCCAGGGGAGGCATCACCGGTGGTGTATCTGCCAGTGGGAGGTGGCTCAAGGCATCCGCATTTGTCACTTGGCTTCCTGGATGGTTTCCAACTTTTAAGTGCATGCACTTGGAATAAGAATGCATTGCTGAATTCAACCTGAAGTTACGGATGGCAAGGCCCTGTCCTCTTTAATTACTCCTAGCAGAGGTTTGGGGTCCACTAATATTACAAATTTACATCCGCAAATGCATTGGTAGAACTTTCTCATACCAAAGTTGACTGCCAGCCTTTCTTCTCTATCTGGGTGTATCTTCATATGCTCCACATGGCAGTCTTGCATATTGGTACAAACCCTTATGGGCATTAATTGTGGCATACTTCTGGGACTCCACATCTAATCGCAATTACATGTCATGGCCCATGTCCAGCTTCGTGAAGGACAGCCCCTCTACCAGCTTTGTGTAGAAATCCTCTATGCAAGGGATTTGGTATTTATCCAGCTGTGAGAAGTGATTTGCTGTTTGCTTAAAATCCCCGCAAAGACGAACAGACCCATTGGGCTTCACAACTGGTACGACTGGTACTGCCCATTCCACAGGCTATACCAATTTGGTGACTACTTCGCTTTACTGCCTCCTGCTTTCTGCCTCTAGCATACAAGCAAATGGCACTGGGCGGGCCTTGCAGAATCATGGAATTGCTTCCTGGTCAACTTTTAAGGTGGCCCTAGCTCATTTGACAGTCCCTAAGCCTTCCTGATAAACATCCAGGTATTTAATTAGGATTCACTCAGGCAGCCATTGTCTAATTGGAAAACGTTGACTCAGTCAAGGTGAATCTTTCTCAACCAATTTTGCCCCATCAAGATTGGGCCTGAGCTTTTTACTACAATCGGTGGGAACTGAACCTCCTGCTTCTCATAAGGGACTGAAACCAAAGTTGTCCCCTTAATCTGTAAAGATTCCCTGGTCCAGGTTCTCGGTCTAGCCAAGGTCTTACGCAATATAAGTGTTGAAGTGGAGAGGAAATTTTGTTAAAGACTGGTTCTGCAATCACTGATAGAGTTGAGCTGGTATGGACTTGCATTAAAACCAGGTGAACACTTAACCAGACACTTATTTTGGTTCTGATTTGGATGTTACTGAGCAATTTAGCTGTTCCAAACCACCTGTAGGTGGACTTTCCAAGGTGTGAACTCTCATGGATACCAACCTATGTGTTCTCTCACTCAGGTCAGGCTTCATAGGATTCCTTTGCGTCTTGAGTCAGCAAACTGGCAGCAATTATAATAGCTTGCTGGCCCAGATCCTGAAGAACATCTTAGCCATTGGCCGAGGCACAGTTTTGTTGTGGGGTTTTGCTCTGGGCTGACCTAGGTTCCCTCTGCTCAGAATATGTCATGCGTGAGGCTACACGATTGCCTACAGTCAAGTGATGTTCCCCAAGCTTAGTCGGGCAGTTGAGGATGTCCACTTTCATTGGGATGCCCTGTAGCTCCCATGCTGTACTTGCCATATTTTCTAATGATAAAGCCTGTGCCTGTTTGAAGTCCAGTTGGCCTTCAGCTAATAGGTGCTTTTGCATGGTTATATCATTAATTCCATGCATCAACCAGTCTCTCAGCATCTCTTTCAGGGTTAACCCAAAATTGTGTGCCTTTGCCAGTCATCTTAACTCTGTCAAAAGTTCCCAATTAGATTCCCCTGGTTCTCAAACTACCGAATAAAACCGATAACATCTCAGGATTAAAGGAGGCTTGGTGTCATAATATTCCTTAACTAAATCCATTAACTCTTTAAAGGTTTTAGTAGGGGAGGCGATGGCCTAGTGGTATAATTGCTGGACTGTTAATCCAGAGATCCAGATAATGTTCTGAGGACCCGGGTTCAAATCCTGCCATGGCAGCTGGTGGAATTTGAATTCAATGAACATCTGGAATTAGGAGTCTAATGATGACCATGAATCCATTGTCAATTGTCAGAAAAACTCATCTGGTTCACTAATGTCCTTTAGGGAAGGAAACTGCCATCCTTACCTGGTCTGGCCTACATGTGACCCCAGACCCACAGCAATGTGGTTGACTCTGAACTAAGTTAGGAATGAGCAATCAGTGCTGCCTAGTCAGTGACTCCATCATCTGTATATGAACTGAAAAAAAAACTGATGCCTCAGGGAAATTCAGGCTCCTAATAACTGAAAATGCTGCAGGTCCGCAAGCAGTCAGGCGAATTACTCATGGCTTTACATTGGCCCCTAAGCCATTTGCTCAGAAAATTGCCTTACTTTTATTGTGGCTGAGTTAATATCCTGCAAACCTTTGTAACAGCATTGTGCAATTACCTACACCCAAACAGCCACAGTTGTTCAATAAAGTAGCTTACCACCACATCGTCAAGGGCAATTAGTAATGGGTAACAAATGCTGGCCTAGGCAGTGAACTCCTATCCCATGAACAAATGAAAAAAAAATGAAAATGCTGGAGTTTTTTTTTAATAAAGGAGGCAGCAGAGCATTGAGAACATCTCAGTATAACCAGACTGCATCAACATGGTGTTGTGAAAGGGAAACCGTGATTGATTAACTTACTGTTTTACTGAATTTGCCTTTGCCAATGGTGTGTTTAAAAGTTGCTGGGATCTGGAAGCTGGATGTGGAAGCTTTTATTTCTCTCTCTGTAACAGCTGAAAGCTAGGTTTCTCTTCCACTGAATTTGCTTTTTCCAAGGGTGTTTGAGATGTTACTATATTGGAACAGTCAACTAGTAGAGTGTTTTTTTTTAAACCTGGTAGTTTGACAAATCAAGTTGCATCCAGAACATAACACCTCGCACTTACCTTTCAAAATAATAAAAAGTTAGGATCTAGATTATCTTCTTAATATATTTTGAGAGTGTATGATCTGGTCCATAACATATTCACCATGGCTGGTTTGATATATTGCTCATTAAGACTTGATTGCATCTCGCTGGAAAGACACTTAATGAACTTTGACTCAGGCCAGCTTGTTCAGGCTGCTCACTACTTTATGTAATGCAACCAGCCACATGATACTTGTACAGCACAATCCCATGACAATCACATTCAGCTGATAAATAGTTCCAACTATCACACGTGGTCTATCATGTCTGTCTTAAATAGAACTTCAGCTTTTCAGAGGTACTGTGACAGTACAGGTCATTATTGCTGAGTTATAACACCAACATAAACATTCATTCAGTAAAACATAAAACCAGTGATAATTTTTAGTCAAGAGGTCATCACTAGGTTTCAATTTTTTTCTTCATTTCACTTCATTTCAGCTAACTCTGCAAATTTTAGCTTAGTCTTTATATTGCATGCTGTGGTAAGATGAACAAAAAAAAAATCTATCTGAAAAGGGAGAGATGGCAGAAGTCTGAGATGCAGAGTGATCTGAGTGTTCTGGTGCATTAATTACATCAGGCTACTATACAGGTACAGCAAGTAATTAGGAAGGCAAATGGAATAGTCATTTATCACAAGTAGAATGAAAAATAGAAGTAAAGATGCTTTGTAACTGTTCTACGCGCCATTGGTGAGACCAAATCTGGAGTATTGTGAGAAAAAGAGTTGATGCTTTACCTGCACTTCATTTAATCTAGTCTGCTGTATTGATTGCTCACAATGTGGTCTCCTCTACATTGACGAGACAAAACATAGGCTGTATTGATTGCTCACAATGTCTCACAATGTAGGGGAGACCACAATGTGAGCAATCAATACAGCCTATGTTTTGTCTCCTCAATGTAGAGGAGACCACTAAACATAGGCTTGGCAACCACTTTGCAGAACACCTACATTCTGCCTGCAAAAATTACCCTGAGCTTCCTGCTGCCTTCCATTTCACAGCACCACCGTGTTCCCTGCAACATCTCTGTCTCAGGTTTTCTGCAGTGCTCTCACGATTCTAAGCTGGAAGAACAGCACCTCATTTTCCACTTGGAGCCCCTGCAGCTTTCAGCACCCAATATCAAGAATTTTAGGTCCTTAACACTTTCTCCCATGTCTTTACCCCAACCCCCATATACCAGGCTTTGTCATCACATGGACTGTTACTACAAACTACTCATTGTCAGTGACTAGCAGTCCCCATTAGCAGCTATTGATTCTATGACTGACCTTTGCTCATTCCTTTGTCTGCCCAAATGATTTTCTCTCTCTGGGCTCCGTCACTCCATATCATTTACCCTTCCTTCACACCCCAACCTACCACCCGCACCCCCAACACCCCCAACCCCACCCCCCGACCCCATCTTCAGCATATTTACCAACCTTTTCCCAGCTAAAATCAGTTCTGAAGAAGAGTCACTAGACCCAAAATGTTAACTCTGCTTTCTCTGCACAGATGCTGCCAGACCTACTGAGATTTTCCAGCAATATCTGTTTTTGTTTCTGATTTCCAGCATTCACAGTTCTTCAGGGTTTTCTTTCTCTGGAGTTTTGTGTACAAGTTTGAGAATGTACATAACTAAGTCAAAGCAGTTCAGAGAAGGTTCAGTGGCCTGCAACCAGGGACGGAGGGGTTATCTTGTGAGGAAAGTTAAACAGGTTGGGCTTGTATCAAATGATATTTCAAAGGATAAGAGGTCATCTGTTGAGATGCATAAGGTTCTGAGGGGATGTTTCCCTTGTATAAGAAACTAGAAGTAATGGGTAGACATTAAAAACAAAAGGTCCTAAATTTAGAAAGGAGATGAGAACATTATTTTTTGCTCCCAAATAGTTGTGAGTCTGTGGAGCACTCTTCCCAGAAAGCAGGGAGGCAGGGCTATTCAATTTTTTTTTAAGAAAGATGGAGGTAAATTTTTGACTAAGACAGAAATCAAATGTTGTCAAGGTAGGCAGAGAAGTGGCTTTGAGACCACAACTGGATCAGAATGGAGCATGCTTGAGGAGCCACAAAGCCCACTCCTGCTCCTGATTCATATTCACATGGCACAGAATTCAGGACTAGTTTTTTATACTTTACATGAGTGAATTTACAATAAAAGAACTCCGTATTTATAATTAACTCAAAGATGTCTGTCTGCCTTGTTTCTTTACAGCTTTATGCATGTTCAGGTATGTATAGAACTTGGAAAATAACACATACATTTAAAAATTTCAAAACTTTGTTATATCACCCTCAGGAATGAAAAGTGAAGTATTTATTCATCTCCTATGATGTGGGCGTAACAATAGTCTGTGATGCAATAAACCTATTCCACATGTTGAATTGCATCTAAAAACAGATATTGCAGAACATTGATTTTGCAGATGGTAAACCTTATGAGGAAAGGCTAGACAGGCTAGGCTTGTATCTTCTGGAATATTGAAGAGTGAGAGATGACTTAATTGGAACATATAAGATCCTGAAGGCACTTGACCGGATGGATGTTTAAAGGATGTTTCCTCTTGTGGTAGAACCTAGAGCTAGGGTCATAGTTTAAGAATACACTCATTATAAAAATACTCATTTAAAACAAAAATGAGGAAACTTTTTTTTTCTCTCTGGGTTTGTACGTTCATAAGCATTTGGATATTATATGGGGTTTCAACAGAATTAAAGAGTGCAAGAACGTAAGACAATGCTTCAAACTGACTGTGTAAATCAGATTAAATATAATGGATTTGCTTTGAACAGAAGAATGTCCTCCACCACTATTAAGTGGAGTAACAATAAACTCAGTGAAGTGAGGAACAATATAGTAATTTGTGAAAAAAATGCTGATTATGACAGAATATGTTTAGAAATGTCAGCATCATTTATTCACCCCATACTCCTCCTTATCCTAATCACAATGTATCCATAGCGAACTGTGACTCAACTGATTTTGATACAGACCCACGAATTCAATGACCCAAATTAGAAAGAAGGCTATCTGCTACTTTGGGATAGTAAGAACTGCTGATGCTAGAGTCAGAGATAACACAGCGTGGAGCTGGAGGAACACAGCAGGCCAAGCAGCATCAGAGGAGCAGGAAAGTCGACGTTTCAGGTCGGGACCCTTCTTCAGATGCTCCTCTGATGCTGCCTGGCCTGCTGTGTTCCTCCAGCTGTCTGATACTTTCCAGTTTTTCTCTCCTGACTTCCTGTTCCCTTAGACCCTCCAGTTTTGGGGTGGGCTGAGCAGGACAAGTTGAGGGCCAGTGATATACTTCTACAGGTATCCCACCAAACAGCCATCAAAATATTATGGGTCTCCGTCCTTTGACCTCTCCTACATGTATGGAACTGAGTATTCTTCAGAGTTATTAAAGAGGAATCTTACAATCTATATCCTTAGAATTTCATTTTATTCAGGGGTAAGAACCAATCCTTTAATAAAAGACGATTTTTATTTCATGCTGCTTAATTGCATTTTTATATCTTTTGATTAATAGGCTCAATGGGTGAAGGATAATAAATTTGGAGGTGCCATGCTGTGGGCATTGGATCTGGATGATTACAATGGGACTCATTGTGCACAAGGAGTTTACCCTTTGACCAACACATTGAAGTCTGTCCTTGACATTAAATTTACTGGTAAATTGTTATGTGTGATCCAACTAAATCTGTGCTTTTAACAAAACCTGTGTCTCCATATACCTCCTATTTAAGGTTCACTTTCTGGTGCAATGTTTGTGTCTACATTTTTTTATTTTAAATGTCAATGTCCACATTTATAATGCAAACAACCTCCACCAAAATTTCATGCCATTATTAACCACACATCAGTGGTGACAGTATCACTCCTCATTACTGCCTCTCTTACTATCTGACCTAAGCTCCAAAGCAGCTCCTCCATATCAACCAATTCCACTTCTTTGCTTCCCAAATTAGTGGAATGCTTGCAACTTTACTCTGAATAATAACTTAAAACAAAAAATTATATGTCATATTATTTGGATCTCACTGAGGGCAATCTAACATCATCAGCCCACAGTCCAATTACCTCCAGTCAGGAACAAGTTCCTGCCTAAAGGGTCCATTCTTTCTCTGTAATCTCCTGTTGGCCTATGTGCTGAGTTGCATGCTGTACTCTTCAAGGTCGGGCCACTGTCTAAACCCATCCTTCTCTTTATATACCACAGCAGAGCCTTCAAATGTCTTAGCCCTGAACCCTGGAGCTCTGTTCCTAAAGCTCCCCCTATAGAGACTCTTTAAATCCATCCTCTGTCCACTGTGGAATGCTGTTTGAGTTCAAGGTTCAAATTTTTGGGAAGAACGGTATCTTTGTCAGTTCTAACTTTGTATTCTCTGACTTGTGCCATTATTGCAATGTAATTATATGAAAAGGGAACGAAGTCTGACAAGAGAATGAAAATCTTTATCAGTGTAATGAAATCCAAATCATTATAATACTGATTACATTTTGTCTTACAGGATATGAGTCAACATGACTGACACCATTGCCAGTTTCTGGGGAAAGCCATTGACGCCAATGCAATCCTAACCTAACTGATCGTCAGAAATTTTACAGTTGTGGCCTTGGAGAAACCAATGTACTTACTTGTCCTGGTAAATTGGTCTTTGATATTAGTTGTAAATGTTGCAACAATTAATTAATGCAACAGCAAGAAATACATTAAGATTGGAGGTATTGTTTCAAATAAAGAATAAAAGTTACAGCACTTGAAATGAAAATGAATTTGCCAATGTGTTAGTTTAACATTGTATCAGCATAATTCAATGTAGTAAAGATACAATTGTTTTGTGAGTCACCACAACTGTACTTTTATTTCGGAAAAACTGTTATAAAAATGACTTCTCTGCAAGGGAAGTAATTAATGATTAAAAATAAAGGGTAGGAAACTACACAAGAGAGCACGTTAGCAATTTGTTAAAAGAAAATAGGTGCAATGATATCAACAAAAAATAAGTGTGACAGTTGTGTAATTTTACAATCAGCTTCTGACATACTTAACAATGAGCTAGCTTAATTGGTCAAAACTGCCTTATTTTCCATTAATTCCTCCATTTTCTCAAAGTTTTATTGCTTTATTTTTCAGGACAAAATGATTATAACCTGAGAGATTAAGTTAAATGATCTTAAAAGGAACAATATCTGCTGCATTGTTTTGGATTTGTTTTCGGTTGCATCTGTACAGAAGTGTCCAGATACAGGGTTAAATAGATACACAGGTCAGAGTTTTCCTATTTTCAGCTAAAGTGTTTTGTTGAGAAAGCCTCCTGACACTTGGTCCACCATAACCTGGAGTGATTTTTCTCACACAACCTTCTGCTCTTCACGTCATGAATTATGGAACCTGGCCCTTCAATGCCCTACTTGTGAAACTGCACAGTTGGAGAGGCAGAAGTCCTTCCCGCTGCTGGGACCTTACAGTGTTCAACTGTTGGCAACCTATTCGTATTCCTGCTGCACACCAATTCAGATAATGCATGTCTGAAATTTGCTCTTACTCTGATGTTACACCATTCACAGCAAGGACATGGCCCAGAAAAGTAGGTTGGCTCGCCACTTTGGAGACAGGGACCAGAGATGCTGATGGATGGGCCGGTGGAGAGGACAGCCATGTTTTCTCCTGCAAAGTGCTGAAGGAGACCACACCATCATACACAGCCAGCTAGGACTGAGATAATGGGCCAGGTTAGTGTTGTTTCTCAGGACACAGAATGGTAGAGAAAGATGCTCAATGCACTTCTGTGCTCTGCAAAGGTAAGGGACACTCTTTTCTCTCTGTCACCTCACTCTTACAGGGCCACCACTCACTCTACAGCTGCCATTGCACACACATTTCTTCAAGACTCATCTGTAAACTTCCTCTACTTCAAGCATCTTGCCAATTCACTGGCTCTCACCCACCTCATCCTTCAAAATGACTAACCCTTCCTGTCCTCTCTGCTTCCTATTTACTCACTGGGAACACATCACTACTCCTTCGGCTCCTGCATCATCAATCAATGCTCTACCTTTAACTCCATCATACTGAATCACTTTTTTTGTTCCATTGCATGTAAAAGTAGTCCACAACTGATCTAAAGGGCTGACTGTAGTAGTAGGGTCTTACATGCTGAAAATTCTAGAATGGGCTCCGTTCTGATAAAAACACTCCATTAACGGAAATGGCATGAACTGAATGGCCAGCAACAAAGTCAGCTTCATTGTGATGTGCTGTGTTGCTCTTCTATTACCATCCGTGCTAGCTAATTCTTAACCTGTACAAGCACTTATCTCTTTAACACAACAAAGTCTATCTCTCCTCCGATACAGCATTAGCAACTGCGAGGAAACCTCCATCTGGAAGTGGTCAGCATCCAAGACCTTCAGCTCCACTGCCACTTCCACATCTAAAGAGGCAGCCACTGAGCACTCAGAGGATGCACGGTCAAAGTTTTGACCTCCACCCTCCACTAGCTCAGAGACACTCGCCTTGGTGGGTATCTTTCTAGATTAAACTCAGGAGCACAATCTGGTGAGCACATTACTGACGCATGTCTACTGCTGTTCAAGGAAGAGATGGGCCAGAGTCTCTGGCACTCAGGTCAGGTGCCTGCTCAACCCCAGGCAGAAGACAGTTCCGTGGTCTTGGACATTGGTAACCACATCAAAATGCACGGAGAGGCAAGGGAACAGTAAACAGGTTTGTTAGAGTCACTCTGGCAATGAGATCAAAGAATGACGCCATCTACCAAAGTTCAGATCTATGCTTGCCTTGGCATACGTGCATTTGGCTGTCTCTTTGGACAGATTAGCAACTGTTATGGAGACCCAGGCGCAACACATTCAGTGTCTGCTAGATATATGCATAGATCAGCACTCCATCACTACAGCAACAGTGTCAATGGCTAGTTGAAAGGATGTTGAGGGATCTTGACCCCACTCCAGGTGTCCCTGTCACTGCTGAAATAAGAGCTTTTCTGATGAAGGGTCTAGGCCCGAAACGTCAGCCTCTCTGCTCCTATGATGCTGCTTGGCCTGCTGTGTTCATCCAGCCCTGCACCTTGTTGTCTCGGATTCTCCAGCATCTGCAGTTCCTACTATCTCATGTAATTCATGTTTGCAGCCAAGGCATCGCACTTTAATGATGTCTTGCTGATGGAAGAGTCAATAGGTGATTCCTCTCAACTTGCTGGCTCTTATGAAAGACTTCAGTGACAACATTTGGCTACAAAAATCTGATTGGTGCTTTAGGATCTACCCAACCTTCGTGTTGTGCACCACTTCACTAGCAGCTGCTGACTACGACATGTAATACGTAGATACTGAAAAGTGGGATCAACTGAAGATTTTGTTTTACTCTTTCATAGAATGTGTGTGTCACTGACCTCGTCAACATTTATCATCCATTTCTCATTCCCTTTAAATTGAGTGGTTTACCAGGTCACTTCAGATGGCAGTTAAGAGTCAATTACATTGATGTGGGATAGAGTCATGTGTAGACCAGACTAGGTCACGATGATAGTTTTGTTTTCCTGAAAGGACATTAGTGAAGAAAAGTTTTACAACAATGAACAATAGCTTCATGGTTACCATTAGACTAGACTTCAATTTCAAATTTACTTCAAATTTGACTATCTTCCAATGTTGGCTTCATTCGCCCATTCCCAGAATATTGGCCGAGATCTCTGGGATAGTAGTCCAGTGGCAATACCTTTACAGCACAGCCTTCCCTTGGAGAGCCAGTGTTTAATCAGATGGATTACAAAACGATTATTCAACAAAAAAAAATGTCAAGGGCTACGACAATAACAAGACCCACATGTGCTTTGCACATAGCAGGAGCTAATTACCATGTTACCTATAGAATGGTAAACAACAATTAAACAAAATCCAAACCCAGCACATTAGTTCTGGAATCAGAGTTCCACTGAGGTTATCTCTAACTTCTCAGACTTGAATATACATTGCTTTGTCATTCTGTTTTGCACAGCTCTCCTCATCAATGTCCTGATCCTTATTTACATCTTCATTTTCAGCAGATTATTGTTATTTCCCCTGTTTTTCTGCATCCAGGATACATCCCGCTTCTTCGCAGTAGCTATGAAGGTCCCAGTGAGCCACAATGGATATGAAAGACCCTTTCTGGGCTTTACTACAAGGCTCTGCCTGAGCAATCCAGGCATAAGCCGTCATCATAAGAAGCTCTGTGGTTTGTTACACTGTGGCCCTGGTAGAAGCATGGGCAGTGTTGTATCTTCATCTTGGGTCAGTCTGGGCGTTCAGTAAATGTGTCAACAGTCAGTCATGAAGACTGCCCTCTTTTTTTCCCAGCAGCATCCCTTTAGGGCCCAATGACCTTGACAGGCTGAAGGACCCTGTGGATTCACGAGTATGTCAGCATCATGGCAGCTTTCATGATAAATGATGCAGACCTCCAAATTCTGACATTGATGGTCACATATAATTTGAACTTCTTTGGAGTAGAAGCTTTTTCTGTTGATAATCTCTGAAGGGTAAGAACTATGGGTGCAGTTGATAGCAACCTGCAACTGTGGGAAGCCAGTGATGTTGGACAATTTCACTGTCTGGGCTATTGGACTCTCCTCATCAGAGGGGACATTTGGGAGGGGGTGTAACATGGACAACAGTGACCTAGAGTAAATGATATCAGTTAATCCTGTATGCATTCCTGAATCAAGGTTTGGGAGATGCTACACAGCTTGCCAGTTGTTCCTCGAAAGGAGCTGGTGTTATAATAATGCAATGCATCCATGACTTTGGAGATCACTGAAATGAGATTGGCATCTTCTGGGCATAAGTCTTCCTCCAGCACATAACACAGTTTGTTAATGATGGCTCGATATATCTTAGGATCCCTACAGTTTGGAAAAATCCCATTCAGCCCATCAAGTCATCACCAGCCCTCCAAAAGCAACACACCCTATCACCATAACACCACATTTACCATGCCTATTCTATGTGGCCTGCACACAATGGGGCAATTGAGCATAGCCAATTCACCTAACCTGCACATCTTTGACTATCGGAGGAAACCCATGCACACACAAAGAGAACATGTAAACTCCACACAGACAGTCACCCAAGGCTGGAATTGAAATTGGGTGCCTGGCACTATGAAGTAACCATGCTAACTACTGAGCCTCCAGCACTGTCAATGACTTTCTGAGAGCCTTAGAAAATAACAGGAAGGCCTGCAGATGTGGGATTGCATCATTCCCTTCCAGATCCTCAGGGCATTTCACCTGCATCTTCTCCCACTTGAGATGCTGTGACACTTATTGTTTTTGTCCCTTTTGCTGACAGTATTGCCTTTGCCGTCTCTGTCATTGTATTTGAAGCAGGGGCACAGGGACTCCAATGTGACGATGTCCATGCCAGATGTGTGAGCATAAAATCTGTGATGAAACACAGAAACATAGAAAATAGAAGCAGGACTAAGCTATTCAGCCCATCAAACCCAACCTGTCATTCAACGTGATTGTTGCTGATCCTTTATCTCGGTTCCAAAATCCTGCGCTCTCCCCATATCCTTTGACAACTTTTAGAAATTCATCTATTTCTTTTTAACTATTTTCGGTGACTTTGGCTGCATAACCTTCTATTGTAGAGAATTCCTCAGGTTCACTGCCTTCTGAATGAAGAACTTTCTCCTAATCTTAGTCTAAAATGTCCTACCCTGGTATCTAAAACCATGATCCCCATTTGGACTCCACATGCAGGGGAAACATCATTCCTGTATCCAGCTCTGAATACTTTTTAAAAGTTTCTATCAGATCCCTTTCATTGTTCTAAACTCAAGTGAATATAGATCGAGTCAATCTAATCTCTCCTCAGATGAGAAACCTGTCATCCCTGGTATCAGCCTAGCAACCCTCCATTGCATTCTCTCTTGGGCAAGTTAAAGACATGAAAACTGCACACAATACCCAAAGTTTGGTCTCCCCAGAACCCAATACAGCTATGGGAAAGCATCCTTGTTCCCGTATTCATATCCTCTTGCAATGGAGAGCAGGATAACCTCTACCTTCCTAACTGTTTGATGTACCTGCATGCTTGCTTTCAATGACCATTGTATAAGGACACCCAGGTCCCTTTGTACATCAACGTTTCCAAATTTATCACAATTTAAATTACTTTCCATTTTTCAAATTTCCTGTGAAAGTGGTTGATTTCACAGTTGTCTGTGTTATTCTGCATCTGCCATGTATTTGCCCACTTACTCAATTTGTCAAAATTGTCCTGAAGTGTCTTTACATCTCCTGACTATTCACACTCACACCTAGTTTCTTACTATCAGCGAACTGAAATATTATACTTGATTCCTTATTGATAAATACTGTGAATAGTTGGAGCTAAACTTTGATCCCATCAGCACTCCAATTGCCAGTGCCTTCTAGCCCGAACAGTGCCTATCTATTCCTACTGTCTATTTAACCAATCTCAATCTATGCCAGTATCTCACCGCCAATCTCATATGCTTCAACCTCACACAATAACCTCTTGTGTGTGATTTTATCAGAAACTTTCTGAAAATCCCATAATGGGAAGTTTATGTCAAAAAATTAAGGTAAAATAGACTGATTCAAACTATCAATTTATGATTCAAAGATTTTTAAACACACTTTAAACACCAAATTCATTTCTTTAGAAATGAAAAAGAAACCAAACAATTTTGTTGTCGCACCCCAAACACACACTGGTTGAGCATCCAAAACACCAGTCATATAACACTCTCGCTCCAGTCCCTGTATCTTACACTTCTATCATGTTAAATCACTTATGGCATCAACATTTAGATTGGAACTGCAGACATCTTCTTCCTGGAGCCTCATAGAACTGTTTAAGTGGACTCAGCTTTAAGTAATCTCTATAAGGGTTACGTCAACACATCTGCTCTGGTACCTAATACTAACTCTTCACTCTTAGGTAACGTCATACATCTTTCCTTCCCAGAAGTACTTTTTGCTACAGCCATCCTATTTCAAGAACTTCGCAGGATTACCTCATTCAAAGCCAAAAGTGAAACTAAGAGTTTCTTTCTCTCATCTATGGGCATTTCCCCTTAACTTTAAAAAAGTGCAAGCCCCAGAACTCTTTGACAAAACTTGAGGTCCCATTATTAAACATGCTAGGTTGCCTAACAGTATAAAATACGTAAAAGTCTAAAAGTGTTGCACTCAAAACACTCGAAAGCCAGACATCAAAAACTATTTTCTAAAGAAATCACCATTACTATAGCAATATGCACAAGCTCATTATTAACTTCAGACATGCAGAAAACCCACCAGTTATAAATTTAAACAGCGGAAAACCAAACTAATAAAGGCAATACTTATATGTACCGTGCAGTTTACATCATATCTTCCCCCAAAGAATAAAAAGAAGTATCTCAATGAGTGTTGCAGCTGCCCATGACTAAAGTTGACTTAAAATAACCGCCCAGGGCTTTTTGGCTGACATAAGATGGCCAAGAAGAGGTTGGCAGCTAGATATAGCAGAATTTCACAGCCAAACTTGTGGCTCCATTCAGGGTCACCGCATAAGATAACAGAAGCTCTCTGAGAGAGAAGAAAGGGGACTGTGAGTCAATGAGGCAGCCCAGATAAGTGGGGCACAGCTGAAAACCTTTTTAGCAAACTAATGTAAAACTTCCCATTTAATATAGAGTAGAAGGGGAAACTTTACCCACCTAGTCAGAACATTTTCAGGTCAAAGTATACACACATTTGACTATGTTCATGCAATAATAGTGGTACCTTCAGTTTTAGTATATGAGGCATTGGGAGATTTAATTAGATTTCTGTAGTCAGGCAGCTCTAAGCACACAAGCATTTTTTGAGAAGAAAGCATCCTTGATAAACCTAGACAAGAGGCATCTAGTAACAACCAACCTTAAGTTTATACTTTAGCAAGAACCAAAAGAAAAGTACGATCCCACAATAGTCAAGGCTCCTTGGTAATTGCCATTACATATTAAACATACCTATATGAGTATTATGAAATTAAGAATGCAACCTACAAACTAACGTAAAGGGATTTAGCTGAATTCCCCTGAGCAGTCAACCTGAGACAGTAAGAAGGAGGCTCACTTCATTAGCAGGGAAGATGAAGTGACAAATAGCGTCAACAGACAACGTCTAAAGAGCGAAAGAGGTTGTAAAACATGGAAAACAAACAATTGCAACTTCACAGCTCAGCAAGCAGAAAACTGTAAAAGTGATTAAATTCCATCCCTATCAAAGGGATTTGAATATGTGCGAGCTGGTGGGGAAAACTAGTGTGAAAGGTGTTTGAATTAAAGACAGTGGGGCCCACCCGAGAATCGAACTTCTGTTTTGAACCAACTAGCAACTGCAAGATAGAGAGATTATGCTTGTTTGACCTCCAAGAAGGCCAAGAGAGAGAATCCACTCCCCATTTTATTAGCCTTGTCAAAGGATTATAGCATTAGATGTAAATATATAACTTCATATATAACCAGCATTGTATTGAACTGATATTGCACATTTGATAGCAATTGGTAGAAATTGCCATATTTTTGTACCTCCTGTAACAAGGTTAGTGGGGAATATAAACTGCCGAACCGAACTGGAAGAGGTCATTCGTGATAAACAAGTATTCAATTTGTTGACAATGAACGTGATGCAGCCAGCAAATGTTTAGGAAGGAGCATAACTGGCAGTGTTGGAATGTAATTTGATAAGATGCATTGTGAGATCCCAAAGACAGACGGTAATGGTTTCTGGTAAATGTCACAAAATCATGGGAAGGCCTGAGGCTGTCCATTGTGGTGTCCATCATTGATCATGTGCTTACAGGACTGGGTGTGCAGATTAGGAGGATGTGGCCAACAATGACATCAATGTTCCATATAACCATTGTAACACTGTATGTATAAAAATACTGCACCTGGCTGAAAATGGTAGAGTGTCCTAGAGGAGAACCTCTCCCATGCTGTGTTGATAAGGAGCTCCAAATAAAGGTCAGTTTGTGCTTATAGACACAGGACTCGAGACCCCTCTTTGACATCTCTCCCCCAACAATGACACTTTGTCATTATTCATCAAAAGTCATTTTGCTGTTAAATTTATGACATATTATCATTAATTACATGTAAACAGTAATTCTACACTGAGTTACACAGTGATCATTTTTACATATCACACAGTCTCTGGCATGTGTGCTCTTGATCAAACAGCTTCCAAGATTATATTTTATTTACCCAGAACATAAACAATTTTCAAAATATATGACTGGAGAATCCAGCTCCAAAGAAACAATGGTAAGTTCTTGTCTCAAAATTTCTCAAAGAAAATCGAAGTATTGTGCTCTGTGCGCAAAAAAATTTTTGTTCACATTATTGGTGACTTACATGTGAAAACAATGCAAAATCATTGCAGGATTCAGGGTCTATTTTAAAATGGTTGAATATTTTTGTTGATATGCAGTCAGTTTCTTCAAAAAACAACTGACAGACCATTCAATTCCCATCTCAACATTTTGCAGCAAATATCCTGACACTGATGTCTCTGGCCAGTTTCAATGTCCTTGCAAAATTTGACATGGTTAAAACTAATACCATTCTTAAAACAGATTTAAAATTTTCAAAAACATTTTGACATGCCTGCATCCATTCAAATTTTCTTACTTTAGTATCTTTAGCTGCAGATACTTTGACTCAGTTCAATAATATCATTGTCCATCATAAAATTACTGTCTTCCCTCATTATAGTCTATGCATGTGGTGCTTTATAGGTAATGCATTCTCCACATAACACCCAAAACCATTTTTTTCTGGCCTATCGCCACAAATTGATTTATAATTCTGTAATAGCTTTCATAACTCATCTCAATAGTTTTCTGGAAGTTAAGACATGTTGCTATCTAATCTTTTAAACATATCTGTGATCCGCAATTCAATTCTTTCATAGTTAACTTCTAAATTTTGTATTTCAGATTCATTGTCCCTTTGTTCTGATGAATCTTTTTCACTTCTTACTGATCAAAACCTTCAAAATTTAAAAACATTTTCTTCATGCACATTCAGATTGTGGGTAATATGCATATGATACAAGTTGTTTATTTCCTAAAATAGTCATAATTTATTCAACTATCTTTGACATAATATTTGACCCTTCCTCTGATTGTATTCTGTTGGGCAATCTATATGTTGTGAAATATTAAATTAAGTTTTCCATTATCACATTCGTATATTTTCTTCCTAAAGACACTGCTTCAGGAAATCTTGTGGAAACATTCGTAACCATTACAAGATATCGAGTCATATCCCTGATTTTAGATAAGGTCCCACAAACTTCAATTAAGACATGTTTCACAGTTCATCAAAAGCTGGTACTGAAATTAAAGGTGCAGATTTAATTGAGGGTTAGGTTTTCCTCACATATATGGCAGGTCTACAATTCATACCCATAAGGGATTGTGCCAATATACAACATTGCCACCTGGGTATCATCAGCCTGTGCCCTTTTCCAGTGGATGGTGGAGACCATTTTACAATGTCTACTCTGGGTTGTCATTTATCTAGATGGCGTGCTAATAACTGGGAAGACCAATAAAGAGCACTTGGAGAACTTCGGCATAGTGCTTAAACATTTCTGTCAGGTGGGCGTATGCTTTAGAAGGGAAGAATGTGTGTTCGAGGTGCCCCAAGAAACTTACTTGGGCAACAGAATTGACAGGACTCAGTTACACACATTGGAAGATAAAGTGAGGGTGAAAGAAGTTGCCCCAGCTCCCATGGCTGTACCAGAGCTTAGGTCTTTCCTTGGGTTGGTTACTTACTACAGAAAATTCATATGTAACCTGGCCTCCATCTTGGCACCTTTACAGCTGCTATTGAAAAACAGTCTGCCTTGGAAATGGTCACACAGCCAAGAAGTAGTCTTTAGGGAAGTGAAGAAGCAGTTATCGTTATCTAAGTTGTTAGTCCTCTATGATCCCGAGTGAGAGGAGGTGTTGATGTGTGATGCCTCTCAGTAAGGTATCAGGGCATTGTTGACTCAACAGTGGCCCAATGGAGAGGAATGCCCAATATCATATGCTTCTCCAACTTTGGCTGATGCTGAAGGCAGATACGCCCAGATAGGGAGGGAAGGTTTGATGTTCATCTTTGGTGTGAGAAAGTTTCATTAATAGCTTTATGGGCGTAAATTTGTCATTGTAATGGACTACAAACCCCTGGTTGGGCTATTTGAACAATACAAGGCTGTACCGGCCACAGCTTCTAATCGAATTCTGCAGTGGGTCTTTATTCTCAGTGCATACAATTACAAGTTGGAACACTGTTCAGGAGGCCACATGGCAAAAGCTGATGTCTTCAGCCACTTCCCACTGGCAGATATTCCACTGGTGGTGCCTTCCCGAGAAGAGTCCATTCTGGTTTTAAACTGTCTGGATACACTTCCTGTCACCGTTGACAATATGTGACTGTAGACACAGAAAGATCCTGCCCTGGCAAAACTAAAACAGCTGGTGGTGATGGGGGAAACAAAAGGGCCATCACAACTAGAATTGAAACCTTTCTGGATCCAGCGAGACCAGATCATAATGTCCTACCTGACAATTTATCAAGGCCACATGGGAAGAAAAATGAATGTTGTGATCCAAGGAGAAAGCACCTTCCAGAATCATGACCACTACTATCCAGAATGAGAAGGGCAGAAGATACATGGAAACACCACCACCTGCAAGTGATGGGTATGCTCATACATGCTGAACATACCCAGCTCAATGATAGGAGACTACATGATGTCCTGAAACTTTTACAAACAGCTGCAGGCCGTATGTTGAATGCCAAATCTGCATTTTCTAAGGATCGTTCTTGTTTCCTGGGACACAGCAAGGATGCCACACAAACTGAGAACCAAGGCAGACAAATTCTTCCTGAGCCAGTGCATAATCTGACTAATTGGTTTATTGTTGTCACATGTATTGAGAAACAGTGAAAAATGTTTTCCATGCTATACAGGCAGATCGTACCATACAAAGTGCAATCCTTCATAAATATGGTGAATCACTTGGCTTTAATTTTACAATTCACCTCTGAGACAGAACCGTTGTAAAAACTGTTGAAGTCACATATATGGTATTGGAGAGGGTTTTATGTCCCTGGAATAACAGTGAAATGATGTCTCCAAGCTGCACATCTTTGAGTATAAATACCACAGTGTGAGTGGAGTTAGAATGCACTGGAACTTTAGAGAATCTTGGCAATGCATTGACATTAATGCCTCATCATTGAAGATTTGCCCTTATTGAGTGTGACTATAAGACCTTGCTATGTCTGTGATTACTATCTATAGTAGTATTTAGTATTAATATGCAGTCACTAGTAATATATTGAACTCTAAACCTAAAGACAGTTCTTAACTTTGTCGTCTCCTCAACCATTCCACCATGAACCCAAACTCATAATGTGACATCAAATCACATGATAAACGAGCTCTTGCGGGGGTTAAAAGGGATGAATCTTTCTTACATCTATAAGATAACTTTAGTATATCTTGTTAGCATAATATAACTTGTTCTTTATTTGTCTTTCATGTATTAAATTTTTATATTATTTTTCTTAAGAAAGCATTTTGATAGTGTCTTGTGAATTTGTTCAGTTACTTACCTCCACAGGAAACAAAAAGCAACATAAAACTTCATGTTTTGTCAATGGGCTTTTCACACTGGGATCTAACTTGTCATGTTAGCATCAGCTGGGATCATAACAAGAGTGATTAAAGAATTTCCACTTCCTTGAAATGTCTCAGAGCTTTTGAGTTTAATTAGGATAATGAATTAAATGGAGAAATACTTATTCAGCTTAACAGATGTGAATGAATCATTATATCAATTGCTAAGTAAGGCCTACATCGCCTCAGAAGAACTCCAACACAAGTCATTTGAAAATTTCAGGGAAATGTTAATTTTACTGGATATAGTGGCTTATTATGATGCATAAATGCCTATGTTTTTTGATGTCAATTGAATTAAGAGAAAATTAACTGAATTAATTTCCAGGTTCAGAGGGATAGTGAATGTAGATTGGTGAACTTCACACCTTAATCTTTGAGTGAAGCAATGTAAGAGAAGCATTATCTCGGGCTTGTGAGAGTTTGCTGATTATGTCCTGAGTTTCCATTTCGTGATTGAGATAACCACTAAAAAGACCTGAAGAAGACAACTTTTTTGTTGTTGAAGAAGTAGAAACGTTTACGTCATGAATAACCAAATATCGAAAGACAACAATCATCTTGAAGAAGCATTTAACTGAGATTAGAAATGCACAAGAGTCAGAGGAGGAATACGTTCAAATTGATAAACCCACATCAATGGATGGCTCGAACATAGTCTACACAACCCTGTTAAAAGACAATATTCTAAACAGGAAGACGTATAAATGTTTTTGATGACTTGTTGATTTATGATCGGTCATATCTAGAATCATCAATGGCAAGGGCAGATTTCAACGTATTGGTCAAAAGGTAAAATCCCTCATTGCAATGTTTTCCACCGTAATCATCCTAGTCCAAAGCCCACAGCATGGCACCTCTTAAATTATGAGACTTCAGCCACTTTACTACATGTCAAATGATATAATGAGACAATTAAAACCTGGAAAATAAAATTGGTCTTTTATTAAATAATGGTTGCTTTTGCCTCAAAAATTGTATTTCTAGGCGTATTGACTCAGATATTGCTGTTTAATAACTCTGATACATACTCAGTTCCTGAATACATAAGAGAGGAAAAGGAAATGAGACCAATGGAGCTGAATCTGCATAAAAGTCGCTTCTGTCAAGTTCGATGGAGCTTTCCCTCTTGAGGTCCAGTCAGTTTCTTGCACGATTATCCAAAACTTATCTCATTAACTGCTTACCATTGTCCACATGAAACACCGATTGTCCAATGCTAACCCAATTCATCCACACACATAGCCAGAAGTTATTGCCACTGTAAGAATTTCCTGGGATTCCTGGCACCACTACTATCTTTGAAAGAAAATTGTGCATGAGGTCAAATGTTGAAGCACAGAGCACTGTAGGTGACATAAGACATAGGCACGGTAGATATGGAATAGTTGGTGTCCCACCTTGCAGATACCTGGAGGCCCTGGTGGATGAGATGGTGCAAAGGAAGTCTGTTTTCTTCTGCCAGGATTGCCAGAAGGGGCCACAACACCAGACCCTGCCAACCTGGACTAAGGTTTCCATCCGGGTCAGTGCAGTCTCAACTATCCAAAGGGGTATGAAGCAATGTCACAGGAAGCTTCTGCTTCTCTTCTTCACTCTGTCAGGTTAAGTGTCAACAACTTGTCAACAAATCTCTCTGATTCCTCACACTCACTCTACTTCTGCTATAGCACTGACCTCCCACCGGAATTTGTGCTCCAACACTCACTGGGTTGCTAGTTGACTGCCCGCTTGTCCCACCCGCATCCATGAACACCAGCTAGCCACTAAACAACACGACCAGATGTCCTTGGTTTCAATACACACAGAGAAGAAAAACCATACTTTCAACTGGGACAACACTACTATCATTGAACAAGCCAAACAGAGGACGGCCAGGCAATTCTTGGAGGCTTGGCATTCATCTGCGGACTCCATCAACAAACACATTGAATTAGACCTGATATACCGACCATTACAATGCACAGCCAGAACTGGCACCTACTGGAAGCAGCAAAAACCGGACCATATAAATTCGAACTGGTACAAGACAACAGCGCTTCACCGGAGGCTCCACAGCGCTGAAGATGTCGCCTAGTAAGGGGACGAAACATCTGCTATCAACCCTCCCAGCTAGGCGAACACACCAACATCTACAACCAGCACCCGAGCAACAAATCTTCACTCAAACCCTGATCTTCTTTAACTCATTCTGACCTACCTAACTCCTCTTGACCATTAACTCTGTATGGCCTCAGTGCCTCGTACTGACTCACACCAGAGACCTCCCCACTCTTGCCCGTCTGTATCAGCATAAAAATTATGTCAGCCATTTTACATTTCACTCAATCCCTCCCTTTGTCTCATTCCTTGAGAAAAGTTCAACAGTAGGCAGAAAGAGCAAAGATGGGCAACGAGGCACCTGACATTTGGCTCTTGAATCCCTGCAAGAAGAGAATCCTGACCATGACCGTCCCAACAGACCATGGGCGTGCTGCTGCACTGGTATCAGATGAAGACCTGACACTATACGGAACCCTCTGACTAATCGCAGCCCCCTGGACTTGACTGAGGACTATATCCCTTCAACTTTAAGACATAGCCATTTGGTTGGTGCACATGTGTTGTTTTTGGTCTGTAGGCTGCCAGAACATGCTATTGGCCTGACATTGAAGTAGGATATTGCTGTGTACCAAACTGTCGATTCCATTCACTGATGGCTTGCCTTACTTTCTATCTGGACCAAGCAGGAAGGCAAGATAAAGCTGTGAGCACCCAGGTAGGTGCAAGATGAATGGGCTAAGAGAGTAAAAGAGGAGCCTTGAAATGCTTCCTGGTCTAGTCTTTGAGCAAGGTGCCTGCCTCCTCAACAGGTCACTGTTTTTCCCAAATCTCTCACCAATACCATGTTAATCAGGGCCCGAGATGATTCCACCCATGCTAGTTTTCATTCCGTTTGAGATTCCAGTGTTTTTCCCTGAGGAAGAGAGACAATAAATATGTTGTTTCGTAATCAGCATGCTTTTTCATAGATTATCATTCCTAAATTATATTGTACTGTGATGCTTCTTTTCTCAGAATTCATGTAATAGCTTGAAATATGGTTTTGACCGTTGATAATGTTTATTGTCACTTCAAAGAGCAATGACACACTGCATAATCTCATTTAAGTAGACAAATTTACAGAACTTTCTCCAGCTCTCACAGCCTCAGTAGTTCTATCTAAACTCATTCTTATATCCTTTTGCCTATTGTAATGGCAACATGTAAAATTTATTTTTGTTACCAGTCCAAAATATGGAGTTGAAAGGTCACAGATACTGAAATGTGCTATATCACATGGAGAGAGGACTGGATCACATGATTTGAAATTAATTTGTACAATTATAGGAGTTCTTGGCTCCTGATGTGCTTTACTTGTGATGTTGATCATACAGTGACCCTTTTAATATCAAGCAATTGTTATTATAACCTCAGATTGAAATTACTTTCCTTGACATGATCAGATCAAATTATTTGCTATAAACTACACTAAGGGAAAAGTCCGTTCTTACATTTTCGTACTCAGGTACTTTTTAAAATATATGATTACATTCTATCTCAGGAGAAATACTAAGTTAGCATGCTGTGGGACATGATCCCATTCAGGGAGAGACCTCAAGCAGTCAGTTGACATTTAGAGTTCTGTGTGTAATCACTGCAACATCCACTTTGCCAAACAAGACTTTGTTGCAACCTAAGCATATTAGCCTTGCTGAGATAACAAGGTGTAGAGCTGGATGAACACAGCAGGCCAAGCAGCATCAGAGGAGCAGGAAGGCTGACGTTTCGGGCCTAGACCCTTCTTCAGAAAATTTTCTGAAGAAG
>NC_063356.1:14772156-14798475 GCF_021869965.1 Rhincodon typus
CTGAAACAATATTAGCCTTGCTATTTAGTTTGCAATACCTAAATGATATAATACAATCAATGCTTCTATTTTAAAAGAACTGTCTTACTATTCTCTAAACTGTAAACTTTACAAACTATTGGAACTTTGTATGGGTTAAAAATATTTTTTTTCTCTTTTTCTAATGGGTATTATTATGATCCCAGCTGATGGTTCTACTCGACAAGTCAGATGACAGAATGAAACCTGGCTTGATAGACCAAATGTTTAACCATTTTTAGTTCATTTATGTGGTGGTTAGTGAATTAAATATGTTCCCATGTGTCTGCAGTTGTTTTTTTAACAACAGAACCTAAATTTATTTCAAAATCAACAAGGGAGCCTAGTGGTATTATTGCTAGACTATTAATCCAGAAACTCAGCTAATATTCTGGAGACCTGAGTTCAAATGAGAAATGGGGAAATTTGAATTCAATTTTTGAAAAAATCTGGAATTATAAGTATAAAGGTGACCATGAAACCATTGTTTATTGTCAGAAAAACACATCTGGTTCACTAATGCCCTTCAAGGAAGGAAATCTGCCATCCTTACCTGGTCTGGCTTACATGTGACTCCAGACTCACAGCAATGTGTTTGACTCTCAATTGCCCTCTGAAATGGCCTAGCAAGCCACTCAGTTGTACCAATCGCTACAAAGTCTCAAAGAAATGATACCGGATGGATCATTTGGCATCAACCTAGACACAGGAAAAGACAACGCCAGAAACAGCCCTGTCGACCCTGCAAAGTCCTCCTCACTAATATCTGAGGGTTAGTGACAAAATGGAGAGAGCTGTCTCACAGACTAGTCAAGCAACAGCCTGATATAGTCATATTCATGGAAACATACCTTACAGACAGTGTCCCAGACACCACCATCACCATCCCTGGATATGTCCTGACCTCATCGCAGGACAGACCCAGCAGAGGGGGGCGGCACAGTGGTATACAGTCAGGAGGAAGTTGCTCTAGAAGTCCTCAACATTGGCTCCGAGCCTCATGAAGTCTCGTGGTTTCGAGGTAAACATCGGCAAGGAAACCTCCTGCTGATTACCACACACCGTCCTCCCTCAGCTGATGAATCAGTACTCCTCAATGCTGAACCACGCTTGGAGGAAACACTGAGGATGGCAAGAGCACAAAATGTACTCTGGGTGGGGGATTTCAATGTCTACCACCAAGAGTGGCTCAGCAGCAGTACTACTGATCGAGCTGGTCGGGTCCTAAAGGACATAGCTGTTAGACTGGGTCTGCGGCAGGTGGTGAGGGAACCAACAAGAGGGAAAAATATACTTGACCTCATCCTTACTAATCTGCCAGCTACAGTTCATCTGTCGATGACGGTATCAGTAAGAGGGAACCACTTCATAGTCCCTATGAAGACGAAGTTCCAACTTCATATTGAAAATCGCATCCATCGTCTTCTGTGGCACTACCACCGTGCTAAATGGGGCAGACTTTGAACAGATCTTGCACTCAAGACAAGGCATCCATTGAGGCACTGTGGACCATCAACAGCAGCAGAATTGTACTCCAGCACAATCTGTAACCTCATAGCTCGGCATATCCTCCACTCAACCATGACCATCAACCCAGGGGATCAACTATGGCTCAATGGAGAATGCAGGAGGGCATGCCAAGAGCAGTACCAGGTATATTTGAAGATGAGGCATCAACCTGGTGAAGCCACCAGACACTGGCATGCTAAACAGCAAAAGCAGCAAGTAACAGACAGAGCTAAGTGATCACACAACCAATGGATCAGATCTAAACACTGCAGTCCTGCCACATCCAGTCATGAATGGTAGTGGATGATTAAACAACTCACTGGAGGTGGAGGCTCCACAAATATCCCCATCCTCAATGATGGAGGAACGCAGCACACCAGTGCAAAATATAAAGCTGAAGCTTTCGCAAGCAATCTTCAGCCAGAAGTGCCAAGTGGATAATCCATCTCGGCCTCCTCCAGTGGTCCCCAGCATTACAGATAGAAGTCTTCATCCATTTGGATTCATTCCACATGATATCAATAAATGGTTGGAGATACTGGATACTGCAAAGGCTACGGGCTCTGACAATAATCTGGCAAAACTACTAAAGAATTGTGCTCCAGAACTTGCTGTTCCCTTAGCCAAGCTGTTCCAATACTGTTACAACACTGGCATCTACTCAACAATTGGAAAATTGCCCAGGTATGTTCTGTACAAAAAAAAATAGGACAAATCCAACCCGGCCAATTACCGCCCCATCAGTCTACTCGCGACCATCAGTAAAGTGATGGAAGGTGTCATCAACAGTGCTATCAAGCAGCACCTGCTCAGCAATAACCTGCTCAGTGACGCCCAGTTTGGGTTCTTCCAGGGCCACTCAGCTCCTGACCTCATTACAGCCTTGGTTCAAACATGGAGCTGAATTCCAGAGGTGAGGTGAGTGACAGCCCTTGATATCAAGATCAGGGGCACACTTTCTGGTGCTTGGAGTCATACCTGACACATAGGAAGACAGTTGTGCTTGTTGGAGATCAGTCATCTCAGGCCCAGGACATCTCTGCAGGAGTTCTGCAGGATAATGTCCTAGGCCCAATAATCTTCAGCTGCTTCATCAATGACCTTCCCTCCATCATATGGTCAGAAGTGGGAATGTTTGCTGATGATTGCACAATGTTCAGCACGATTGTGACTCCTCAGATACTGAAGCAGTCCATCTTCACGTGCAACAAGATCTGGACAATATCCAGGCTTGGGCTGACAAGCGACATGTAACATTCGTGCCACACAAATGCCAGGCAATGACCATCACCAACAAGAGACAATCTAACCACCGTCCCTTGACATTTAATGGTGTTACCACCGCTGAATTCCCCACTATCAACATCCTGGGGGTTATCATTGACCGGAAACTCAACTGGACTCACTGCATTAACACAGTGGCTACAAGAGCAGGCCAGAAGCTAGGAATACTCCTCAAAGCCTGCCCGCCATCTATAAGGCACAAGTCAGGAGTGTGATGGAAAACTCTCTACTTGCCTGGATGAGTGCAGCCCCAACAACACTCAAGAAACTTGACACCATCCAGGACAAAGCAGCCCATTTGATTGGCACTACATCCAAAAGCATCCACTCCCTCCATCACCAATGCTCAGTAGCAGCAGTGTGTACTATCTACAAGATACACGGCAGAAATTCACCAAAGATCCTCAGACAGCATGTTCCAAACCCACAACCACTTCCATCAAAAAGGACAAGAGCAGCAGATTTATGGGAACGCCACCTCCTACAAGTTCCCCTCCAAGGCCCTCACCATCCTGACTTGAAAAATATCACCGTTCCTTCACTGTCACTGGTCAAAGTCCAGGAATTACCCTCCTCCTGGCATTGTGGATCCACCCACATCAGGTTGACTGCAGCAGTTCAAGAAGGCGGTTTGTCACCACCTTCTCAAGGGCAACTAGGGATGGGCAAGAAATGCTGGCCAGCCAACTGTGCCCACATCCCACAAAATGAATAAATAAAAAAACAGAAGAAACTAAATAACAGAACCAATCAATATATAGATAGTATATACTTTACTATTTAAGGGGAGTTGATGACCTAGTGGTATTATCTCTAGACAATTAATTCAGAAACACAGCAAATGCTCTGGCCACTTAAATAAAAATCCCACCATGGCAGATGGGGGAATTCGAATTCATTAAAAAATATCTGGAATTATACCTCTATTGATAACCATGAAACCCCATTATGGATTATTGGAAAAACCCATCTGACTTACTAATATTCTTCTAGGAAAGAAATCTGCCATCCATATCTGGTGTGGCCCAAATGTGAAGATATACCCACAGTGATGTGGTTGACTCTCAACTGCCCTCTGAAATGACCTAGCAAGCCACTCATTTGTATCAATTGCTACATAGTCTCACCATGGGCTGCAGTGGTTCAAAAGGCACCTCACCAACACCTTCTCAGGGAATGGCCAATATATGTTGGCCTGGCCAGCAATTTCTACATCTCACAAATTAATTCTTAAAATACTACAGTTAGAAAGAGCTTAAGACACGAGGACAAAGTGTCAACCTGTTCCTTAATACCATCTGTTATAAAGAGTTAACCTCAAACAAATCACTCTTACCTCAGCTTTTTAAAAATCTGTACTTAATTGATGTTGGCCAATTTCTTTTGTTTGAACTGTAGAGACAATTTTACAATTCCTTTCTAACAGAAAACTTCCATAGTTTTGATGGACAAAACTTTGTCAATCTGAACAATTTAAAGATTTCTATCCCAAATGGTCCAGGCTTGGAAGTCTCAGAGTCTACCAATCACTTCTACGAAAGTGACCAGTTCCCCTGAATTGAACTAAAATGTAAAATCCCCTATGAAGAGAGAATCTTTTCCCTTTTGAGGTAAACTTTTATTTCCTTCTAAACTGAAGTCGAAGCAAAATTAATGGCTCTGCAATATTTTCTCTATCTGTCCTAAACTCAGATGTATAGACATCTTCTCCATTAACAATACAGGAATCTCTCCAGGCTCTTCATTGCCATTTTGGAACTTATACACTTAGGTCACTATTCCAAAAGGACTTTCTGACATTTTAGAAAAAAACTTTCACAGAACAACTAAAGACTACCTGCCTCCAATTTGAAATCCAAACTCAAAAATACTAACTTGCTTTTCGAAAGAGCATCAGTCCCTTCCACACTCCTTGGTTGTAAAACAGTCCTTTTCCAAATTCAGTCCACCATCAAAAATAAGGTAAAATAAATTGATGTATTATCTTCATGCCTCCACCCTATAAGATCAAACACAATTTTAAAAATGTGTTTCATCACAAGGCGGATGATACACAAAGAACAAAAAAAAAAATGACCTTCCATCTGCCCCTTATACAATTTTATTCCATCTTAGCATTTATTAAGCCTTTAACTTATTCCATCATTTTATACTTGGTGCAGTGCATCTGCAATTACATTGTCTCTTCCAACAATGTGAAAAATCTTGACATTAGAGGGTTGAAATTACAAACTCCACCTGTCATATCCACCTGTCAAAATTATTTTGCTTAACCCTTTTAAATTCAATTATGCTTTGCCCAGGCTATTTCTTTAAATTCCAAAATATTTCCCTATGTGCTTCATTAACTCATTAGCGGCCAATACAGACTTTTTTCTACAGCGTCATAATTCTATGACAGTGAAGCATAAATCTGCTCTGCTTTACCCATCAATTTGCTCTCTATTAACATTGTCCCATCTTCATTTCCCAATTCATTTGTCTCAATATTTTCTCAAATGAGATGAAAATGCCTCCACGAATGGTATCTTCAAATGTAATGGTACGACTTGTGCAAAATTAAACATTCCCTACTGGTCTTTAAATTATGAACTCAAATTCTCCTCATCAGAGGCTGCATCAGTATCTGACATCCATTGTTTCAGCTCCATCTCCTAAGCTTATATTTACATTCCATCTCTTTTTCTCTCTCTTCTGTACCCATTTCCTGTTTCTTTATCTCCAGGTTATTTCATCTTTCTGCATCTGGCTAGAGCTGCTTTAACCAGAACAAAATATTACCTATTCCAGTGTGTCATAACCCAGAATACATGGTCGCTCGCGCTCTCATATTTCTATTAAACTAACTGTGCTTCTACGATGGTTACTTCTGCCTTTCTAGTTCTGTAAGACATTGCTACCACCAGTTTTCTCATCAATTCAATTAACCTGAGTTTTTAAAGTTCACTTAGGACTCTCAGGGCCAACTGTGCTACTTGCATGAAATATTTATCAATTATTGGTGCCATTTCTTTACCACAAGGGCTGTGGAAGTTAAACCACTGAACAATTTCAAGGCTAAGATCAACAGATTTCTGAAGACTAATGACATCAAAGGATATAGAGAGAGTTCAGTAAGTGGTGTTCAGTTGATCAATAAATCAATCAATTGATTTCAATTAATATCAACTTTGGAGAACTTTAAATGTGGTAATCTAATAACATTTTCATGTAATTACCTCATTGTACATCATGAATCCTTTTACGCTGCTGTATGGACCAGTGTCACCACCTTCAGATACTGGAGCACCAAGACTATTGTGGGTGTTTTAAAAATGTAGGTTTTTTTTAAAATTTATTATCAGGTTAAAGGCATTGTTGGCTAGGCAGCAGTAATTGCCCAGAGGGCAGTTAAGATTCAGCCACATTGCTGTGGGTCTGGTGTCACATGTAGGCCAGACCAGGTAAGGATGGCAGCTTCCTTCCCTAAAGGACATTAGTGAACCAGATGGGTTTTTCTAACAATCAACAATGGATTCACAGTCATCAATAGACTCTTAATTCCAGATATTTATTGAATTCAAGTTCCACCTTCTACCGTAGTGGGATTTAAACCTGGGTCCCCAGGACATTATCTGGGTCTCTGGTTTAACAGTCCAGTGATAATACCACTAGGCCACTACCTCCCCGCAAAAAGCTGAAAATCAAACAAGTAGTTTCTTTGCTAGTGCACCATGCTTTGGCCAGCATTGTAAAGCAAAATTCGGTAAAATAACTGACTATTTATTTCCACCAACCTTTGTGTCATCAGCAAACTTACTAATCAGACCAGTTACATTCTCCTACAAATCAGTTATATATTACAAACAGCAAAGGTCCCAACACTGATCCCTGAGGAATGCCACTATTCATGGCCCTCCATTCAGAAACGCACGCTTCCACTGCTACCCTCTGTCTTCTATGACCGAGCCAGTTTTTTATCCATCTTGCAAGCTCACATCTGACCTTGTGCGACTTTACCTTCTGTACCAGCCTGCCATGAGGGACCCTGTCAAAGGCCTTACTGAAGTCCATGTAGGCAATATCCACTGCCCTACCCTCATTGATCATCTTCGTCACTTCCTCAAAAAACTCAACCAAGTTAGTGAGACACGACCTCCCCTTCACAAAACTATGTTGCCTCTCACTAATACATCCATTGATTTCCAAGTGGGAGTAAATCCCATCTCGAAGAATCCTCTCCAATAATTTCCCTACCACTGATGTAAGGCTCACTAGCCTGAAATTAGCTGGATTATCCTTGCCACCTTTCTTAAACAAAGGAATAACACTGGTTATTCTCCAATCCACTGGGACCTCCCCTGTAGCCAGTGAGGATACAAAGATTTCCCTCAAGACACCAGCAATTTCCTCCCTTACCTCTCTCAGTATTTTGGGGTATATCCCATCAGGCCCTGGGGACTTGTCTACCTTAATGTTTTTCAAGACTCCAATACCTCCTGCCTTTTGATCTCAACATGACCCAAACTATTTACACACCCTTCCCCAAACTCATCATCCACCAAGTCCTTCTCTATGGTGAATACTGATGCAAAGTACTCATATAATAGCTTGCCCATTTCCTGGGGCTCCAGACATAAATTCCCTTCCCTGTCTTTGAGTGGGCCAACCCTGTGTCTGGCTACCCTCTTACTCTTTATATATGTATAAAAAGCCTTAGGATTTTCCTTAATCCTGTTGGCCAATGACTTTTCATGACTCCTTGCTTAAGTTTCTTTCGACTTTCCTTGTATTCTACCCTTGCTTTTTGTGTTCCCAGCCTCCTAGCCTTGATAAATGCTTCCTTTTTATTTTTGATTAGGCTCACAATTTCTCTCATTATCGGAGGTTCCCTAAACTTGCCATACTTATCCTTCATCCTTAAAGGAACGTGACAGTCCTGAGTTCCCAGCAACTTACACTTGAAAGCCTCCCACATACCATTTGTTGATTTTCCCTCAAACATCTGCTTCAAATCTACATTCTTCAATTCCTGCCTAATATTGTTGTAATTAGCCTTCCCCCAATTTAGCACCTTCACCTGACAACTACACCTAACTTTATCCATCAGTACCTTAAAGCTTACTGAATTGTGATCACTGTTCCCAAGCTGCTCCCCTACTGAGACATCAACCACCTGGCCAGGATCATTCCCCAATACTAGGTCCAGTACGGCCTCTTTCCTCATCGGACTATCTACATTATGTTTCAAGAAGCCCTCCTGGATGCTCCTTACAAACACCGCCCCATCCGAACCCCAAGCACTAAGTGAGACTCATTCAATATTTGGGAAGTTAAAATCACCCACGACAACAACCCTGTTACTTTTACATCTTGCCAAAATGTGCCTACATATCTGTTCTTCTATCTCGGCTGTTGGGAGGCCTATAGTAAACCCCAAACATTGTGATTGCACCCTTCCTGTTCCTGAGCTCTACCAATATTGCCTCACAGTATGAGCCATCCCAGATGTCCTCCCGCAGTACAGCTATGATATTCTCCTTAGCAAGTAGTGCAACTCCCCCAACCCTTTTACATCCCCCTCTATCCCACCTGAACAATCTGCATCCTGGAATGTTAAGCTGCCAATCCTGCCCCTCCCTTAACCAAGTCTCTGTAATAGCAACAACATCATAGTTCCAAGTACTAATCCAAGCTCTGAGTTCATCTGCCTTACCTGTTACACTTTTTGCATTGAAACAGATGCATTTCAGTCCATCAGATCCACTTTGATCAGCAACCACACTCTGCCTGCTCTTCCTCTGAGTCTTACTGGACCTATTCTCTAGTTCCCTTTCAGTCCATTCACCTTTGCATTTGTACCCAACCCTCTGCAAAGCTAGATTGAATCCTCCCGAGTGACATCAGCAAACCTCCCAGCCAGAATATTTGTGCCCCTCCAGTTTACATGCAACCCGTCCTCCTTGTACAGGTCCCACCTGCCCTAAAAGAGATCCCATTGGCTCAGTTATCTGAAACACTCCCTCCTACACCATGTGTTTAGCCATGTGTTGAGCTGTACTATCCTCCTATTTCTAGCCTCACTGGCCTCACAGGGAGTAATCCTGAGATTACAACCTTGGAGGTCCTGCTTTTTAACTTTCTACCTAAATCCCTGAACTGCTGCTGCAGGAGCTCATCAGTCATCCTACTTTTATTGTTAGTCCAATATGTACCACAACCTCTGGCTGTTCACCCTCTCCCTTTGGAATGCTTTCTGCCCATTCAGAGACATCCTGGACCGTGGCACCAGGGAGGCAACACACCATCTTGGAATCTCTTTTACGTCCACGGAGGCACCTGTCTGTACCTCTAACTATCGAGTCCCCTATAACAACTGCTGTAGTTCTCTTTGTCCTTCCTTTCTTAAGAACAGAGCCAGCCATGGTGCCTCCAGTCTGGCTGCTGCTGCTGTAACCCCCTGATATGTCATCCCTCCAAGAGTATCCAGAATGGTATACTTGTTAGAGAGGGGGACAACCACAGGGGATCCCTGCTCTGGCTGCCTACCCCTTCTAGCATTCACCCATTTTTCTGCCTGCACCTTGGCTGTCACCACATCTCTAAAACTATTGTCTATGATGCTTTCCACCATCCACATGCTCCTAAGTACATCTAATTGCCACTCCAACCTATCCATGCGGTCTGTGAGGAGCTGCATTTGGGTGCACCTTCTGCAGATATAGCCATCCAAGACACTGGAAGCATTGCAGATCTCCCACAGCTCACAAGTGCAACACTTAACAACAGCCCCTCCGCAAACCACCTTCTGGAAGCAGCAACTGCACTGATGCAGATCTTCCCCATGTCAGCCAACCAGCATCACCACTCTACTGGCCCCTTCACTAATGTCCTTCCGGGAAGGAAACTGCCATCCTCACTTGGTCTGGCTTAAAAATGGCTCAGACCCACCGCAATGTAGTTGACTCTTAACTGCCCTCTGGACAATTAGGGACAGACCATAAACACTGGCGTAGTCAGCCACGCCCTCATCTTGGGAATGAATAATGAAAGAAAGGTCTCCAGTTGGCTCTGTAGAAGTTTGGAAGTAAATCCTCTCTGAACTGCGATAGTCCCATCAGCCAAATCATTGCTATAAATTACAGAGCTGAGTTCTCAGCACTTAAATCTATAGCTTAATACATCTCAATATATCACTCAATACATCTTGTCAACCAGTAGAGGACAATTTATGCCTACTTTCATCTTGTAATCTAGCCAATCTTCTAGCTAGTATGTTACCATTCAGTCCCATCAGGATTTTATATGTTTCTATGAGATCTCCCCTCATTCTTCCAAATTCCACCGAATACAAGCCCAATCAATTAAGTCTTTCATCAGATGTCAATCCTGTCATCTCGGGAATCAATCTGGTGAACCTTTGCTGGACTCCCTCAGTAGCAAGAATGTTCTTCCTCAGACTAGGAGACCAAAACTGCACACCATACTCAAGGTGTGGCCCAACCAAGGCCCTGTATAACTGCAACAAGACATCCTTACTCAATACTCAAATCCTATCGCTATAAAAGCCAGTATGCCATTAGTTTTCCTCACTGCCTGCTGCACCTCATTGCTAACACTCAGCGACTGTTCCACCATGACACCCGGGTCTCATTGCACCTCACCTTTTCCTAAACTGCCACCATTCAAATAACAATCGGCATTCCTGTTTTTGCAACCAAAGTGGATAACCTCACATTTATCCACATTATATTTCATTTGCCAAGTATTTGCCCACTCAGCCACTGTCCAAGTCACCCTGCAGCCTCTTAGCATCCTCCTCACAGCACACACTGCCACCCAGCTTAGTGTCATCTGCAAGTTTTGAGATATTGCATTCAATTCCTTCGTCCAACTTGTTAAAGTATATTGTGAACAACTGGAGTCCCAGCACTGAACCCTGTGGCATCCTACTCACCACTGCCTGCCACCCTGAAAAGGACCTGTTTATTCCAACTCTCCGCTTCCTGTCTGCCAACCAGTTCTCTATCTACGTCAATACATTACCTCCAATACCATGAGCTTTAATTTTCCTTACTAATCTCTTGCGTAGAACCTTGTCAAAAGTCTTTTGAAAGTCCATATATGCAACTTTCACCCTTGTCCATTCTACTGGTCGCATCCTCAAAAAATTCCAGAAGACTTGTAAAGCATTTGAAGTGGCACCTTGTCAAATACAAATGTTCATATGTATCAAGTGCCTCTGGAAATTGAAGTATAATAGTCAGTTCACAATTATCCGCAGAACATGGTACTACTTTAATGGGAATGACAAGGCTTTAATGTAACATCAGCAGAATCATCATACTTACTGAATGGAAGCAGCAAAAAACATAAACAAGAACAAATTGTCTTGGACAGTAATAAAGTGTGGCAGATCTTGTTAAAATCTACTGTGTTTGGTTCATTCATTTATAAACTTTTGGCTTTCCTTTTATATGTACTTTGGTCATCTAATTTTCATTGTCTCCAATATGTCTAGGTTCAGCAAGTCATTATCTTCCATCAACCATTGTCCAGAATATGGTGAAATCATTCACCAACCAAATGTTGAACTTTCATAATACGTGTTGTTAAGAAATAGCAAAATTAAGGATGTCAAAGGCCATCTAACCATTAAAAAGGACACACATATCCTGATTATGACTTCCCTGTGTCTAGTTTTAGCCAATCATTATTTTGTCCCATTTTGAGCTTGGTTTGCCTTGAGCTATCTTTTATTTGACTATTTAATCACTCCTGCTTTCTACTCTAGCATAGATATTCCCTGTTCTTCACACATCCCCTTTTCTCTCACATTCGCCTGATTCTGTACAGCTTAAAAGCATTCACATCATTAACATTAACTACACACCCTCATATCTCAATTCCTGTGAAAATTCTGTTCTAATATCACTATTTCCTCCTCTCCTTTGTATATATATAAATGAAGCAACCTTCCACACCAGTACTTCTGAGATATCTTCCTTTTCCTCAACCAACATACCTAAAGAGATCTTCAGTATGATTCTTCCATTTCATGCACTTCGGTGCAAACACCTACCCTCCCTCCTTGTGCCTCAATTACGTTTCTCTGGTTGATCCAACCAATGTCCCTATCCTTCACATCATCCTTCACTATTTCTGCCAACTCCAACATAGTTACCATCCTAAACATATGTTTCCTTCCCCTTTCTACAATCCAAGTAAACCATTCCTTCTGCTCAGTCTTCAGTCACCCCCAATATCTCTATCCTATATGAAGTACCTGACCAAACAGTTAACACCTGCCTCTTTACCTCCCCTCTTTCGTCTGGGCAAAACTACAAACATTCCATCAAAGTAAACCCGCGATTTCCTTGAACTGTGTTCAATTTCGTACACTGCATTTGTTATTCTCAATGTGCTCTCTTCTATATTGGGAAGACAGGCAACCATTTTGCTAAACACTGCCACTTTTTCCACAATCCTGGCCATAAACTTCCTGTTGCTTATCATTTTCCTTCTCCTCCTTGTTCCCACACTGATTTTTTTTTTTCTGTTGGATTTCAAAAGAACAAACAAAAGAGAAGTGTGGCATAGGTACAGGCCCTTCAGCCCTCCAAGCCTGTGCTGATCGAGATAAATTCAATTTGAAAGAATGGTACATCATCTTTCAATAAAGTTGGTAGACCTAAGATGATGGCGTGGGCCCGGGAAACAGTGGCGGCCGGGTCTGAGCGAATGGTAAAGGAGGAGGCATCCAGCAGCAGCTGTGGCACTGTCAGAATGAAGCGAATGTGGTTAGAGCTCAGTCCGGGGTCTCCCTGCGAGCAAGGAGCAGATCCTGCGCTGAATCTCCCAGCCCAGACTCACAGGCTGAGCCGAGGCTCTACATCTGCAGCTAGGCCCAGGCACCTGAACAAGCGTCAGCATCAGTGGAGTGGATGGGGGACACAGCAGTCACACAAATGGTGGAGGCATTGTCCATAACAATACCCAGAGCCCATTACAGAGACTCCGGCCGATGTCAAACGGAGCAGCAGAGGAAGAACAAGAAGAGGAGAGAAACTTAAACTCTAGTGATGTTGTTTATTAGATTCAATAATTCAAAATGGCACCAGAGCATGATGACACTTAACACTCTAGAAAAGGAATGTAAGAAATCAGTATTACAATAACCATGGAGGACTTCAAAATCCAAGTGAACTGAAAAAGTCGGGTTGATTGCGAATCTTAAGGAAAGGAATTTGTGGAATTTCTACAAGATAGTTTTTGGAGCAGCTTGCAGTAGAACCCACTAGCAAATAGGAAATTCTGGATTTAGTGATCTGTAATCAGGCAGACTTGATCAGGAAGCTGAAGGAACCCCTAGGGACGAGTGACCATAATATCATAGAATCAACGAATCATAGAATCCCTACAGTGTGGAAGCAGGCTATTCAGCCCAACAAGTGAACACCGCCCCTCCGAAGAGCATCCCACCCAGACGCATTCCCCCATCCCTGCATTTCCCATGTCTAACCCACCTAACCTCAACATCCCTGAACACTATGGGCAATTTAGCATGGCCAATCCACCTACCCTGCGTATCTTTGGACTGTGGGAGGAAACCAGAGCACTCGGTGGAAACCCACACAGACATGAGGAGAACGTGCAAACTCCACGCAGACAGTCGCCCAAGGGTGGAATCAATGATGGAATTCACCCTGCATTTTGAGAGGGAGAAGCTGGAATCAGATATAACGGTATTACAGCTGGAGTAAAGGTAACTACAAAGGCATGAGGAAGGAGCTTGCTGAGTTGATTGGAAGGGGACCCTAGCAGGGAAGATGATGGAGCAGCAATGGCAGGAGTTTCTGGGGGTAATTCAGAGACACAGCAGAAATTTGTCCCAAGAAAGAAGAAGCATACCAGGGTGTGGATGAGGTAACTATCACTGACAAGGGAAGTCAGGGACATCATTGATGCAAGAGAAAAAGCATACAATTTGATGGAGATTAGTGGGAAGCCAGAGGATTAGGAAGCCTTTAAAAACCAGCAGAGGATAACAAGAAAAGCAATAAGGTGGAAGAAGATGTAAAATGAAATTCACTTAACTAGTAATATAAAAGAAGATTGCAAAAGTTATTTTCAAATATCTAAAAGCTATGACAGAGGCAAGAGGGTACGTGGGACCACTGGAAAATGAGACTTGAGAAGCAATAATGGGAACAAAGAAATGGGGGAGGAACTGAATAGATATTTTGCATCAGTCATCACGGTGGAAGACACCAGCAGCATACCAGAACCTCAAGACAGCCGGGGCCATCACTAAGGAGAAGGCACTGGGGAAGGTAAAAGGTCAGAAAGTGGATAAATAGACCTAAATGAGATGGACTACACCATCTAGTTATGAAGGAGTTAGCTCAGGAGAATGTAGAGGCATTGGTGGTGATTTTTCAGGAATCATTGCAGTCAGGTAGGGTCCTAAGGACTGGAAAGTGAGTTAATGTAACACCCCTGTCTAAGAAGGGAGGGAGGCAGAAGGCAGTAAACTATACTATACTATAGTAAAGTAAACTATAGACCGATCAGTCTGACCTCAGTCATTGGTAAGATTTTGAAGTCCATTCTTAAAATGAGATTGCGGAGTACTTGGAAATACATTGTAAAATGGAGCTGAGTCATCATGGCTTTGTCAAGGGGAGGTGCAGCACAGGAATTTGCTAAATAAGATAAAGTCCTAAGGTGATAAGTTGCTTGCATGGATAGAGGATTGGATGACTGGCAGAAGGCAGAGAGTAAGGATAAAAGCATCTTTTTCTGCTCTGGCACTTTACAGCCTCTAGGACTTCAGCATTGAGCTTAACAACTTCAGAACATGATTTCTGTCCTCTATATTGATGACAGACCCCTGCCCTGCTCCAGCCATATCTTGTTTGTGCAATATTGGCTGACTCTGACCACAACAGACCCACTTTCTCTCAGACCTAATATTTATACCTATTTCACATTTCTAATTCACCTTTACCACCTTTGGAATTTTGCTTTGGGTATCCTCACCATCTGTTCCACTCGCTGCTCCTCTGCCTTTGTCAGCAGCCAAAGCCCACCATTTTCCAGCTTCACCTCTGAAGAAGAGTCGTAAGAAACTGGAAAAATTAACTGTTTCTCTCTTCACAGATGCTGCCACACCTGTTGACTTTCTCCAGAATTTTCTCTTTTCATTTCAGATTTGCTGCATTTGCAGCATTTTACTGCCCAAATCTAGAATCTTATTGCTACATCATTGTGTTGGACTACGCAAAATCATGATATTGGCGAATCTTACTTCTTCAGATGCATGCAGATTTCATGCAGAGCTCCACACAGTCTGCACAGGAAGTGGCTCTCACCTCTCCGCACCTGAAAAGGGGTTTCAATTTTCTAGCGGAAAATATTTCATTGTAAATAATGAAAAAATATTACAATTAGGAAATAAATAAAATGTATATGCACTTTTTACATACATACTTACAGCCTTAAAGTTTATATGATTGTGCATGTTCAAATGGCCATGATACAAAGGACTCATGTGTTCAGTAACCTTGTCCCAGTCCCCGTCCTAATTTTAGTATTAACATATAGTCTAATTACTTGTGAAGGGTTACTACATGAAGCATTAGAATGCAAATTTCTTTTTAATAGTTAATTGCACTTATTCTAAGTATCACTAATGTTTATAACATTCCAATGGTTAAGCAATAATTGCCAAACAACTTCTCGGCATGCATCCTGTCTTTGACTATTGAAGCTAAGGATAAGGTGTTTTCCCAGATGACCACTCTGGGCACATTATGATATCTGTCATCTCTACCATTATGTGGAAATGGGTGAGTTTTGTTTGGCATTATTCACTGCTGCCAATCTGTTTTCACTCTACTTTATCTTGGACCTACCTAGCACTTATTGGTGGAGGATACACACAACTCAAAGTATCTACAGAAAAGGCACTGTTCATGGATAATAAGAGCCTGTATTGCATGGTAGGAATAAGAGCAACTATATTCAGTCAGGAATAATGACTACTAGGACCTCAGATTGCGGCTACAGATACATCTGCTCCCTCCAAAAGCTGGAATAGAACTCTCTATCTCCACCTACAGATGGTGTGTGACATCAGTAGAATAGGTGGAACTAATGGAACATGAACATCAACACCTTCAAAACCATTATCTAATATAACTTGTATACCAAGCTGCCCCATCAAGCCCTCTACTCCTGCCCATAGTTGACTGGTATACAGTCATGTTCATAGTCATATTACATTCACCACTATCTAATCTCCCCTCTGCCTCTGATTTCACAAATGAAGACAATCTAGACGTTTCACACTTTAAACTGACCTGGAAGAATAGTAGTTTTCTTGTTTGAGGACAGTTGAACTTGTTTCTGGTCTGTTGATCATTCTTCACGGGAGGCTGTTTTGTCCCTCAGATATACTTTGTAAATATGTCATTCTTTGTTTTTGGGACATTGCTTTTGGTCCACTACCTTATCTGGAGGACACTATATCTCCTGAACCTCCTTTCTGCAAGACAGGAGGCAGTCAGATGTTCACGTGCTAGAGGCAGCATGACACCAACAACATTAATGGACTCCTCCAGTCTTTCAGTCAGTTAGCCCAGATCCTCAAAGAAACCTGTGTGCTATTCCTGTGTCAGCCTGTGCATTTCTACAAAGGTCTGAATTGTCAACACCATGGGCTCCTCACCTACCTGGGGCTGAGCAAGTTCCTGGTCTCTAGTAATCCTCAGTAGAGATGATCTGGGGCGTTTCTTCCTCAGCCAGCAGTGGAGACGTGGCAGTGATGTTTTTACCAGCTTGTGCTCCTGACTTTAATCTAGTTCGATTACCCACTGTGGTGTCTGTATCTGAGCTGGTTCAGAAGGCAGGCTTGCTGGAGCATCCACTGAAGGACCTGGGGCTTCTACTTCAGCAGTGATGGAGAAAGTACGCTGCAGGGCTGACTCATTCACTACGGAAACCAGGCAGATCACTAGTACCTGCAGGTGACACAACACAGCATGTATGTTGAGAAAGGGGGAAGAGGTTCTGACACATTAAGAATGCATTCACAGTGGGGGTAATGGGATAGCAGCACAGTAATGGACAAGGACTCTTATTCATTTGCCAGCACATGGAGCTTTCAGCATCACCACAGGAAAAGGTTGTCACCAGCCAAATGTTAGGCATTCCATCCTGGCTTTTTCTGCCTTATTGTAGGACTATAATGAGACAAATGGAAGGATTGAGTGAGGTGAAAGTGTGGCACTGTTAATTCCTTTTACAGCATTTACTGTTAGTATTTTTCTTATCTCTCCCATATCTCCTCGTCTTTGACTTTATTTATCTTTGTCGATAAATGGGTCATTAAATTCTATGACAATGTTTCAAAACATCGAGGTGAATTTGGTGAGCTTTTGTTTCCCCTTCTGATTTCTGTATGAGCAGCAATGCTCCAGTATGTTTTGTCACCTCCTATCTTGAACAATAACTTTTTACATGAGAGATTGTTGAATGTCATGTCACCCCGATTGGACCAGATTAACAGCCCCAATCACAGAGCTCACATTCTATGAAGTCCACCTGGCTGACCTCATTACAATCACAACATCCCTCCCCCGCCGAATCTGAGAACATAAGCCGGTTCTTCTTTTCATAGCTCTTCCTGGGGCACTTTAACACTGGGTCAGGTTCCTTCAACTCTGCCTCTGATATGAGTGGCATGCACAGTAGCTCGCCTCTTGCACCTGGAGTATCTCCGAAGAAATTCATTGTCTTTTTCAGGGGACAAAGGCATGGCGGCAGTGACATCCACCATGCCCATCTTCAACACTGGATGGAGAGGGAGAACACACGGGTTCCAGGGCAGTCAGAACGGCTGTCGAAGGAGCCGGGTACATTTTGTTCCTGCACCATTTGCGAGTTCACGGTTTTCATATGGTCCACCTGCTTGTTCAGAACTGTCGCATCAACTCGAACTTTATATGTCACCTGGACCTGACCTCACGTTGACCATGCAGGACCATTCCCATGGATCCTACGCCAAACGTCATCCCCTGAAGTAAACAGTCTCTTTCACTTAGCAGAGTCTTGTATCAGGCATTGGCGCTCTGATGCCGTTTCACCCTCATTCCCAGCTCCGGGAAGACCAGATTTATCCTGGCACAGAGTCTTTTCTCCATTAGCAACTCTGCTGGAGCTGTTTCTGTAGTTGCATTAAAGGTGTTCCTATAATCAAATAGGAATCAGGACAGTTCGATATCTGTTGAAGTTTTAGGCTGTTTCTTTAAGCCTGCCTTCAAATTTTTGACTGCTCTTTCTGCCAGACCATTGGATGATGGATGATATGCACCTCTCTTTATATGTTAAATACCGTTTGACTTTAGGAAATACTCAAATTCCCTGCTGGCAAACAATGGCCCATTACCTGTGACCAACACTTCTGGGAGTCCATGTATTGCAAAAGATGCTCGCAGTTTATCATCATCTCCATGTTTGACCAATGGACTTTATGCACGTTCAAACACTTTGAATGGGCATGCAGAATGCTAGACAGAGTGGAGACTCAATCAGGGTATGCAAGTCCTTTTTATGAAGGGTCTAGGCCTGAAACGTCAGCCTTCCTGCTCCTATGATGCTGCTTAGCCTTAGCCTGCTGTGTTCATCCAGCTCTACACTTTGTTATCTCAGATTCACCAGCATCTGCAGTTCCTACTATCTCTGATACCTTTTTAATGGTTAGATGGTCTTAGACATCCTTAATTTTACTATTTCTTAACAACATATAGCATGAAAGTTCAACATTTGTTTGGTGAATGATTACACCATATTCTGGATAATAGTTGATAGAAGATGATGACTTGTTGAACCTAGACATATTGGAGACAATGAAAATTGGATGATCAAATTACATATAAAAGAAAAGTGAAACGTTTATAAGTGAACAGAACCAAACACAGTAGATTTTAACAAGATCTGCCACACTGTATTGCTGTCCAGAGATGACATATTGCTCTTGCTTATGTTCTTTGCTGCTTCAATTCGGTACGTGTGACGGATTCTGCTGATGTTAATTTAAAGTCTTTTAATTTCCATTGAAGGAGTAACGTGTCCTGCGGATAATTGTGAACTGACTATTATACTTCAATTTCCAGAGGCATTTGATACATATAAACGCTTGTATTTGATAAGGTGCCACTTCAAAGAGTATTGCGATAAAGAGAAGCTTATGGGAAATGGGGTAACATACAAGATAGAAGATTGACTGGATTACAAGTAAAAAGTAGGCATAAATGGACTTCTTCTGGTTGGCAAGATGTATTGAGTGGTATATTGAGATGTATTGAGTTATAAAGATGAATGCTGGACTCTCAACTCTATATAATTTACAGCGATGATTTGGTTAATGGGACTGTAGCTGCTCAGGAAAGATTTACTTCCAAACTTCTGCAGAGCCAACTGGAGACCTTTCTTTCATTATTCATTCTCAGGATGAGGGCTTGGCAGGCTAAACTAGCATTAAATTGCCCAATTCCAATTGCCCAGAGCGCGGTTGAGAATAAACAACATTGCTTTGGGTCTGGAGTCACTGGTGAGGATGGCAGTTTCCTTCCCTAAAAGACAGTAGTGAACAAGATGGGTTTTTTCTGACAATCGACAATACATTCATGGTCATCATTAGACTCTTAATTCCAGATTTTTATTGAATTCAGGTTAAGGGTATCTAAGATTACAAAGGATTCTTGATCCATTGGGCTAATGGGCCAAGGATTGGCAAATAGAGTTTAATTTGGATAAATGTGAGGCATTGCATTTTGGTAAAACAAACAAGGGCAGGACTTATATAGTTCATCGTAGGTTCTTGAGAAACCTAGGGGTTCAGGTGCATAACAAGGTGTAAAGCTGGATGAACACAGCAGGCCAAGCAGCATCATAGGAGCAGGAAGGCTGACGGTTCGGGCCTAGACCCTTCATCTGATGAAGGATCTAGGCCCGAAACGTCAGCCTTCCTGTTCCTATGATGCTGCTTGGTCTGCTGTGCTCATCCAGCTCTACACTTTGTTATCTCAGATTCTCCAGCATCTGCAGTTCCTACTATCTCTGGTTCAGGTGCATAGTTGTTTGAAAGTTGAGTCACAGATAGACAGGGTGATTAAGAAGGCAAATAGCATGTTTGCCTTCATTGCTCAGATCGTTGAGGGTCTGTTTCCTGCTGTATGAATCTATGACTCTATAATACTAGGAATGAGCAGTTGTTATTTAAGGAAAGTTTGCACAGGCCAGTCTTGTATCTGTTCAATTAAGCAGTAAACTCTCGGCCACTTAGCATAATATCTGTCATGGGGAAGGTGGTTGCATCAATTATGAAAGAGATTGTAGAGATGGACTTCGAAGAGCTCAAGGTAATCAGGAAGAATCAGCTTAGTCTTGTTAGAGGGAAATCATGTTAGACTAATTTATTGTAATCTCTTTGAAGATGGAATGAACTGCAAATAAACATATCATGCTTGATTTTGTGGAGGTATTTGATGATATGCTGCTATAAAGTTTACTCTGGAAACTGAAAACTTATGTAATAGGAAGTAACATATTAACATGGATAGAAGATAGGCTGGCTGTAAAAAAACAGAGACACATACAAATGGGTTCTTTAGCTGATCAGCAGGATGTGCTGAGTAGGATCCTACAGGGTTCTGTGTGCTGGGGTGTCAATTTTCTACAATTTACCACAAATATTTAGAAGAGAGAGTGAAGGCATGAAAGCACAAGCAAAACAAAGACCATTAGGAAAGTATGCCAAGAAGATGATGTAAGGAGATTGCCAATGGATATAGATAGGTGTGCGAGTAGGTAAAAAACAGATTGAGTATAATGTGGAAAAATGTGAAGTTGCTCTCTTTGAGTAAAGTATGAAAAAGCAGGTTATGAACAACTGCTGACTGCCAAGGAGCAGATTTATTTGTATTTCCTAGCGCATAGAAACATAGAAAATAAGTACAGCAGTAGGCCATCCAGGCCATTGAGCCTGCATGGGTCACAAGAAGTAAGTATACAGATACAATACATAATGAACAAGACTAATATGCAGCTATCCTTTACGATGGAAGGACTTAAATATAAAAGAAAAGATATTATGCTTCTGTTATACGGGCATAGTAAGACCCCAGCTCAAACACTGTGTGCAGTTTTGGTCTTCTTACCTGATCAAAGATGTAAATCATTGGAGGCAGTTCAGGGAGGTTTACCAGATTAATGCCTAGAATGAGTTGATTTTCTCATCAGGATAAATTGGAAAGACATGCTTCTACTGAAGCTTATAAGAGTGAGGGGTGACTTGATTGAGGTATATAATATCCTGGATGGCCTAAACAGGGTGGATGTGGAAAAGGTTTTTTTTGGTGGGTCATTTTTTTTAAAAATAGTGTTCACTGTCTGAGAGCAAAGACAAGGAGAGTTTTTTTTCTCTCAAAGGGTTGTACAATTTTGGAACTGTCTCTCAGAAAGCAGGGGAGGCTAGATCATTACATATTTTTAAGGCAGATGTTGATATATTCTTGCTTAACAAGGAAATCAAAGGTTATCGGGGGAAGTTAAGAATTTGGAACTTCAAACACAAGAGATGATCAGCCACAATTTTCTTTAAGTTTGCTGCTTTAAGTTCTCATGATAACTCAGCTCCAAAACAGAGAAAAAAACTCGTATCAGTTTTTGAAGCACAAATATTCCACACGTACGTATTCTGTCAGCATTTTATTGTTTTACACCAACCCTAAGCCATTTTTGAAAACCTCTCACAAATGCATCTTTATGACTGCAATGTTTTCTTGTGAAGATTGATGGACACAAATTCAACATTTAATACAAACTAGGCTTTTAGATGACAATTCTTAACAGATCTTCCAAATCCTGCTGAGAACAAAGATATTCCTCTACATTTACAAGTAGATAGTTTGAAGCTGTGTTTGAAGATAGTTTCCATATCAGTCTGATTCATTTTGGTCACAGCCAAGCAGAGTAGCTTCCACAAGCTACATCTGTCAATGTCCAGTTGCAACTACTCAAGCTGATCATCATCGATGGATTGGCCAAACACATTCAACAGCTCCCTAAGCAAACACATTCTTTCTGGTCATTCAGAAATAAACTGGGATTCCCTATTCATCAACTGATTGAGTCATGTGAAACATGTGAAATACATAGACTTCAACAATCGAGACAGCCTCTCAATTTACACCACATCTCTGCTGAGCCATGGTGCAAGGTCACAACTGATACTGTCCATGTGTGATGATCAGAGTAACTGATCAGAAACTGAATACTTCACAAAATTCCCCTTTATGTAATATCTCAGCATCCCGAGTGAAACAGTTGCTGACATGTTAACCATCATATTCTGTGTGTTTGGTGCTCTTCAATGAATTTTATCTGACAAAAATACAGAAAGAACAAATGTACACTTCCAAGATATGTGCAGTATTCAACAAATTACCTCTTGTCCTCATGACCCTCAATCTCAACAGAGTGCACTGTTCATACAGTCAAGTCCATGATCATTAAATGCAAAACTGCTTTCCAAGATTTTCAGATAACTATGTTTAATCTAGGTTCTATTCCTTAAGGCCATGCATCTTCCCCACCAGAGGTTCTCACGTTTGGAAAACAGATCCACACAGTCCTTCAATCTCACACCTTTTCCACCCAACCAAATATACATGGCACATTCCTGGAATAAAACGAGAAAATGGTACAAGTGCATGGTCAATGAGCAAGTCATGAGATTTTCCAACTTTACCCAGCACAAAAGCATATGAGTTCAAGTCCTTTTGACAGATGCATCAGTTCATGGAAAGATACTAAGATGTTGCACGCAGCACATGTCATTTGGCATTATCACAGCTATGGTCAAACTCAGTGATATTCATATTTATCAGAACAGTTCATTTACCAGAATCCCACCATCTGCAAGTTCCCCTCCAAGTCACTCACCATCCTGACTTGGAAGTATATCACAGTTCTTTCAATATCACTGGGTCAAAATCTTCGAATTCCCTCTCTAACAGCTTTGGAGGTATACCTAAACCACATGGACTTGGTGTTTCAAAAAGGCAGTTCACTATCACCTTCTCAAGAGAAACTAGGGATGGGTAATAAATGTGCCAAACAGTGATGCCTGCATCCCACAAGTGAATAAAAAAAACTTTCCTCTTTTTCAAAGGGAAAAGAGGTTGTTGTGTTTTTGCACAGTTCTCTGAAGGCATGATACCTTTAAGACAAATAGATAACATGATATGCTATATACTGGTACAAGAATCACTATCTTACTCTCTGTTCAGCCAATGAATTGTTCTATTACCAATGATCTAGTCAGTGCATTTATCACTATGTTAATCCACCAGTTGCATATGTTTATGTAATATAATAGGTATGGTAATAAGTATATAGCTCAGGTTGTATGTTGTTTTGACTACAGATAGCAAGTCAAATCAAATCAGACTTACTAACACTGGATTCATGGCACAGTGAAATGAAAATATTCAATGATCCTCAGAATTGCCTAGTTGTTCCTAACCAGACTTGTACAAATAACAAATGTTGGACACCAAGTTTATAACCTAAATAAAAATTAACAGTGTATTCTTAATGTTGTAACTTTAGCAGAACAAATGTTCAACTGACCCCAACCTCAACTCACAGTTCCATAAAAAAAGAAAAAGAAAACAAAAATCATGTAAATCTGTGATGTCATATTAGTGTACACAATTAGTTGTTAATATACTTATAGATCCCTGTTTTGATATGAATTTGATTGTCTATGGTTGATGTTACTTTCTATATGGGTTAACATATAGAAAGCTACAAAACACATCAACCTTCATTAAATTCATCCATTGTGTTATGGACCAGACCAGATCACCTCAAAATATTTTAAGAAGGTAGCCGAGAACCAAATTTTTTCTTATGTTAAAGGTAGATATGAAGTGCATATTCCAGGTGTGATGAGACTTGTCAAACTATTCAATGTTAAGCAGAACACAATTTATTTAAACACAAAAGTTAAAATACAAACAAAAGGAAGGGGATTAGAATAACTTAGCTATTGGAAAACTTAACGAAATAGTAGACACAGTACCTATTACTAATTAACTGGTCCAATATTGTAACATCCCTAAACAGGAGGAAACAATATCAAGAGAGATTTCAGAGAACATAGCCATGATGTGGAGTTGCCGGTGTTGGACTGGGGTGGACAAGGTCAGAAATCACACGATGCCAGCTTATAGCCCAACAGGCTTATTTGAAACACAAGCTTTTAGAGTGTAGCCCCTTCGTCAGGTGAAGTGAGAAAGAAGCACACAGAACACAGAATTTATAAGTAAAAGATCAAAGGGTCACACAACTGATGAGGATGTATTAAACAAACCTAAGATACTGTTAAATCTTTAATCAGTTAGAAGGTTTTAATTGATTAATATGTATATCTAAATCCCTGAATTTCTTTCAAGTCACTACTCTGAGAGAACTAAAGGTTTTATTAGTGTAAAGAAGAGATGACATTTTACATCAGACAATGTAGCAGCAATTTCAGAGAAGTAGCAGCCAGGAATCATTTACCGAAGCTTTCCACTCTTCTGGGACCTCAAACAACTTCTGACTGCAACAGCTAAAAATAACTCGAAAGCCTGGTCTGTGAGAACTGACCATTCTCTTCCCATTGTTCCAACTGTTTTTAAAAAATCTAAAGGCCTCCTAAGTTATTTACTTAAGCAGTTTTCAGGAGCCAGTTCATTATTTCTGCCTTTACAACCTCTCGTCAAAAAAGCCCAGGACAAAATAATCTTTTTTAAACTGACAGCATCGTCACAATTGTTTTTCTGAAATGACTGACTACCCAATGGCTCATTCTATAGTTTCCTCTTAAATTGTTGCGCATTCAAGGTCAAAAGGATCACTGAACAGAAAACCAACAATTGAACATCTTCAAAGCACCAGGATGAGGAAGCCACATCTCTTGACCGGACAGTATTTTATATTTTGTATCGTATTTTCTTCACTGTGGACTATCTGAAACAACTATTTGACCAGGTGTTATTTTTCATCAATAAACCATCAGTTCTTCACCTCTGTTTGTGTGAGCGTTGTTCACCGAGGTTCATGGAGTGGTTTACATCAACAGCAGCAGGTCAACAATGAACAGTTTAACATCTCCTTCAAAGTCTGTACAGGCATCATTCCTGTGATTACCCAGTATGTGCTCAGAGCAGTTTGATTTTTTTCTTTTTAATGACAGCACAAACTGAAGAAATTATCCTCATATTGTCACTTGGTAGGAGAGAAATAAATATTTCTGTAATGAGTGAAATGTTACCAAAGCTTTTATTTTGCACTCATCAGGGCAAATGTAAAAATGTTGAATTTCACACAATGGCAAGAATTTAATCTACAGGAGAAATGGTGGCTGACACACAGCACTGTAGATGATGGAAATAAGGAACAAAAGCAGAAATTGTTCGAGAAACTGGGCAGGTCTGGAAACATCTGTGGAGAGAAAGCAGAGTTAATATTTTGGATGCAGTGACCCTTCTTTAGAACAGACCACTGAACCCAAAACGCTAACTCTGCTTTCTGTCCACAGATGCTGCCAAACCTGCTGCTTTTTGTCCAAAAAAATTTCAGTTTTGGTTGTGAGGTTGACTCTGCCTGAGACAAGGCTGTGAGGAAAGCAGCAGGAAACTAGAGAGTCCTCAAACTCCTGGATAATTCAAAAAGACTCAAGGTTTCACCATCGTGCTTTTGTTGGCAAAGAATAGGTCCCTGCAGATGAATGAATATCATTTCTAGAAAGCACAATAAGCCACGTGCCAACCTCAACTGGTTCTATTAAATTCGTTACTAGTTCTTTCAGTCTTATTGGGTAAGTACTGTCCAATCATAGAATCACATCATTCAGTGCAGGCTGTAAATTTCAATGATTGACTTATTAGATCAAACAGCATTAATCCTTATGCATCCAAAGCAATGAGATTTTCTTAAACTATCAACCTAGGTAATGTGACCAATTTCTCAAATTGTTTTGCCCTCAATGTGACCCATCACCAAGCTTATAAACCTGGGCATTTCACCGAATGGCAATAGCAGTCAGATTGTGATTCTGCTCCTATCTTTTTTGCGTTAGGACTGAGCTCTACATTTTTCAAGAGCATTTCCAATCCTGACTCTTTCACAAAATAAAGAGCAATAATTCCCTCGTAATGGGCAAGATAATCAGGGATTATCAGCTGCTCACCTTTTTAAATGGTAGTAGATATCATATTCTGTGAAGATTTGATGTGTCCAAGGCTGCATTCATGTTTATTATCCCACTGCTGGTAACTCTTTGTTTGGTGTGAAAAGCTACCTTATCATCACCTCAACTGATAGTAAACACTCCTCCCTCACTCCCCACCCACTCACAGGGATGACTCCTCCCTCACACCCACTCTCACAGTGATTACTCCTCCCTCACCC
>NC_063356.1:14798485-14813672 GCF_021869965.1 Rhincodon typus
ACCCCCTCACAGCGATTACTCCTCCCTCACTCCGTACCCCCTCACAGGGATTGTTCCACCCTCACTCTCCATCCCCTGACAGTGATTACTCCTATTTCACTACCCAGCCCCTCACAGTGATTACTCCAGTCTCACTCCCAACCTATTACCTTAGCTCTATTGGAACTGTCTGAATTCTCCAATTCCAAAGGATTCCAGCTGCAGGGGAATAACCCTTAGAAAAGTCAAATTCATGGACAATTCTCAGAGTCAACTGTGACAGTGATTCTTGTGTGATCCCATTGAACCGCTATGCCAATAGAAATTTCAAGCCATTGGAAGTCAATTAAGAAATCAAACATTTGACTTCAGATATTGATGTTGGAATAAGCACTGACAGTGGAGAATAAAAAAGCTAATATGTTAATTTAAATTAGTTTCACATGGTTCCTTTAACAAAAGCTTCTGCGGATATTTAACATAAACATATGAAAATTGAAATGAAATAATGATGTGAATATCTGTTTATTTTAGGGAGTTTGATCTTCTTGCTGCAAGTATCGCGGGGTAAGTCATTGTATATTTGTCTTTTGCATATGGTGATATACTTAATTGGTCCAGGGAATGGTAATATACAGAAAGATTTAATGCCCTCAGTGATGGGTTTGGGGCTATGGGGCTGGATGGGTGCAGAGTGATGATTTTCGATTAGTTCCAAGGCAGGGAGACTCATTGGTTGATACTTTAGGCTCCTTGGGAACCTCATCCAATCACAGCCAGTATCTAACCAGAGGCTGGTAAGGGAAGCATCATGGAGCAAAACAAAAGAACAAAAGAGATTGCTTGCTCAGTTTGCAAGAGGGAACCCTCAGGCTGATAATGGGTAGCTGTATTTTAAATAAAAACAGAAAGTGCTGGAGAAACTCAGCAGGTCTGGCAGCATCTGTGGAAAGCCAGAAACCGAGTTAATATTTCACGTGCTGTAGGACGAGTCGTTCACCACTCAGATGCTGCCTGACCTGTTGAGTTTCCCCAACACTTTCTGTTTTTGCCTACAATATTTCGGTTTTTATTTGTTTGCCTTTGAACAGTTTTAGGATAGGACTGAGTGAGCATTGAGGAATCTCAGCAAGCTTTTAATTTAGAAGAATCAAGATTTAGTTTTGCTCATATTATAAATATATACCCTGGAAAGCATTTGTTTTTAGTTCGCAGAGATCCTGTTGGAAGCTAGGTGTATGAAGAATTTCTTTCCTGCACAAAGAAAGCAGCTTAAAACTTTTAGGAAAGAGGTTTCTGCAGAGTTAAGATTTTAGTTTGAAACGTCTCGGCCAGAAATGTTTGGCTGGAATCCTGAAGGGATTTAAGAGTAAGAACAAAAAATAATACAAGGCATTAAGAACAAAACAAAATCTGAACATTCCAGCCAGATTGCAACCTGGGATCTAACACGTCCAGAAATAACATTAGCTCGGATGATGGCAGTGGTGTCTGTTATAGCCCGGCATCATATTTCCATGTGGCAATCTGAGCCTATAACTCACCAGTCTTACTTACCACACGCTAAGCATTCACACGCAGGCATGGCAAACTTGATTTATACTTTATTACTTTGTCTGTTACTCTACCACCACTGAATAAATTTTCATTCCTTACTGGTAAGTTATCTACCCCTCCCACAGTTTGATGTACCTTGGTAGTCCTCTCTGATATTATTGCAGAGTTCACTTCAGCTCAATTAGTTTAAAACCTCCCCAATACCACAAGCAAAACATCCCTCAAAGAGCTCAGTCCTGGCTATATTTAGGCACAATCCATCCCACCTGTACAGGTCGCACCTCTCCATCCCCAGTCCCAATGCCCCAAGAACCTAAAGCCCTCCTTCATGCTGCATCTTTCCAGCAATGCATTAATATCCCTTACCCTCCTATCTCATTACACGTTTGCTTCAAGAACTGGGAGCAATCCAGAGATAACAAGGTGCAGAGCTGGATGAACACAGCAGGCCAAGCAGCATCATAGGAGCAGAAAGGCTGACGTTTCGGGTGTAGACCCTTCATCCAGAGATCAATTCAGTGACATCCTTGACCGCAACATCAGACAGGCAACACACCATTCTAGATTTGAACTTTAAGCTGAAAAAAGGTTGTCCACTCGACAGACAATCAAATTCCTATCAAATTGCTCTTCCAGTCTTCCTTGCCATTCCCTCTCTGTGTCCCATACAGCTGTTTCCCTTCGTACCCTGGACTTGGCTTTGTCTGTGTTCCCCAGCTGAACCATCATTTTACTCAGTATTCAGAACTGTTTGCATGGAGAGGGGGATCTACACACAGGGGACTTCCACTCTACCAACTTGTTCCTTTCTGACTGCTTGCTGGTCACGCATTCCCTGTCATCCTGTATCCTCTTAACCTGTGGCGTGACCACACGTGAGTCATGAAGCTCTCCTCCTCATGGATGAGCTGCAGTGATGGCAGCAGCACACCCAGAGTTAAAGATGCTGAAACTGATGACGCTTGCTGCACAAATGGTTCTCCAGGATGCAGAAAACACCTCCCCCTTGAAAAACAGCTATGACACCCTCATTCCAAAATCCTCCTTGTGCCTCATACCCTCAAACCCTTTCGGTCTGAAGTCCCTGCCAAGCAAATTGCATCCACATCCTCCAAGGTTCTATCCCTGACATCTTCCTGAGCTTTATGTCCAACGTCCTCTCTTAAAATCTGAGCCGCTCACCCCCATCACACTGTCCTGAGCCCCTTCCCACAAAGTCCTCTATGAAAGTTTCCCTTTCATAAACTTGATTGCTTTTTCAACCATCAGCTCCAAGATTACAAACTGGCATCGTGCGAGATATTAACAGCTTCTCTCGATTCTGAGGTTTATTCGGATTCCGTGAAACATGGTTGCGTGAGAATGGGCGTAGGGTAACAAGGTAAAGATTAATTCACGCAAATCGATACTAACTGAACGGAAATTGTACGAGATGTAAGCATAAATTCTCTTGATTGTGCATAATTCTCTGGCAGAAGCATTGATGGAAACTTTCATTTGAAGATGCCTGCAAGGGTTTGCCTGTGACCAAAAGTAAAAGTACTCTGCAGACACCATCAAATGTTTCATCAGGCCCAAACATTCAGAAAGGCCTGTCATGCATTTATTTGATCAGTTTTTCCATCTTATTGTCATTAATATTTCAAACTACAACATTATTTTCTCCCATTTTAGTTTCCTCCTACGTACTGCTTTGTTACTACTTAGCATGGTTTGGGAAAAGACTAGAAAATATAACCTTTTACCCAGAAAGTATTGACCCTTGCTTGTCTGCCACCTGGTTTATTCCGATACCACTGAGGGAGCTGCCATCTCTCAATGGGAAAATGAAGATCTATACAAAAGAGTTAAGGATTTGAAAAAGAAGTAAGTTGTCTCTACATTAGTTACAAATTTCATATCTGTTTACTTACTGGAAATTATTCTTTAACTGAGTGATCATTGATATAATTCATGGTGTACTATGGCATAGATCCCAGACCAGAAAGTGCTGTATCTCTGAGACAATTACATGACATCACAACATGTGACGTTCTGGCATGCTGCATATGCATTCCGTTTGCCACATAAGCTGCAGGAACATGTTACAGGAATGAGACTAACATAGCACACTGCTGCACAGCAAGTTGTTCTCAACCCCTTTGACTGCGAGCTGCTGAGCATCATGGCAAACTGCCTTGTTATGCCACAGCACCACCTAGAACAGCAAGGCAAGGCAGAGATGCTGTAAGCCTCCACATAGACTCTAGGGGAGCAAGTGAGCAGTCCTGAGATGCAGCCTGGTCCAGTCGGTGAACTGGATACCTGTCCACGCATGCAAACTGCCCTTGCAGCAGACTTTCAATGCTAGTTGCAGGCAAACCCTGCAATGCATGTTTGTGCTTTCAAAGAGGGTCCTGCGAATGATTTGGAGACATGCCATGACGATTGTTGGCAAATGTTGCATGCCAATGTCTGTCAATGAGGGGTGAGTGTGCCTGGTGCCTGTGGGTTGTGCTCTAAGGTGCTGTTTGGTGTTGAACAATAAAGAGACTCCTTTCAGCCAGTGACGAGCTGAAATCATCAGGTTCCCACTCTGATTAACGAGTCGAGACTTCTCAACGTCTCTCTTGTTCAACCTGCTTGGTACGATAGGAAGCTAAATATTAATGAGGCACATTCGGCTATTTATCGGGGGTTTTAACAAGCTATAATCCCCCTGAATTATCAACTTGCTGCTGCCTACTCAGAAAGCGAGCTTGCTACTTGGCAAAAGCATAAAGGTGTTGCTGCTCTTGGTGTCGAGATAGGTCTCAACAGACTTCTCATGTGATTCTGCCAGCGATCTTGCCATTGTCCACATCACTCAGGTCTCTTTAAGATTCTTGACTATATATCCACATGTTTACATGTGTATCAGATAAACCATTCCCACTCTTTAACAGGATAAGGGGACATGTTATGTTATGACATAGATTCCAAAATAGGCAGGCCTGTACATTTAAGACATTTACATTACATCATGACATATGACATTCTGATATAAAGGGAACTACCTCACATAGTGTCATTAAGTCAATGCAGTGTCTTCACTCAGTGCATGTGCCCATGTATGTGTATGTAAGGTAGAGTAACACCAGTAATCACATCACCCAAACTATGTGTGTAATCTATGAGATTGTAGCTATGTCAATATTTAGTCTTGTTCATAAACTTCATGATATCTGTCTCAACAAAACCCCAGATCTCTGCTACATGATATAGGGTTGACAGAAATAACATAAAGTCACAGTTAAAGAGACATAGATACATACAGCACAGAGGAGGCCCTAGTGCCCATTGGCTCTGTTTTGACCTATTTACACTAATCCCACTCTCTAGCTCTTGGCCTACAGCCTTAAATTTCAAAGCTCAGCCAAGTACTTTTTTAAAGGCGGTGAGGTTTCCTGCCTCAACTACTCTCTTGGCAGCACATTCCAGATTCCCACCACTGTCTGGGTGAAAGACCTTTCTCCTCAAAACACCTCTGAACCTTTTGCCCATTCACCTTAAAATTATGGCCGTCATGTACCGAAAATGTCAAATCAGATCAGTTGGTGTGAATCTTGTATACAGAGAGAGGAATTAAATATTGATGTCATCCGCTTCTGTCTTCTTGATTGTAAGACTGACAATGATGGTTTGTCTCATTTCTCTCAACAGAAATAAGAAAGTGAAAACATTGATGGGATATGGAGGTTGGGTTTTTGGAACAAAAAGGTGAAGTTTTTTTTTAAATTTGACCAAATTTTATCAGTCCCATAGTTCATTGATTTGAGAATTTTTAAGTTTCAGTGTCAGCTGTTCTGTGATTGTGTGGCAAATTTAGGTTCACTATTTTCAATGATGCAAAAGAATTCTAATGATAGACCCATTTAGCTTGTAGAGTTTGACATTTCCGATTAGATTTCACCTTGTGATGTTGAGAAATGTAGGTTTGACAAGTCATGAAGTCAACCGCTGGCAGTGGCAATAATTTATATTTCCTTTGTAGGCAGAGGACTCAAGGACAGCCAATTGTGGTACCATTATTCAAGAAGAAAGGAAGGGATAAACCAGGAAACTACAGGCTGGCCAGTCTAACCTCAGTGATGTGGAAACTATTGGAAGCAATTCTGGGAGAGGGAATTATGAAGGGGAAGTTATATCTGACTAACTTGATCGAGTTTTTGAAGAGGTGCGTTATTTACGACAATACATTTGATGTAGTTTTCTCGTACTTCAGCAAGGCTTTTGATAAGGTCCCATCTTGGAGACTGATCGCAGAGGTAACTGTGATGTTCAAGAGCTTATCCATTTACTTTTTAAAGGTTTCCTGCCTCTACTACCCTTCCCAGTACTGCATTCCAAATTTCCACTGCCCTTTGGCTGAAAAATGTTTACCTCACATCCCCTCTAAACCTTCTGCCCTACATCCTAAAATTATGCCCCTCTTTTTTGATCCTCCATTTCAGGAGAACAGCTGTTTCCTTTTCACTCTGTCCATGCCCCTCATAATCTTATACACCTCAGTCCGGTCCTCCTTCAGCCTTTTCTACCACAAAGAAAACTACTCAAGCCTATCCAACCTTTCTATATAGCTAAACTGCTCCAACCCAAGCTGCAACCTGGTGAATCTCCTCTGCACCTCTCAAGTGCAATCACATCTTTCCTATAGTGCAGTGACCAGAACTGCACCCAGTACTCCAGCTGTGGCCTAACCAAAGTTCTGTACAGCTCCAACATCACCTCCCTGCTCTGATAATCTACAACCCCAACTGGTAAAGGCAAATTACCTTTCTGTTTTCTTACCTATCCTGTTAACCTGTTCAGGGATTTATGACCAAACACCCCAAGATCCTTGTGTTCTTCTGAGCTTCCTGGCATTCATTGAGAACTTCTTTGTCACCTCTCCCAAAGTGCATCACCTCACACCTATCAGGTCTAAATCCCATCTGCCACAACTCTGCTCAACTGACTAACCCATCTAAATCATTCTGTACCTAAGATCCTCTTCTCACTGTTAACTACCTGGCCTGTCTTTATGCCATCCACAACCTTATTTATCCAATCCAATCTATATCATTTATGTATAGATCACAAACAGTAAAGGACCCAGCACTGATCCCTTTGGTATGCCAATTGACATCAGCCTCCACTGACACAAACAACCCTCTACCATTACACTCTATCTCCTAATACTCAAATAATTTAGGATCCAATTTGCCAAGTTACTCTGGATCCTATGTGCTTTTATCTTGTTTATCAGTCTCTGATGTTGGATTTCGTCAAAGCCTTTGTTGAAATCCATGTAAGCTACATCAACTGCACTACCCTGATCAACACAAATGATCGCCTCCTTGAAAAAAGTCGTTCAAATTTATTAGGCCTGACCTCCTTCTGACAAAGCCTGCTGACTAGCCCTCATAAAACTTTAGCTCTCCAGGTGGAGATTAATTCTCTTCTTCAGAATTTTATTCCACACTTTCCCTATCACTGAAACTCACTGGTCTGCAATTCCCTGCAGTTATTCCTACCACTTTTCTTGAGAAGTGGAACTATATGAGCTGTCCTCCAATCAGCTAGCACCTCCGTTGTGGCCAGACAAGCATTAAAAATTTGGGTAACAGCTCAAATAATCTCCTCCCTCGCCTTCCATAGCAGCCTAGGATACAACTCATCAGGACCTGGGGACTTTTCTACTATTAAGCCTGCCAAAATCTCCAGTACCTCCTGACTCCCTCTGTCAATCCAGTCAAGAACCGCACAGACCCTCTTCCCAACCTGTGTACCTACATCGCCCCTCTTCTGAATGAAGACAGAAGTGAAGTATTCATTTTACACTCTGCCAATGTCCTCTGACTCCACATACAGATTATTTCCTTGGTCATTACCAGTTCCTCTTCTTTTCTGTTATCCTCTTCCCTTAATATACTTGGTATTCTCCCTAATTTGACCCACCAGCATTTTCTCATGCCACCTCTTTGCTTATCTAATTGTTGTCTTAATTCTGCCCCTGTATTTTCCGTACTCCACTAAAACTTCCATTGACTTTCTTCCTGTTGACCAGCTAAAAAGGGAGGCCAGATTGGATTTGGTTCTTGGCAACGAACCTGGTCAGGTGTCAGATCTCTTGGTGGGAGAGCATTTCGGTGACAGTGATCACAACTCCCTGACCTTTACTATAGTCATAGAGAGGGATAGGAGCAGACAGTATGGGAAAGTATTTAACTGGGGAGGGGGAATTGCTTTAGGCAATGCTATTAGGCAAGAACTATGGAGCACCAATTGGGATCAGATGTTCTCAGGGAAATGCACGATAAAAATGTAGAGGGTTGTTTAGGGAGCAGCTGCTACAGGTACTGTATAGGTTTGTCCCACTGAGGCAAGGAAGGGATGGCAAGGTGAAGGAACCTTAGATGACAACACATATTGAAAAACCTAGTCAAGAGGAAGAAGGAAGCTTACTTAAGCTTGAGGAAACAAGGATCAACAGAGCTCTAGAGGTCTACAAGGTAGCCAGGAAGGAACTGAATGGATTTAGGAGATCTAGAAGGGGGTATGAGAAAACCCTGGTGGGTAGGATCAAGGAAAACCCCAAGGTTTTCTATACTTATGTGAGTAACAAGAGGATGGCCAGAGTGAGGGTAGGGATAATCAGGGATAGTGGAGGGAACGTGTGTGCGGAGTCAGAGGAGGTAGGAGAGGTCCTTAATGAATACTTTGCTTCAGTACTCACCAGTAAGAGGGACCTTGATGTTTGTGAGGACAGCATGAAACAGGCAGATATGCTCTAACAAGTTGTTGTTAGGAAGGAGGATGTACTAGAAATTTTGAAAAACATGACGATAGATAAATCCCCTGGGTCAGACAGGATATACCCAAGGTTACTAGGGGAAGCAAGGGAAGAGATTGTTGCCCTTTTGGCAATGATCTTTGCGTCCTCACTGACCACTGGAGTAGTGCCAGAAGATTAGAGGGTGGCAAATATCATTCCCTTGTTCAAGAAAGGAAATAGGGATAATCCTGGGAATTACAGACCAGTCAGTCTTACTTCAGTGGTGAGCAAATTATTGGAGAGGATTCTGAGATAGTATTTATGATTATTTGGAAAAGCACAGTTTGATTAGAAATAGTCAGCATGGCTTTGTGAGGGGCAGGTCATGCCTCACAAGCCTTGTTGAGTTCTTTGAGGATGTGACAAAACACATCGATGAAGGTAGAGCAGTGGATGTGGTGTATATGGATTTTAGCAAGGCATTCGATAAAGTTCCACATGGTAGGATCATTCAGAAAGTTAGGAGGCATGGGATTCAGGGAAATTTGGCTGTCTGGATACAAAACTGGCTGTCCAATAGAAGACAGAGGGTGGTAGTAGATGGAAAGTATTCAGCCTGGAGCTTGGTGACCAGTGGTGTTCCGCAGAGATCTGTTCTGGGACCTCTGCTTTTTGTGATCTTTATAAATGATTTGGATGAGGAAGTGAAAGGGTGGGTTAGTAAGTTTGCCGATGACACGAAGGTTGGTGGAGTTGCGGACAGCGTGGAGGGCTGTTGTAGGTTACAATGGGACATTGACAGGATGCAGAGCTGGGCAAAGAAGTGGCAGATGGAATTCAACCCAGAAAAGTGTGAAGTGATTCATTTTGGAAGGTCGAAGTTAAATGCAGAATACAGGATTAATGGCAGGATTCTCGGCAGTGTAGAGGAGCAAAGGGATCTTGGGGTCCATGTCCATAGATCCCTTAAAGTTGCTACCCAAGTTGATAGGGTTGTAAAGAAGGTGTATGGTGTGTTGGCTTTCATTGGCAGGGGAATTGAGTTTATAAGCCGAGAGGTTATGCTGCAGCTCTATAAAACTCTGGTTAGACCACACTCGGAATATTGTGTTCAGTTCTGGTCACCTCATTACAGGAAAGATGTAGAAGCTTTAGAGAGGGTGCAGAGCAGATTTACCAGGAAGCTGCCTGGACTGGAGGGCAGGTCTTATGAGGAAAGGTTGAGGGAGCTAGGGCTTTTTTTATTGGAACGAAGAAGGATGAGAGGTGGCTTGATAGAGGTTTACGAGACGATGAGAGGTACAGATAGAGTAGTCAGAGACTTTTTCCCAGGGTGGAAATGACAATTATGAGGGGTCATAATTTTAAGGTGATTGGAGGAAGGTATAGGGGGGATGTCAGAGGTAGGTTCTTCACACAGAGAGTGGTGGGCATGTGGAATGCGCTGCCAGCAGTGGTAGTTGAGTCAGATACTTTAGAGACTTTTAAACGACTCTTGGATAGGCACATAGAGGATAGTAAAATGTAGGGTATGCAGGTAGATTGACCTTAGTAGGATAATAGGTCAGAACAACATAGTGGGCCGAAGGGCCTGTACTGTGCTGTACTGTTCTATGTTCTATGTTCTAAAAGCTTCTCTTTTCTTTCTTATCCAGTACTGAACATTCCTAAACATCAGGGTTCTTGGAGCTTGTTTCTCTTACATTTCATCCTAAAGGAAATATGTTGGGTCTATACTCTCACCAGGCAAATGGGGAGTATTCCATCACTCTCGCCAGGTGGATGGTGGACAGTCAGTGGGAGTCAGGAGGTGAGTTGATTCTAGACTCTAACCTGATCTTATAGCCACAGTATTTTTGTGGCTAGTCAAGTTCAGTTTCTGGTCAATGGTAACTCCCCCTGATAGTGGGGATTCAGTGATGGTACTAGATGATTAGTTGTCTCTTACTGGGCATGGTTTGAGCCTGGTATTTGTGTGATGTGAATGTTACTTGCCACATGTCAGCCCAAGCCTCGATATTTTCTGAAGAAGGATCACTGGACCCGAAACATTAACTCTGTTTTCTCCTCCACAGTTGTTGCCAGACCTGCTGAGCTTTTCCAGCAACTTTGTTTTTGTTCCTGAATAACAGCACCCACAGTTCTTTTGGTTTTTACTCGATATTTTCTGATCTTGTTACATTTGAACATGGACTGGGGAGTAACTGGTGAGTTGCAAGTGGTGCCGAAAAGTATGCAATAATTGGCAAGCATCTGCATTTCTGACCTTGTGATGGGGGGAAGGTCATTGATAAAGCAACTGAAAATGATAGGGTTAAAGACACAACCATGGGGAACTCCTGCAGAGTTGACCTGGATTTGAGATAATGGATACCCAACAATGACAACCATTTTCCTACTTGCCAGATATGAATCCATCTAGTGGAGTGTTTTTCTCTCCTGATACATATTGGTTCCAGCTTTGCTAGCCGTCTTTGATGCTATACTCAAAGCAGCCTTGATGTAAAGGGCTGTGACTTTCACCGTCACCCCAGCCCAGAATTCAGCTCTTTTGGCCATATGGGATCCAAGGCTGTAATGAGGGCAGGTGCTGAGTGCCCTGGCAGAAAACAAACTGGGCGTCACTGGGCGTCACTGGACAGGTGGTCTGGTTTCCTTCTCTGTAAGTATTTTCTGAAATAACAAACTAATGTTAGGAGTGCCAACTGCTGACTAGCCAGTGCCTTCTTTGCTGCCTTTGTTTCCTGACTTTTGAAGTTGATGTTTGGAGAGAAGTGGAGGATTTTTCTCTATTCTATTACAATAATAGGGCTGAAGTGTTTCTTCTGTCTGCTAACTGAATGATGTCTAAAGTTATATAAGCAGCCTGACTTAATCAAAGATTTTAATGACTAGGAATTATGTACAAGGTATTTATAAACTCTCGATTCCCTCCCGAATGTCTATAATCCAGGCTGGGTTGGGTTTATACCAGTGGAATCCCTTCGCTGCCTGGCCTGTCCCTGTGAGTACACATGCAAAAAGTATATTTTCTCATTGTTTCCTCATCTCTGTAAGTACTTTTGTTTCTGCAATATTTTACTTACACTGGCTGATTGGTATCTTCCTGTTGCTAAACACATACAATTCTGTGATACTATCCCAAGCTCTCTTCAGCTTCGATCTGGGGTTTCTGTTTCCATGGTTCAGTGCATAACTATGCCATGAAATCCAAAGCCCAGCTGGTTCCTACCACAGCTGAGCTTCATTTTGGGTATTTACCCCATTCCTGGCTTTGGTTTGTTGGGCTGACCTTGTTATTTAACCTAACTGACTTCTCCTTAGGTATTTGCCACCACCTTTGATTGTGTGGGTCTACTCACAGTTGCCACCATGTGGTAATGTGAGTTCTACTCTTTTAAACTAAAAGTAAAGCATTCTCTACACTGTCCCCATCAAACACTCCTGGGACAGGGACAGCATAGGGTTGGGTACAGAGTAAAGCTTCTTCCACTCTTTTAAATCAGAAGTAAAGCTTGCTCTACTCTTTTGTACTAATATTAAATTGAAAGTAAAGTTCCCTCAAAGCTGTCCCCATCAAACATTTCAGGGACAGGGACAGTACAGGTTAAATGCAGAGTTATGCTCCTGCCACTCTTTGAAATAACAGTAAACTGAAAGTAAAGTCCCCTCTACTCTTTTGAACTAAAAGTAAAGCCCCCTTGGCACTGTCTGTATCAAACACTCCCAGGACAGGTATAGCATGGGGTTAGATACAGAGTAAAGCTATCTCTAGTCTTTTTAGCAGAAAGTAAATGTCCCTCGAATCATGTACTAAAATAGGAAGTTGAACATAATAATAATGAAGCAGCCCCTACTGGGCATGCATAGAATTCAAACACAAATTAACAAGAAACTACTCTTGTGAGTGAATACCCAACAGACTTTATTGAACACAACTATCTACAAGGAATGGCAATAAGGAATGTCTCGTTTGGATTTCTACAGATCCATATGACCTGACATCATTAGGCTGAGATAACATAGTGTGGACCTGGAGGAACACAGCAGGCCAGGGCAGCATCAGAGGGGCAGGAAAGCTGACGTTTTGGGTCAGGACCCTTCTTGAGAAAAAAAATTATGCCGCATCTAATTCCTGATTTTATTGAATCCATGACTCCACAGCATTAGCCTGGGGCTCTGAATTACTTCTCCAGTGATATTTCCACTCTGCCCCTGCCTCCCAACATCCCCAGCACCTGAGCAAGGTAGCAGATACACCAAGGAGTGGACTGGCAGATGGATCTGAAGGTGCCAAATGGGGGAGGAGTTGGGTTGGGGTCAGGTCAGTTTCAGGCTAGGGGGTGTTGAAGGGGAGTTGGACTTGGGTCGTGGGGTCAGGGGTGTGTGGGGAACTGGAAAGTCAAGGCTGGGACCTTGATGGAGATGTGGTTCAGGTCAATAATGGGGATGTGGTCGTCGAGGCTGTGGATGGTTAGGATAAATGGGCTGGATGTGGAATCAGAAATGTAAGCAATGTGTTTGTACTACAGTTTTATAATTACCCAGGAGTTAAGCAGGTGCTACTTTATGTACCTAGTAGCTATTCAGGTAAGAAACTCTGAACCATCCAAATTTTCTTACTCCAATTCAGAGTTGTAGACATTTTCTGAAGGTTCCAGATGCCAAGCAATTGCCCACCAAAAGTTTAATTTTCTGAGCAATTCCCACATGGGTTAGGTGTGTCAGGGCATCTCCCTGGTCTCAATGTGCATGTCCAGCTTGTGTTGCTGTAATGACATCTTCCTATCAGAAGATCTAGGCCTCTTCTGCAGTCAAAACTTATGGTTTGCAATCAATCTTTGATGGCTCAAAAGTATAAACTTCTTCATTTTTTTATTCCTCAGGCAAGTCACCAGATGGTAGTGCTGACTATGCTATAGATTAAATTAGCTCAGGCAATAGGAAAAGAATAAAGGAAAATTTTGTTTATAATGGAAATATGAAGTGTTTCAGACTGGTTTTGTTTCCACTTAATATTTGTTTCATAAAAAATACTGTTTCTGAGTTAATAGAATAATTCAACTTTATGCTGTTGATCAAGTGATCATAAAAAATTACTTTCAATTCCATTACCTAGTTGATCATACAATTCTTATGGTATTGTAACACACCTTTTAATCTTCATAAAATAAATTTATGTAGTTTATAAATGTTCTGTTCAATGATCTGCTTATCTGGGCTAGTTTATCATAAAGTATGGCAAGTGAAGGTAATATCTCTAATCATTAGTATACATTAGATCATCTAAATGTTCCATCTAGTTTACTTGGAAGAAATCAAAGCTACCACTGCTCAGTATAACAATCAATGCTTTACTTCCCTATTCACATGAAGAGACCATATGGTAAGAAGGATGTTAAACTTTCATAGGCTACATGTGGTCTTTTGGTCTGCTTCCAGTGTGTGAATGTGCAGCTCATCAACCAGGAGACCAGACGACCTTGCAGCTGCTTGAACCAGATATTGTAGCTTAAATGTTGGGAGTGGTAATGAGGATGCAAGAGAAGGGGAGGGGTCATCATAACTGCCAAGAAGATTTTGGTCAGAAGAAAGTGTCACAATGGATTTTCTCATTGGACAAAATCTTGCCAGGCCCTGAATGACATGTCTATGATGGGAAATTTGGAAGAGTCAAGTGGGAAGTCAAGCAAGGCCTTTCTTGACACCAGGTGCAACCAGTCACATTTTCCAACAAAGTTAGAAGATAGAACAGTACAGCACAGTACAGGCCCTTCGGCCCATGATGTTATGCCGAACTTTTACCCTAAACCTAAGGTCTACCTAACCTCCACCCCGACCTTATACTATCTGGATGTTGAGGTGACAATTCTTGCTTGTGAATACTGCGAGGCCTATTAAAAAGGATTGTCAATCATTGTCACCCTGGTAGCTAATTAATCTCACCTAATGAACATGTACTCTCCTATTCTACCATTAAAAGTAGATGCTGAGAATTCCCAACATGGAAGCCTGAGTGGATACTTAGTAACTCCAGCTTGCCGCTTGCTCCTCTGCATCTCCATCTTGAACACCCAGCTCCAACGTCTCTGGGCATATGGGCAAAGATCTCGCTCACCCATATGACATCTCACACGTGCCAAGCTGACTGCACCATCATGGCAAATAGAATGATGCCTTTATTTCAAATGGAATGGAGCATAAAAATATAAATCCAATGGAAAATACACTGTCATTGCCGGCAGTCCAGAGACGATTTATTAGGTTAATCCCAGGTATGGAAAAATTATCTTATGAGGTGAGGTTGAGTAGGTTGGGCCTGCACTCATTGGCATTTAGAAGTATGAGAAGTGATCCTACTGAAACATACAAGATCCGTATGGAGCTCAACAGGGTAGTTGCAGAAAGATTTTTTTCCCCCTTGGGCAAGGCTCTAGGACCAGAGGGCATTATTCTCAGAGTAACGGGTCACCAAGTTATGACAGAGATGAGAAGGAATTCCTTCTCTCGGATGGTTGTGAATTAGTGGAATTCTTTACTGCAAATGGATATTAAGACTGAATTGTGTCATGTATTTAAGGATGAGCTGGACAGATTTTCAATTAGTAAAGAAGTCGTAGGGGAAAAAGCAGGAAGTTGAAGTTGAGGATTATCAGATCAGCATGATTTTATTGAATTGCAGAGTAGATTCAGTGGGCTGAATGGCCTACTTTTGCTTCTACATCTGATGGTCGTATCCCCGTCCTTTTACAGCACATTCCTGTACTTTCATGCTGCTCCCTGAGCAGGACTGGCGACTAGTGTTGGAATGTTGCTGCAAGCACACCTTACCCACAGGGACAGGCACAGCTCACCCACAGGGACAGGCATATCTCA